>NW_006262201.1:35269344-35447766 GCF_000493195.1 Citrus x clementina | reverse complement strand
GAACAAACATTATTTTCCTCCAATTTCTAGCATCCACTTTTGAAAAAAAAATTAAATCCATCCAATTTATCTCCAATTTCTATTTATTTTGGGTTAAATTATAATTTTGAGGGGTAAAAAGGTCATTCCGTTAAATTCGCTAACGGAAATTAGACGGAAGTTGACGAATGCAACAAAAAGCAAACTTTAGGTGGGGCGCTGAAAAAAAAAGTGTTTGTATATTTTTGAAAAAGGCAAAACAAACAGGTGGACGATTGTAAATTTTCCAAATATAAATGATAGCTGCTATAAGAAAAAAATATTTAAAAAATAGCAATAGTACAATAAAAATGTGTTATTATTAATGCTTCTCATTTTTACTATTTTTTTTTTAATTTTAATTTCAATTTATATGTCCATTTCAATTTACAATTAATGTGAATAAAAATGTATTTGAAAATAAAGATAAAACTGTAAAATTATGGTGTTAGGAGATTATTGGGTATTATGAAAATAATAGTGATAAGTGATATATATTAATTTCAATAAGAGAAATTGGGAATCTTCCTTTACTCATCCATGTATCTTAAAAATTAATAATAATAACAATAATAATCGTTTTCTAAATTTTGAGAGTCAACTTAGCCTATTTGAATATAAATTTTCGAATTATGCTATCAGGTAATTTGATTAATTTTCCACATTAGCAATTTAGCATGTTAACTAACTAAACCCAATACTAAGAATTTTTTTTTTTTCATTTATTTTCACACACACACACTTATCGACTGACTTAATGAGCAGTGAGAGCAATTATCTCCAACTCCAACTGCGTTGGTCCCATCCCAATGTCGAATAATGGAAATTACCGAAAATATCCTATCTCTCTTAATGTTCCAAATGCCCACCACAGCCAGCCGTTTGATCACATTCAATAATCCTCTGGGTCCCGCTAGTGGCTTCCATCGTTAATTACGATTGACGATACTCCACCATGCGAACCACGAACCCCCGATGGACCCCCAAATGCCCTGCTCCTTGAAGCACCAAATTATCTCCATCTCCCTCTTTTATATGGATATAGCAATACTCGACAAGTCGACACAATGTCGCATTCTCGTTCTAATCCAAAAACATATTAAAAGTTAAAAAATATATATTTTTATAATTCTTTTTTATAATTCCAATTTGGGACTCTTCAAGGAAACAGAAGCTCACTCCCTCGCAATTCTTAGCTATATTTATAGGGTACTTCCTTTTTTAATAATTTATTTATCTTTATCTTTTTCTAATTTTAGATTTTTTAAAAAATTTTTGCATTTTGTAATTCTACATCTTTATTTCCATTTTCAAAGCTTCTCCGAGCTCGAAAACAATTCAATTTCAGAGCTAGGGTTTTTAAACCTTCTTATCTCGCCCCAGAACACGAAAATGATGACCTCGCTTCAATAAAACGACAGGTAATCATAATACTCGACTGAGAAACCAGAGTCTGTTATGGCGGCGGCAAATCCACAGCCACTGCAAGCTCGGCCGTTTGAAGAACACGCGCGAGCTCCACCGATACAGATCGAGGACGAGGATGGAGATTACGAGGACGGCGAGGGCATGGATGACATAGACGAAGGAAACATTAATTCAATTAATATTATAAACAACAACAACAACAATAATAATACTAATAACAATAGTAATATTAGTAATAATAGTTCGATGGTTAACGTGGCGGAGCATGGAGTAGTGGTGGCGGCAGCTTCGAGGACAAGTGAGCTCACGCTCTCCTTTGAAGGCGAGGTTTATGTGTTCCCTGCTGTTACTCCTGAAAAGGTACTATGTTTCTTTATTTCTTGAAATTTTGGTTTATTATCTTCATGTTTTTGTTGGCACAACTGGAAGGTTCTTAAGTTAGTGTTGAGCTGTTGTTAAGTGTAGATGGTAGGTTCTTTGAGTGTGACCAATTGCTGCTGATTTGGCATGAGCAGTTGTTTCAAGAGTTATTTTATTGAAGTATAAATGGATAGTTGTTTTTTCCCCTGTTTTTGGATATGCCTTATTTGTTTATTTATTTTTGCTGATGAACCGGTACTTTTCTAACATAGTTTGTCAGTGAAGTCTAGGTGCAATTTTATTAGGGTGTGGTCAGTTTGATGGTTTTTCGTTTGGGGTTTTGGGTTTTGGAGATGGTTCTTGCGTTTTCTAGTCCTTGGAATCTATTTTGGTTCATGAAATATTGACTTCGTTGAATTTTGGAGACCTATGGTGATTGTAGTAATTGTTAATATTACTTTCTGTTGGACCTTGATTTGTTTTTCTTTTTACATTTATGTAAAGTATTTGGCCTTAAGGTTATGTGTTTCTTGTTATTACTGAAGGTAAATTCCTTCGCTTTTGTTATGTCTGAGTAATGAATTTAGCTTTAGTTTGTTCATTTTACTGGAGATGAAACATAACCGTCAATGAAGTGCTCCAATCCAGGAAGCCATAGGACCTGCCCTCATTTGCTTGATATTATTATTTTATTTATACTTTTTAGTTCCATTGCTCGGAAGGACATTTCATTTGTTACTCGAAAATACATTTTATACCTTTTTGTGTCTTCCATTTTGTGAAATGAGATTCTTTGCTTTGGTGCCATGTCCATTATTCCAGAATCCAGATAGATGTGATAAGTAGTTGGATTATTGTAGTTAAATTTGAACAATTGATGTATTTGGAGGTTTCATCGATTTTTTGGATTTTAAAATAGGTGCAAGCTGTGCTCTTGCTTTTGGGAGGACGTGATATACCTACTGGTGTACCTACAATCGAAGTGCCTTATGATCAGAGTAACAGGGTAATCAATGCAAATGTTGAAATTATCTAGAGAATTTAGTTGTGTCTTTGGGTTTTATGTTTATTTGGGATCTGCCATATTCTACAGGGTGTGGTTGACACCCCCAAGCGCTCAAATCTTTCTCGAAGAATAGCCTCCCTTGTTAGGTTTAGAGAAAAACGGAAGGAGAGATGTTTTGACAAGAAAATTAGGTACAGCGTACGGAAAGAGGTTGCACAGAGGTAAACAGTTTTATTTTAAGATTTTTCCTGTTAATGTATTTAAATTCAACAGTTTGATGAGGTTATGAGTTTAAATAGACTGTTTAGTGCGCAAAGATCTCTAAAGATGTAACAATTAGGTAGTCAGGTAGGTAGTTTTTTATTTCTTTAGTTTTGGGTGGTTGAAAATTGGTCACGTCTACAGTTATACATGATGAAATCTTGTAACGTTTGTGATGGATTCCTGACTTGAAATGGTTACAGGATTGATTAAGGTTGTGAAGAATTATCTGAAAATAGTTAATTCAAGAATGCAGTGTCATTTATTCAAAAATTAAAAAATACAACGTCGTCAATGGCATTGACTATTGAGTGTTATTTGATAATTTTGGTGAATCAACAGATCTTTAATTATATTATACTTACATCCATGGTCTAAAATGTTGACTCGCTGTTAGAGATTGCATAGATCCTTTCCAATCTTATCTTGGAGTGTAGGTACTCATTTGTTTTAAGTACGCGCTTGCAACAGTAATCAAGTTCTTATTGTGTTGTTGGTCTTTAGGATGGTTTCATAACATTCAATGCAGGAATCACATCATTTTGAAGTCCCTTTTAAGGAGTAGATGAGGAGTCTGTTATATTCCGGTGTTTTATTGTGTGTTTGATATTATGATGTACCAGTACGAAGGATGAAAAGCTACAGTTCCTTTGTCTTTATCAACTTTTAGGATGCATCGTAAGAACGGGCAGTTTGCATCTTTGAAAGAGAGTTCTGGTGCTTCACCTTGGGATTCTTCACAAGATGGGATTCAAGATGGCACTCCTCGTCCAGAAACTGTGTGAGTTCCTAGTGTTCTCTAGCAGTGCTGATTTTAGATTTGAGAATTTTATTGCTCTGAAATATTTTCGTAAGGATTTTATGTTGCTGAGTTAGATTTCAATTCTTTGTTCTGTTAATGCTCTGCAGTGTCCGTAGATGTCAACATTGTGGCGTTAGTGAAAATAATACTCCTGCAATGCGTCGTGGGCCAGCTGGACCAAGAACTTTATGTAATGCATGTGGCCTTATGTGGGCAAATAAGGTTTGTTCAATTTGACTTCATGTATCCTTCTACTTTTCTAGGCTCTTCTTTTTGTCCTCTCTCTCTTCTCATTTTTTATTTTTAACTTTTATGTTTCTTCTTTTCCCTTGTCTCTGGACGAAAATGCTTTTTGCATGACTATGTTTTTATCAGTTTGGTGTATGTTTTTTATTCTTTTGGTGGACATACACAATATTCATATCAAGTTTTTTTTTTTTGGTTATTTGACCTTTGCCTTGAAATTCAGCTTGCTGATATAGTTGTTTATTATAGTACATAAATTTTTTGTTTTCAAATATTTATTGTTCTTTTGTTGATGTGTCGTTTCCCTTCACCAGTTTATTGGACATGCAGGGAACACTGAGGGATCTCAGTAAGGGGGGAAGGAGTCTTTCAATGGACCAATTAGAACCTGTATGTACCTTAGCTAAGATTGTGCTTTCATTTTCCTCAGATCACGTTATGTTGTGAGCTTATATATTTAGTTGGATCTATGTGTGGTGGACCATCTTTTTGTTTATTGTTTAGGTGGCCTTGGTCTTCTGATCGCTAAGCTTTGTATTGCTTGAATTTGATTTCTGACTCTTATTTGAGATGTGGAATCTTCTGCACAAGATGGCTGTAGTGGACCTCTGGACACTTTTATATTTTCTCTTTATTTCTTCAACAATTTCCTTTTTCCTTTTCATATTAAAAATTGCAGTATTTTTTTCCTTCATTGTTACATTTTTGTTTCCCCCTTTGCTAATTTCGGTATGCTTGATTTGTTTACTAATATTATTGAGATATGCAGGAAACTCCAATGGATGTCAAGCCCTCAATTATGGAAGGAGAATTCTCTGGCAATCAGGATGAGCTCGTAACATTCTTCTTACCCATTACTATTTAATTTGAGTGATCTGTCAGGCTTCTCTCTTCCTTCTAATCTGTACCTATGGTTTGGCAGGGAACTCCTGAAGATCCTGCTAAGGCTGTCAATCAAGGATCTGACAATCCTTCCATAGATCCAGATGAAGAAGTATGTTTCAGTTCCAGCAGTAGCTACTGTATATCAATGAGTTTTCTCTGGTTCCACTTTCCAGTGGTTGCGTGTATGAATTAATGCATTTCTTTCTTTGACTTGCTTGTGCTGTATAAGCTCAGAACAGTTACTTTTTGCCAATATTTATTGTAGGATATGACTAATTTTTATGGCCTTCAATTAATCAAATCATAGAATGTATTTGTCTTTTTCAAGTCGCAAGCATAATATAAAATTATTCAAATCATTATTGGTGGAGTGATATATTTGCCTATGCAAAGCAACTTGGACTCAAATTGGAAACTTGAGCAGGTTCGAGAGAGTAAAACTTGTGATGGTGAACATTTGTGTTATGCATTCCATATTTATGTATATGGCTCAAATTTTGTCAACTATGGAAATGGAGGGCACTAGAGAATAAGGTTAGAATATGTTTGGATGTTAAACTAAGTTGTTACATAGAACCTGAGGTCAATTCTGAATCCTTGAACTTCAGAAAGGTTTAGGTTTTTCTGGTTGGTGCCGCAATTATAACTACCTACAGATAAATTCCCACTTCCACCACTATATTGATTATATTTTGTTTTGCTGTAACTGGGCATTTCTGTATGGTGTAGGATATGCATGGAGCTGCTGAAGATCTCACAAATAGTTTGCCAATGGGACTTGTCCATTCCTCAGCTGATGATGATGAGCAGGTAAAAACCTATTAGAGATAACATGCCGGTATCATGGCTATATTATGAATTGTGTCCTGACATATTGGTTTAAGACCTAAATATTTGACCTTGATCATATTTTCTTCCAAAAATAACCATTATATCATCTCCGTGTGAGTTCTTGCTAGTTTCAGTTTTAACTTCAATTCTTTCCTACCAAATGGCTTCATTTGTTCTTTGAGAATATTGCCTACAATTCTCTCCCCTCAGCCACCCATTTCCTGCCCTGCCCAGGTTTATTTTTTCGCCTATATTGTTGTGCTCTTGACCATTCATGAAGCTTTTCATACTGATACACAATATCTCATATGAATAGTTCTGGAATTTGCAGGAACCTCTGGTTGAGCTTGCTAATCCTTCAGATACAGACATTGACATTCCTTCTAATTTTGATTAGAAGGTGACGAATTGGTTACTTCCACTGATGTGAAGAGATTTGTATCTATACAGGATTCTTCATTTTAGTTTCTCTCACATCCTTGTGCTCCCTACAGGACTGAGGTATTGATCCTTGTAAGGAAGCGAAAAGTAGCAATTTGTGGGTTGGTTATGACTTATATGAGCCATGACTTTGAATTTAAGTGCCACAATGATCTCGACCGTAGAAGATGAACTTCCGCGTCCAACTGACATTAGACAATCTGGTGATGTTTGTTGTTGATACAAGTGTTGGGATCTGTTGTGTACAATTTGTGGAGATATGCCTGAGTGCTTTTACCAGTCTATAGTATGTGATTTTTTTGCCAGCTCTCATTGAGAGCAAATTGAGCAAATTGCTGATGTCATGATCTTTCTAATGCTGTAATATGTAGCAGTGATAAATATGGTTTTGTTGTCCGAATCAAGTCATGAAGCTCAGCTGGGTGAAACATGATATTTGATTCGATAATTTAACGATGTGAAGGCCAAATGTGCAGTTTTTGACAACGTTAGGCTGATGTATATAGTTCTCAACCGCCAATGAAATAGTAAGAGTATGTGCTGCTATACGATTGATGCTGGTTTTTCATAGTTTTTGGGACAAACTCATGAATGTCTACGAACAAGGACGACCTCAATTAGAAATCTATTCATTTATCCTCAATTCGAATTATCTTCATTTGCCGAGTATGGGAATGGAAGCATACACTTGATATTCAAACAAAAGCGACAACTAAGAACGAATCAACTTCAATGAAGAGATAAATCTTTGAGAAAGATGCAATTTTGCATTTATTTTATTCGTTCCATATACTTTTCAATGTATGTACAAAAATTATGAGATCTGGTAGCTTGTATATATAAATTTAGCAGCCTCTGCTGTATACTCTACAAAAACTTAACTGAGTTGTTTGGAGTAGAAAGCCAGTGACTCCTCCCTGTTCCAAAAGAGAGCGCCATGGACAGTAAATGATGGGCTTAGCTTATGTGCATCTCCCAGTGCCCTGTCCTGCTTTTACTCGACAATCATTGGCATCCTGAAGTTATGGAGCTTTCATCTGAGATAGCATACTGTTAGAAGGGACCACACTCCTCCAGAGCTGGGCGCCATCACGCAAAATGGATTATAGATACTTCTCCTCGTGAAAGTCCTCGTAAGGTGAGGACTCACTAGAAGAGTCACTTTCAAATGGAGTGGTTTCCCTTGGAGACGTTGGCGATTCTCTCTGGGAGGATGAACCTGACAATGGAAGATCAATCAATCTCAACAGTGGGTTGTGATGTTTAACGGACAAGCTTGTGACAGTGAAACAGGGTAGTACCAATTTGATCTGTCTACCACCAGGTGTAAATGTTGATGGCCTCAACATATCTACATGTGTATACTGAGTACTAAAAACTACAGAAAAAAAAAAAAAATCCAACAGACCTTTCTGTCTTGTCCGGAATTTCTTTGTATGCCGCCTAATAAGCTTCCTAGCTTTTGTTATGGTGAGCTGCCTAGCAAAGGGAGAAAAATCAGCTTCACTTTCACTCCATTCCCCATGAAAATCATTCTCTGCTTCACCTCTCATTGTCCGAAGCACGAATGCTTTAGCCTTTCGGCGTTGAGTATTGAACAGTCCCCTGATGGAAGTTACAAATCCATCCCCTGCTCCATCAGTTGGCCGTTTGAGAAATGTTATTGGATACTGGTCAGGTTTCCCTGGCTGACCTTGCTCGTTGTCACTTAAATTTAGGTCGCTGTCAGGAACAGCTGTTCCACCAGGTTCCTGCTGACTATGTGCTTTGTCTTTGAATTTCTTACCCTACAAAATTGGGGACAATAAAAACGTAAGTTCAAAAAGTAATGATCAATAAGACAGTAATTGTGCTTAAGAGTCAGACCTTTCTAAGTCTAGGTCAATGAGAACAAAACCTTCTCCATAGTTGATAGTTCAAAACAATAAATCATCATCAATATCAACCATCCAAGTTTTTACCAAAACTATTATTACAATTAGAAGGTACGGTTTTCAAATCTTACCTGCATTCCAGTCACAGACTTCAGGACACCCCAAATAATATGTTTTTTAACCCGTGAAAAGAGTCTCCTCCAAGTTCCAGAAAACTCAACCCGATGAAATGTATCCATCAGTAACTTGAGATCATTCACAACAAATCTTGATCCTTCGTAAGTAACTAGTAGCTCAACCTACACCATAACAGTGTACATGTACTTACGAAAGCCAAAACATCGCAATATAATACTAAAGTAGATCAGTGTTTCAAAAGAACCAAACCAACCTGACTTATCTTGATGTTGTGAAATTCCCTCATTTTTCGAGGCCTGGTTCTCTTTTCTTCTTGCAGCTTTCCAACCTTTTTTTCTTCGTGAGATAACCGACCAGGTTTTACAGGCTTGGACTCTTTCAATTTGCTTTTAGACGTTTCATCTTGTTGCTCAAGAGAACCAAGTGATCCACTGGACGAGTGAACCTGTAGGACTAATTCATTAGCAACTGATTCTGCCACAGTCTCTTCCCAAGTTCTGTCAAAAGAAGACGTTCTTCTTAACTCTGGTGCTGAACCATGAGGAGCATTTGTTTTTATGTTTTGCAACTTTGATGCCTGCACAAGGTTTCAAATGAAAATGATAAAAAGTGGCACAGCAGGGACAGAAAGATTTGCCAAGCGATACAAATATATGCACACATTGATATTCTTAAAATTCTACCCACATACTTGCCAAGAGTGACAATTAATGGGCTAAAATAATGATAAGAGCCAAAAAAAAAAAAAAAAAGAAACTTGGGAAACTCACTTGCGGAGAATCAGTGAG
Source organism: Citrus x clementina (assembly GCF_000493195.1). NCBI lineage: Eukaryota > Viridiplantae > Streptophyta > Magnoliopsida > Sapindales > Rutaceae > Citrus > Citrus x clementina. The sequence goes on along the minus strand of NW_006262201.1, from coordinate 35,438,688 downwards.
AAGCTGATTGGTCAAAGGGGTGGAAGGTACTGCAGATGCACTTTGTTTGGATAAGGCCTCAGGCTCTTTAGTTAATTGGCTGCCTGAGGTAGAAGCTTCATGCATTGAAAAACCTTTCTTACCACGTCTCCCACCAGCAGTTGTCGAAACCTTCCAAACTTCCTGCACATCAATGATGTAGAACATCAATCACCTTGGCAACTAAAATAATGAACCCACCATTCAGCCCTGGCTTCAGAAATTCAAATCATTGAAGACCCCTGATACCTGCCGCCGTTGTGAATCCTGCTCCTCTTCAGGGAAGAAGTACTCCCACATCATTCTATACATTGTCTCTGTCAAATGGATCTTGAGAGGGTAAATTTCTACCTACAGTGTAAAGGAAAGGCTTCATGTTAACGAAATGAAAACTAGTTATTAGAAATCAAAATCAGATTCATATGACGATTTGAAACTGCTTCAGTTTCAAAGAGTTTTGTAGTAGATTGAAATGACATAAAATAATTTATCAATCACCAATAATCAAAATTTTCAGTTGCACATGATATTGAGCAAGTGGCATCTTATTAGTAATAGCCTTTCATAATGCATCTCCACTTTATTCAATATCAGAATTGCACTTATCAATAACAATAATTCCGTATGTATCGATCAATAATCAAGCTTAAAGATCAGATAGCATTTAGTAATGATATATTTGATAGAAAAAAAGCAAACTAATTACCTGGAAAAGTTCAAGAGGAGAGTTTCCATCTTTTGGAGCTCCTTGCTTTGTATCTACACGGAGCATGACTTTTCTGCAGCAAATTTTTTTACTGTGATTCCTTTAGGGAAACACGGATAAACCTTTTTGAGCATTTGAAAGGCAGCTCCTGCCCCTCTATAAACTAGTGGATAATTACAGCCAGAACTATGATAAAATTACAATCTCTATATGTTCATCTTTAAGAAAACAATATTCTTCATTAGTGCCTGATCCCCTAGTATACCATGATATCGCTTTTATCTCATCATTAGTTCATGAATGCTAGAACAACACAAACAAATGTATCAAAATGCACCACGTCATGGCATCAAATCATTATCACCTGTAAGGGTTTACCCACAGTCCTTTGTGGCGCTTCTAACATTAAATAAAAGATTCAGTTCCCATTTTTTAGATATAATTATTAGAGTGAGGGTACATGTAATGATTTACTTTTGACATTAGTACAAAGGATTTATTTTTCTGACAGTCAGTCAACTCTTTAAGTAAGCTGTCCTAATTTCGCAAAAGATTAGGAATGAGATATACAGGTTAAATACGAAGCTCGCTTAAGTTTGCCAACAGCTTCCCAAGCTCAAGCTCGGTTCAGCATGAATTTATTATAGACATAAAGAGAAAAATAACAATGGACACGACATGAAAAAATAATTAAAAAGAAAAACGAAATGGAAAAGTCATTTAAGTTTATATAAAGCATAATGAAAAAAAATCACTAAAAGATGGTGGAAACAAACATCTAAATACCAGCACATATAACAAAAAGGCGGGAAAAAGTGCATACTTTCCCCATTCCGGTGGAGGATTCCATGCTGATAAAAGCATGTCAGACTTGGCATTAGGCAGAAGGTTTCTCACAACAAAATACTTTGTTGTGAACTGAGCAACGCCAACATCTTTATAATCCCGGTCAAAATCATATCTCTGTGAGATGATCAAGACAAGTATAAAACTATATCAGTCATCGTACAAAACAAATATTGCAAACTGAAATAGTACTATAAAACTGGTAGAATCAATGAACAATATACCTCTAGCTTTTCAAATTGACAATTTGAAAAGATTGGGAAAAAAAAAAGCACAAAAAATAATCAACTGGATCTTGACCATCAATGTAATTTTGTCAAATAGAGAAAAATGCTGAAGTACAAAGAACAGCAGCAGAAAACAGTAAATACTCATTTCCCTTCCCTATATTCAGAAACTCACCATGTCATTGATCTCAGCCTCTGCAAAGGATTTTCCATCAACAAGCATGCCCCAAACAACTTTGTTAATTTGCAAAGAAATTCGCATGGCATAGGATGGACTTTTGTTCTTCTCCTTCACCACCAGGCGCTGAACAGCGTCCTGCAATGCCACCCTTAAGAAAGTGGATGCCTTCTTTCTAGATTTTTGTGCATTTATAAGCTCTCTCTTCAGTGCTTGTATCTGATAGGCAAAGCCAGTTGTTTATGAAACTATTAGCAACGAAGGACTTATAACTGATATGTGCACAACAGATAATCTTCATTTTTATATGAACACAATACATATAAAAAACAAGTACATAAATGCTTAAAACACAGTAGCCTACTTATGTAAAGGCCAGTATGAAAACACATACAATATTAGGAACAAGCCAGATAGTGAAGCTAATAGTAAAAATTTGATGTAGATACACTGAAAACGAGAGCTTGTTAAGAAACAGTGCAAACTCCTTGACAATATTGCAGCATTTATTGATCCTAACAATCAGCATTCTAGGAATTCAACTATCAGACCTAATATTTCTAAGCCTCCTTTTGCTGATCTTATTTCAAAACAAATTCCAGCAAACTTATACAAGCATTCATGCTCAATAACACTGCTCAGATCAAATAAAATCATCCTACTGAGAAGAGAAAGGCAGAATAATAAAGAACCCAACTGTGATCTTCTTAACCAGGCAAGGAAAGAGTGGAAAACATAAGAGTCACACCAGAAACTCCAAATGAAGCATGCCTTGTCCAGATATACTCTTGAGTTAGGCGACCAGCTCCTTTCTCCCAATAGCATTAATAAAAGAGCTACAGAAGTAACTAGCAGTTCTTAAGAACTCTTTTTTTTTTTTTTTTTTTGTGCGTGTGTGCGTGTGTGCACACAACCCCTCAAACCTTAATGTAAACTGCAAAGAACATTGTAATCCATACAACAGATCTCCAAAAAGGAAAAACTCTCCAACTAAGCTAATAATTATATTATATCACTAAACAACCATTATCATTGTGAAATATTATAAACATCAAAATAATGAAACAGCTCAAACTCTGCTCCTTACCAATGTCGATCTCCCACCAGTTATTATCCACAAGTCACCTTCTTTTTCAGTATGGAGGTCTCCTGAAGTTTCAGAAGAAATAGACAATTTCCTAATGTCATGAAGAATCAACTTCTTCTCGCGGTCTTTCTGTTCTAGGTCAATTTTAGCAAGTTCCACCTCTTTAACACCATAAGGAACTACCTCATCTGCCTCCTCTTCAACATCTTCATCATCTTCAGCAGGACACAGACTACTTTTTCGAGGCCTGAAAGACAAGAAATTTGCATCAAACATCAAAGTATCTTTTAATGCCCATATAGTGTGCATTAAAGTACTTGTTAGATAAGAAATAACAGAATGTAAATGATACTCATAATGGTAGATTCATTGGGAAAGTGCTGTATAAATAAAATACTGTATTCATCAAACAATAACAACGTCTTGAGCAAATATGTAGCAAATGAGTCAAAAAAGGAAATTTTTCGGCTGGTAATAATGATCTAACAGTGGATAATGTCGACTTTAAAGAAGTCTTATTCAACAAATTCAGACACTAAAACACAATTAAGACACACCCAAAGCTTTATAAATCCTAAATCTAAAATGCGATTGATGTCTAAGAAGTGATGTCAAGCAAAGATTAAAGCCCAGCTGCCATCATAGCATTTGGCAAATGCAAGAACTTGCAATACTAACTACTGAAATACATACACATGCACATAATTTTATTATAATTAGCTACCAATCACAGGAAAGAAGAAGAAAAAAGAAAAATCCATATCCTTACTTGGGGAGTCGTGCAAAAAGAAGATTGGTCAACACATCAAGCATAACCTGGAACTGGCGAGACGTCATTGTTGCTGTTATATTATGAGAGTTGAAAGTGAGCTCTTTCAAGGGCTTTACCTGCAAAAGAAAAAAATCATAACGAAGCAAATTGTTTAATACAGAGTATATATATTTGTATGTATGTATGTATGTACACAACCAGCATTCAAGAAAGAAAACATCAATATTTCAGAAATATATTTACGAATGGGAGAGTAGAGTGTGCAATTGTGTGAAATGTTAATGGGTTTTGAGATGGGGAATTATAGCTAATCTAGCCTTGTATAGGGTGTTTGGGTATACTTTTGGAGAGCACAAATAGTCTTAGTTTTTGCCTTTATGTGCAAAATTGGTAAGGAGTTCTAGGTTAGGTGGCTTTGGTCTTATGGGAAGGTTTTTCCCTTTATTTCAGATGCTGATACTGTTTTAGCCCTTCCAAGATAGAAACTTTTTTATTTGTAAATTCTTAGGCTGTTTTTGGGGCTAAAGTGGACATCTTGTTCACCATTTGTAGATTTTTATATTCAATCAACTTAACTTTTTTTCGCAAATCATCTTAGAAATTTGTTTCCTTAGCAGACAGCTGGACCGCACTCTGTTTTAAATCTTCATCATTAATACATTTTTGAGTTTCTTATCTTAAAAAAAAGGGTAATGGGTAAAGTAATCTAAATGAACTATCTAATGAATTGGTAGAATTACCTTCAAATCTGGAGTCCCACCTTTGTGCCTTGTATATCGAAAATACATATCACAAGGCTTAAACACTCTTTCTAGTAAAGCACCAGTGCGCTTCACTTTTGGAGAGCTTCTACGAATTTTAGGAAGCCACTGCAATCCAGCTCCTGGATCAACATCCGTTGGTGCAACATGAGCCTGAACATGCTCCAGCATCACAGACAGCTCCATGCGTTTCCATGTCATCTCAGGCCCAGATTCAGGAATATGAACATTTGCTGTACCAAGCGCTTGTTCAATAACCTCATATCCAACACGAAGGACTGAATGGAATGATCGGGCCAAAACACGGCCACTGACAGCAGCAAGCAGAAATCTCCCCTGGTGGTCATAAAAGTCATAAAATGTAACATAAATTACATGCATCATTTGGAATGGAACTAATAAATGAAAAAAATTACTGAATGCACAAGGATAGGCATACGTTAAGAGGTTATTCTGGACAAGAAAAATGTTATTAGTTGAATGATTTTTGAACTATTGTTGGGTTGAAATTATGTACCCAATTTATAAATTGCTGAGGTCATTTTGTACCAAAAATTTTCAAGATATATGCCAAGCATGTACAGTGAATATAGAACCTGTTGAATTTTTAATATTTTGGCTAAAATAATTATTCTTCATACAATATGATTTCCAAAATGTTTTTAGATGTTTCCCTGATTAATTCTTATTGTTTTTGTGAATTTCAAATGTACTTTAGGCATTCCTAAATAATGTTTGATTAGTATGAAATGGGGAAAACCAAAAGACGGCGATGAATGCAAAGCACATTAAATTTAAAGAATATTATAGTCAAAAGGAGGGAAATCAAAAAAACTGAAAATATCAATCAACATTTTAGAAAAAGGCCACACCTGCCAACCAAAACAAGGAAAATAAATCACAAGAAATTACAAGCTTCTTCTTTATGATCAGGAAAATCTTAAGGGAAAAAGTTAAATTCACAGCTGAAATATCCATTGAACTTACATTAGCGTCTTCCGAGTGAAGATTGAACTGTGGCTCAATAACATTGACCATGAAATGACAAGTCCCCTCCTCCTCAAGATCATTGCTGGTTTCATCTTTTGCTGGGAATAAAGCAAAAGAAGTGCATCTCAGCTGAGATTGATTTTATAGCACAGATTTTATTTGTGGATTATTTTTAATATCAAGATGTTATATCTAGCTGAAGTGAGGTTTTAATATGTCATCTTAAATTCTGGTAGAGCTCTATAAACAATAACGCACCTCCACACTTCTAAGATAAAATTGCAGAAGGATTTTGAAGACATACCAACCGTAGCAGATGATGAGTTCTCCATTTTGACCGAATGTGATGGAGATGAAATCTGTCCTGAAGTCTCCCCTTGGTGAGAAGAGGAAATGGCTTCATGGCTAACTGGAAGGGACTTAGAAATATCATTTTTAAGTATTTCAGTTCCACCATTTTTCTGTTTCTCCTCAAGTAACTTCTTCCGTGCATACTGCCGAGAAGGAGAAGGCTTCGAAGGTTCCAATGCCTTGGATATCCCGCCAACCCAGGACCAAACTGCATCTCTATTCCCTATAGTCCACAAAAGCTTAAGGCCATAAACAAATACACGCTGACAATTGTCAGCTATTACCACATTGTATCCATCATCATCACTAAGGTCAGATCGTGTGTGCTCATCACTCTCACTTCCATTCTCAAACTCAGACCTCACATACGTCATCTCAAGATTTCTTCTTCCAGCATCTTGCCAGGCCAATAACCTTGTAGGGTCCGCCTTCGGGGCCTGCCTTCTGATCGTAAAATAGTCAGATGACAAGAAAAATCCATCATCACGGTGTTTCTCAGTGCAACCATTCATATTATTATGTTTTTCACTGGGAATTCTATCCATGGATGCAGATTTTTTTGAACCTTTCCTTGTCATTTGAACTACTTCCGTAACACTGGTGCAATCTTCTTTATTTATAAAAACCTTAAGCACATGAAGCTCAATACCCTGGTAAACAAGATCAAGAGGATCACGATGGCAGTCGAAAGTATATCTTTGTTTGCCACGACTGAAACAGATTTCATACTTCAGCTTTGTCATATTGAAGGTCAGTCCTTTGGCTGGATCATCATCATCTAATGGCACATGCTTTATACAAATAGGAGTAATATCTAAGCGAAGCATAAACTCAGTCATCACCCTGTCTAGTGACAAGTTTCCTGATCTGACAAATCTTGGAACTCCAAAACGAGGCCACCTGGAGAAGCTACGCAATTTGTGCGGAGGAATATAATTCAAGTTCCAAAATTTGGTTAACCAAGCCAAATCATGAGGACCAACATTCACCTTTGGCGAAGCTACTGGGACATTCTCGCTTTTATAAGGGGAACCATAGACAGTTTCATCTACAATCGTGCTATCTCCCATAGAGGCAGATGGTGGCTCTTTTGCACGTGCAGGTACAGAGGGTCTAAGGGAAAAATTCCACCTGAGGGAGAGAGAAGTAGATCTGAATGGATCAAAAACTTTTTCACGAGGTTTGCCTTCAATAGGAAGTGCAAATAAATAATGATTCAATGGATTGCCAGAACTGCATTCCCAATCCATTGTAACTTCAAGAATAAAGACTGGGGCTTCAAGCAGTGGAGAGGAGACACCAGTTGGAAGCTTTAGGTTTCGATTCTTAAACAAACTCTCCAAGCTACTCACAAAAATCCTAAATTCCTCAGCATAAACATGAACACAGCCATCTGACTGCTCAATCTTCATTGAAGCTGACACGATTTGAAGTTTGTCAAGCTTTTCATAAGGATCAGTAGTTGCCAGAACGTTCCATCTAGTTTCAGAAAAGTTTAACGTGATATTTCCATGAATGTAATTTCTCATATCATCCCACCATGGTAAGTTCTTTTCCTTCTTCGGTGGCAGAATTAGTGGACCTGGATTCCTAACACTTAAATTAGCCCTACGTAGAGCAACCGTAAAAGCATAGCTCACATCAGCAAAAGCCGGTTCATGTCCCACTCCAAAGGTTACTTCTCCTCTCTGGAAGTATACGGGTAAATCTGAGTATGTTTTCATTGGTGGGGTTGTGCCACTTGCTGAACGAAGCATGCAGACCTTCCTCCATCTTCCAATGAAGACATCTTGGTAAATTTGAGGCTGAAAACAAGTTGCCTGATTCCAGCAAAGAACATACAAATAACCCAGTTTCTCATACATATAAATAAACACATGCAAACGACCCAATTAGTTAAGACAACAAAGAATAGATAGCAACCCAAACAACAAAGTCAGAGATACAAATAAAGGTGATTAGTTTACTAGAAGATTATTCAACCAGCCTTACAAGTTTTTTTTTTAATTATTATTATTATTATTATTTTCTCAAAAAATAGGTAGATGGGTGGGTGGGCAAAGCCCAAATTAAATCTTTAACCCCCCTGCCTCTCCCAAGATTCAAACTCAAGTGGCCAACCAAATAAAACTACTTGAAAACCACTCGTTTAGGTCACTGGGGCAACCAGCTTTACAACGCTTAGCTTACAAAGATCCATGTTATATTATGCCTGCTACAGATTTGAAAACAATCTATCACTCCTAAATATTTCTGACACGACATTTGTAAAAGTGGGATTTGGGTTTCAGGACATGGACTTCTTTGTGGTTAAATAAGGGGTTTATTGGTTGCATCAAACCTCAATCCATTAACAGGTAATTTAATATTCCATTTAAATAGTGCATCAGGACAAGGTAAAAAAGCATCCATCAGAAAGACAAAGGAAATATTAGAAGTCCTAGCATAGTGGGGAAGGCATGGAAAGGAAGGTAGCTGAGAACCTTACCTGTTGTGCCAGCACAAGACGACCTTCACATTTACCAGAAGTTGCAGAAAAAAGAGGTAATGTGTAATTTCTTAGCTTAACAACTAAGGTGCCTGTATTCAACAGAATATTACTCCCATACAGCCGAGAAAATGGTATATTACTTTCATGACAAACGGGATCCAGCTTCTTCAGAAGCTCTATCATCCCAGAATCTCCACCATCAATCCTTGTCAAGCTTACTTCTAACTCTGTGGCAGAAATGGAAAGAAGAGAAGTTCTATTAATGCTAGGCTTAAAACCAGCCTGAAACCCTTCCCTATAGGCACCAGAACCTCCTGCTGGTGCTAGATTTTGGCACGCCTGGTAATAAGAACGGAATGACTTTTGGTAAATTTCTTCTTGCACTTTGTTAATGGCAGAAGGATCATGTACATCAAGCTCAACTCCATTATAGTAAACCCTATTTTCAGTAAGAGAATCATTTGTTTCAGGAGATTTAGGGGATTTGGCTTTAGAAATTAGTTCCTCGAGAAATTTTAACCTGACAGCTAACTCACAGGCTTCATTCTTCATCAGCTGATAGTGTTCATCAAGCCAACCTTGCATTGGTTCTTCCTCAATATCAGCAGTGAGCTTTCGTATACAAAACTTCACACAACCAAACTTCACTGAACCAGGCTTTTTGGGTTTTGAGCTTTCACTCTTCATGGGATATAAGAGTTGACTTTTGGCAGCACTTATAAGCTTCAAACCCCGCAACATATCCTCAACAGCATCATCAATAGCACGCAACTCCAACCTGTATGGCATGCAAATATGAACATCAAGTCCTTGAATTACCCAATCCCAAGTGGTGGCTGCAGGTACATTTCCATCTGATGGACAAGTTGAACCACTAGGAATACGAGAAATTTGCATCCTACTACTTTTGAATATTCTAGCCCTATTGAAACTAAGAATAAGTCCTTCAAGAAGGATGCCTATACGAGCATTCTCCGAGAAAATTGATTGAACCTGAACCATTGCATCAACCCCATCACCGACTTCAGCATATATGCTAAGCATCTCCACATCAACAGCAAATATGGATTCCTTCTTCTTGTTCTTGTCAAGATGACCCGACTCTGTGGTAGCTTCTTTCTTCTGTTCCGCATCTCTTACACTAGAGACATCTTCCTTATATTCATTACCATGTACCGGAAGTTTCTGACTCTGGACCAGTAACTTCAATTGCAGGACTAGTTCTAATACTGCCAGATGCATATCAGGTTCCCACCGGACTGTAATATCAGTAGCACTGAAAAGAGAGCACACGGAGATCTCCTTGAGCCCACCAGAACGCCGCACAAATTTTGCATTTTGCATGTCAAATAATACCACTTTAGTCCCAGGCTTATTTCCCTCCAAATGTTCTTGATAAATAGATCTGGCTCTTTCAAGTTCCACCTGTGTGGACTGTTTTTCTTTGTTTACACACAAACTAAAATGGAAGATATCAAGAGAAATGGAGTATCTCAACTTTGAAGATTCTTCAGAAATACTGGACATGACATTTGCAGTACGTGGTGTGCCATCAGCTGAGACACTAATTACAACTTGACCACCCTGTGACCCATAATTTACACGCTTGGGATCTGCAACAACAGTGTTTTCCAAGCCTGCGTCACCAAAAAAATTTACAAAGCAGCGTTCAAGATTAACTTTCAAGAGACGAGTCCCTTTCCCAGATGATTTAGATGCATATGCTCCTCGGCTCTGTGTTGTTCTCTTACTGGAAGCAGATAGACTCTTGAAGAGAGCTTGAAAGGACAACGCAGTTACAATAAGTGACTCAACACGCTTGATAGTGAAATAAACACCCATACCAGTCACATCAACAGAGAGGACCAGTTTAGACTTAAGACCATTTTCTTCAGGTGATTCCATGTCTTTTTTGCCCCAGTCTAGACTAATCTTAGCTATGTGCATTAAGGAACCCGAATTCGACTCTACACCAAACAGGCTTTCTTTTAATGATTCTTGATATTCATCTGCCATGTGCAAATTCAGCTCACCAAGTTCCATGTGTACTGCAGTTCCCATACTTGAAATGTTATTTGCAAATACATGTGATGATTGTGAGCAACCCTGTAACATGTCACTAAAAATTTAAATGCTACAATCATAACTATAGTTCAGCAGACAAAAGAACAAGGCAGACTATTTCATAAACAGTCTGATTTAAGAGTGAAATTGAGAGATATGCAATCAATATTTCAAAGAATAGGAGCTTTAGAAAATATATACACATAGCATTAGGCAGTTCTTTACTTGTTTTCTTTCCATATGATGGCAGATTCCACTGTCCTAATTAACAGGCAGAAAAATCTGGCTCGTAAATTTGCTTAGTATGCAATATTCTAATAAGAAGGAAGAAATAGTTTTGATAATCATCTCAATTGCAATGTAACGAATTTCGGATAGTTTACAATTAAAATTTAAGAATTTCTACTCTTAAGTTGGACCGTGCTGACTATATGCAACTACATCTCTCTGAACTAAACTACTGGCTGTAAACCAAATAACTCCATCCCTTAAATTCGATTAACAACTTCCAATAAGATGATCATTATATCCTAATCATCACATTCAATATGAAGAACTTTTATTTTATTAACAGGAGCCTGCAACCATGGAACATTAGTGCGGTCCAATACATTAAATAGAGAACTCAACCACTTCCTTGTAACCCAAAATAATGTGAGAGAGAGATTACTTACATGATACAATGGAGAACCACTGATACTATAGAGCAAAATAGTCATCTCAGGGGCTGAGACAGTGCATGTCCACATAACAACTTTGGGTTCAGTTAATTGCCGCCTTTCGGTTTTAGAAGTTTCCTCTTGAAGAACCATTCTTTTCTTTTTTGACAAGTGGAGGCGCAACCATGGCTTTAATCTACTCATTATGATATTGCACTGAGTACCTCCGAGCTTAATATCAATTTCAGCCCTAATAGTTGAGGTTGGCTGAAAGCCAAAGGCATCCCAGAATAAATAAATAAAATGACACAACAAAACATAAACACACAAATAAAAAGCTTGTGACAAGTTCATATGCATTTAGAATATAGACTAGAAAAAATGAGGAAAAAAACAGTAATTTATTAGGGAAACTCAAATGAAGATCTTTTAATAAAGTGTAAATGGAAAAATAAACTGATATTATGTACATTAAATATATTGCTTGTTGAATAAATATTAAGGATTAAGGTTAAACACAACTACTTCCTCTTAATAAGATGGTCAATCATACTCATTGTCTCCACCAAAAAAATAAAAGTAAAAATAAAATAAATAAATAAAACATTCATTTATCACCCAACACCAGTTGGAAGCAAGAGTTGGGAAATTAAGAGCTGCAGAAAAAGGAATTGGTAAAGATGACTTGACCACCCACCTTTGCTGAAGGGTAAATGACACTTAGAACAGCAGTTTTTACAAAAGTCGATTAAATTCATCCTTTTTAATTTTTCTTGTTTTAACAATTTTCACCTCATGTTAGCTTTTGCCATTTAAGTTTAGAAGTCTGCCAGGTTGAAATACCTGGTCACGGTAGTCAACTTCCAAACTTAATGCCATAAACTTACAGCAATGATGAAAGGAGTTAAGAATGAAAGAGGACCTAGCTTACAGTTAGGCAAACTAAAAGGGGCTTAAGCGTCCTCCGCACTTTTTCCAGAAGCTATGTCGCTTAGAATTGTCTCTCTGTGAGCAATTTCCTCATTTGTACAGATTTTGTCCTAAGAATGTGCCTATCAAATCTAGAATGGTCAGGATCTCTCTTCCTTAGAATGGAGTTGGAATTTTAATTTGAGGAGAAATTTGAACGATATAGAGATTCAAGAGTACTCACCCTTGTAGTTTTGATGGATTCTTTTTCCTTGGATGAGAGAACAGGAAATTAGATGGCTCTTGCAAGCTCTCTTGCAAGTCATTCTTTTCTTGGTTAGCCGAAGACAATTCTAATAGGATGGTCTGGAAAGCAAATGCTCCTCCTAAAGTCCAAATTTTTGCTTGGATAGTAGCTCTTGGAATTACTAATACTAGAGAGAAGATTCAGAGGAGAAATCCTAAGATGTCTTTCTCTTTCTTGGTGTGTTATGTGTAGAAAGAATGAAGAAACAAGTGACCATCTTTTTCTTCACTGTGGTGCTGCCTCCTCTTTATGGGCTCGTCTATGTGTTGCAGCTAATATTCTTTAGGCAGCTCCAGCCTCTTGCAAGGCTTTGTTTATGGAGAATATTTTTACTTTTAGAAAAGGAATGAAAGCTAAGACATTATGACAGTGTGTTGTCCTAGCTCTCTTTTGGGTCATTTGGCAAGAAAGAAATAACTGTATTTTTGGAAAAGAGGAAGTTATTAATGGGTTATGAGACAGGATTCAATTCTTTTCTTCTATCTGGGCATCAACTATCAAGGATTTCAAGATTCCTCATTCTTTTTCATTCAGCTCGACCCGGATGCGGTTTTGGGTTAATTTTGTTGGTGTGGATTCTTATTCCCATGTCTCGAATCTCAAGGGTTTCTTTTTTCAAAGTTTTGTATAGATTTTGGTGTTCTACACTGTAGGGGAGATTTTAGTTTGCGGACCTCTGGTTCACTTTTGTAATATTTTTTCCCTTCTCACTTTCTATAAAAGTTTCTGTTTCCTATAAAGAAAAATTACAAAGTTTGCAAAACGCACCGACAAAAGCCTCTGGTTCTCAACACCATGCTTATATAGGCCCAAAAGGGATACTATCAACCTAAAACAAAACCCTGATAGAACTACAGTAAATCAAACATACCGCCAATGTCCACTTGAACAACAGCAGTTCACTTGTTTTGAGTGCAGACTGATTATGAGCCAAAACAAAATATGTACATAGGTAAGAAGTAAGAATTAATAAAGCAACGTAATTTACACAAAAACAACATGCTACCGAACATAAGCATATTAAAAATGTGCAGTTTTTATCTGCCCTACATGCAGGAAAGAGAATAAACTTGACATAGTAATCTGCCACCACTTTACAGCACATGACTCACCTGTATTGGAATGTAGACAGAGGAGAGAACATCAAGTTTCATGATCTCCAAGACAGAACAGCCAGCCTCTCTAACAAGCTGAAACATAAATAAAAAATCATTTTCACGGGAGGTAAATCAGAGGCTTTAATCGTGAAACTTAGAAAAGAAAACAAGATTAACAATGTCAACGGTCACAATCATACATATATCTCACTGAAATCCAATACAAAATCAAGGCGTGTGCACTCCCCAACATCTTCAATGGATCTTGATTTGGTGCTCTTCAGTTGGATGCCCGTAATGTTATTCTCCACGACAAGACCATGCTCTTGGTGTGTAAACCTCACATCCAAATTAGGCAAATTGAAGCAGACCTATTGAAGAAAAATAAAACTGATAGTGAATTACTGTTAAGGTCCATGTTCACAAAGACGCATCAAGTATTTAATAAAAGAACACAACAGGATAGATAATGTAAATAACAATGAGAGACAGAAAGAACACAGTAAGCCATGTAATAACATGTTAAATCCTACGAACCTTTTCTGGAAATATAGAAGCATACTTTGTAATCGCTGCAGCAGCTGCTTGTTCTTTGTTTGGCTTTTCAGTCGCCACTGATTCAATAGCTAACCCCATAACTTTATCAGTGTGAGTAAAAGCATCTGGCAATTTCTTATTTTTCGAAAGCAGCTCCTCATTCAGGCTCACAGAGACCTCTCCACAGGAAATGTCCAAATTTTGGATTACCACACCTGCTTCCCTACATCCAAAAGAAGAGATTACAAACCTTTTAGATTTATTATTAATAAATTTTAGATCCAGAAGTGGAGATACAAAAGAAAGAGAGAACAGAGAGGAAACCACGAAGTACAGCAGTTATCCACAATAAACCCAGAAAAGGTGGTTTAGCTTATTACAAAACCATGCTTAATGACCAACATGACTAGATTTGCATGACGTAGAATATAAAATAAACGAGAACGTCAACTGAATGAGAAAAAAAAAAAGTACCTATTATGACCAAATTCACATGAGAGAGAAAATTCTTCACAGCTAAAAGGAGCAGAATATTTTTCCATCATGGGAAACGATGCTTGGCCGGCAGAAAAGGTTTCACCAGTGTTTAAGTTGGGCGATTGGTCACAACTAATCCGTGGTTCACCTATGTGTACATATATAGGTAATATATGCAGCTTAACAACCAAATTTGGCTTTGATCCACCATCTTTAGATATATCCACTATCAATTCCTTAACTTCTACAGTAGCTTTGGGATTCTGCAATGTTTCAGAAGCAGTTACAGTGACTGGTCCAAAGGCCCGAACCAATAAATACAAAAGCAAAAAAATAATAATAATAATCAACAAGTAAAGTGTCTGAAAATTTTTAAACTCGATTTCAGTGGTAGCTGTAGTAGGATTCTTATACTTGTTGATACTTGATAGAGCATATATGATAGCACATGTGCAAACCAGTTCAGACTCAAACATGCTAGACACAGCCACACTTCACCAACATATATTCAGGTTCAAAGCTCCACGGAAACACATGAAATTATGCAGTTGTACTCAAAAGAATCCACATTAAGTCACTGCTACATTTCCTGCTTGACAACTTATGGAGTGCTAATGCCCAGATGTGTATCTATACTGATATAGAAGAGTTCCAAATTGCCCAAAAAGAAAAAAAAAATGCCTGACAAAGCAGTCTACAGCACTGAAGTGGCATCAAATCAAAATACTGGAAGATATGATGTATCTTGACTGCATTTCAAAAACATTAGAGAAAGGAAGATTAAGATAACTCTCAGTCAAGTTGCAAAGTCTTAGAAATCATGACTTTTCCCTCACCTCTCTTTCTCTCTCTCCAACCTATAACTACCCATCTGGAAGTATCTGCATTTTAACACCCTCTTTAAACCAAATTAACTGGCCATGAGTGACTTCATGGCCAGCATGATCAGGCAAAGATAATCATTCAGGATATAAAGGAGAAGAAAAGTCAATAATGGAAGACTATTAAAATCAATGTACAAATAGTAAAACACACTGGTAAATTGTTGAACTTAAATACTGTAATTGGGTCCTTACACATGAGCTAATTGGCATGAAATTCGAACCATGTTGACCAAGAAGTATTTTCTTCAAGCCCCATTCCATTAATTATATGAGTGTTTGTGTGCGCTTGGTTTCACCAACACAACTCTGTTTTTCTAGTTCTACCATGCACATGAGGGGCTATGTTGGTGTTTAAATGCTACAATTAATTCTTCTCTTATAGATTCAAAAATTTAGAGATTATTGGTTACAAACACATGGTATCAAAGCCTATTTCACCAAAAGTCTTGTGTCTTGATTCCACCGTTCTATTAGTTAAATTACAACATAGAGAATTAAGCACATGTTAAAATCAATGATCTCATACATCAATTACATCCTTGCATCTGAGGACACGTGTCATAACTTGATACATCAAGTCCTTAGAGATTATATAAATAATGATGTATAGCTCTAGTATTACTATCAAGTCCTTCAAGCCTTTGGAATTAATTGTAGTTCAGGTTAACACACAAGTCATATGGTCAAATTCCCTATTCTATTAATCTATTGGGTATTTAGGTATCATCTGGATGCCCATGACAGGTTCATAAATTAAATGTGGTCACGTGCAAACAGAGAGGTGGAGAGGTGGAGTTTAACTTTAAGCAGTATTGTTAGAATTTTTCCTAAGTTCAATCTTTTGAAATTAATAGTTACTGAACATAAGTTGATCACTAATAATAAAAAATAAAAAATAAAAAATAAAAAATAAAAGAGAGGGAATGAAAAGTCTAATGCCCTTACTTTCACAACCATATCCGTCACAGAGACCGACAAAAATCTTGCAATGCTAGCTACAACCATCCACTTTCCTCGGCCAGAAGAGCTTGAAGATCGAGGTTTTCGAACTTTAGGTTTTGATGAGCTTTTACTTGCTGTCCTCATTACGATTTCTAAGTCGCATATTAACACTTGCAGCTTCGGATCCTTAGAAATAAAACCAACCCCAAGTTTGACCAAAGACTGACGTAAGCTGAGTTTAATTTCACCAACAGATACAGATTCAATAGAACCCTGCAAATAATCAGTCTTAGAAACATGAATGTAACAATCCCATGGAGGCACCTATCTAGTGTAAGGTTAGTAAGGCCACACAACTTTTCTTTTCTTTTCGTTTTTTTAGCACACCCTTTAATTTCATGAATATCCATGACAGATAGCAGTGGTATCCATCCTCAGCGTATGGTTGTAACCATACATCACTTTCCAATTAGTGTAAAAGATTGAGGACATATGCATCATTGATTAACCCAAAACAAAACAAACCCAGTCACTTAGATGAAAGAATAACCTTTTTGAACTTAACCACAACGTCCCTTAAACATTTCCAACCACCAACTCGAAACCCAACAGATGCTCCCATAATCCGGCTTAGAATCCAAGCCACCAGCCTGGAGGCAAATCTGAGGGAAAATAAAAGAAGAGGCATAATGAAAATTTAGCAATCAACATGGATACGTTTTGGCTTTCTTCAAAATTGGAAATAAAAATCACGAACACGTGATGATGCAAAAAAGGAGAACAAGAAAGTATGCAATTTGAGATAAATAGATATTTGTGAAATATAGTTAGACTAGCAGAAAGGAACTGCCAGACTCGATATAGCAAATCCTTAGCCCTAAGTTTGTCAGACATTGGGGTTTGCAACATGAATCCTTCTTTGTCATTCACCTCAACTTTCTATGTTAATCCTTGATCACCAAACTCCCTTTAGAAACGTCAACCAACACATTTTTTCAGCCTCTGCTTTCACATAACTCTTACCGGATTTTCATCACATATAGATAAATTATCTTCATGAAACCATAATGAGGAAAAAGGAACAGAAAGCCAGCAGATAATATTAATCTATAAGTTAAATCGAAAACTAATGCTTTGAGAACACAAGAAATGTCTCACGATATAGTAAAGTACTAGAGAGAGGTTTATGAATCCACCCTAGTAGATGTTAAGAAGTACTTATTCCTAAGTTTAAGTGCTTAACTTTCCAGAGCCATCAAAGCGTGCAAAAACAGTCCAACTTCCATTTTTTCTTTAATCAAGAGAAAAAGCAGCCTAATTTCTATCACTTCAAATATCGACTAATGCAAAAGGACAAGAAAATTGCACATACAAAACAAGAAGCAGTCTGAAAAACAAAACAAACAATTTGACAAGAAGAAATTATCCAAGAGAGAGAGAGTTCAGAGTGGAAACAACAACCATTAATGCTTCCATTACAAGTTAACTGGTATTTACTCTTGACATCCACTCATAAACAGTAATTTCTGGAATAAATCACCAACATTTCAATTTTTCAATTTCACAATGTCTCTAACAGACATATTTTCTTCCATGAAAACTTAATTGCTTTTGGTATTATTCAAACAAGACTAATCATCCTCATGTTCAATATTACTAAAAGTAAAATGTCCATTTGATCAGCAAGCAAATTGCATTTTGTTATATATCAACTAAGTGTAAGAAGTAAACATGAAGGACTTACATAAAGAGCAACCACAATGTAATGGAAACGATCAAGAATCCAAAAAGGAACTTCACAGGAGAAGCTGCCATTTTCACTGGAGAGTCTCTTAATCTCCAAAAACTTGTAGTTTTTAATCAAATTGTATCCAAGTTTCCAAAAAATTTCAAATAAAACGAACATAACTTGCTCATTTCAAACGGGAAAAAAATTAAATAATCCTGAATGTAAGTAACAAAATAAAATTTAAAAAGAAAAAACCCTAAAAGTTTTCAATGAATTGAGAGTTTTGAAATACTGGTGCGTGGTGTTTTGTGAGGCAATGAGA
Organism: Citrus x clementina; assembly: GCF_000493195.1. NCBI lineage: Eukaryota > Viridiplantae > Streptophyta > Magnoliopsida > Sapindales > Rutaceae > Citrus > Citrus x clementina. Next base: position 35,420,334 of record NW_006262201.1, on the reverse strand, counting down.
CTGAGTCATGAAGGCGGAGTGATCGGAGAGCGTATTTGTTAAGAGAGAAGATCGGGATCCCGTTGATCGGCGAAAGAAAGGACTGTTGTAGTTATTTTGATTGAGGATGACCATTGACGGTTTTGATTCTGTGCGGTGAGGGTGCAAGGGAGATTCTGTGGCGAGGTCTGGCTTGGATAATAACATTTGGGTCAGCAGTTTTTAACAAAATCACAAATAAAAACAGTTATATATATATATGTTTTTTATAAGGATCTCTATAGTTGAGTTGCTCAATGTACTATGTAAACTTTGAAAATAATGGAACAAATTTTAGATTAGTATTTATCTATTCCCCACATTTATTACCTAAGTCTATACGATTTTAATATCAATGATCCTTGCATTTATTATTTATAGGTCTGTACAATTATAACGTTGACAATTCCAAGTTGTTATTGGGCATCAATCTTTGGTATTTGTTAAAATTAAATTTACTATCATAATAATCATTGTTGATGGATCTAGAAACTATACATATATCATTGATAATTGAGCTTATTCAATATAAGATAAGATTTAGACTTTCAATCGAGATAACTAATGTGAGTTCAAAGACATTGACATCACTATTAACTTCAAGTTAAATGACATTTTTCTTATGACAACTAAAAATCTAAAACATTTTTCAATTAACAAAAGTTGAATATGTAAATATGAAAAAAAAGTAATCTAAAAATATTAATTTTAAATTTTAAAAAATAGTAAAAGACAGTAATAACCGAGGTGCTCAATAATAACTAAAAGTGTCTATTATTAGAGTTTTTATTTTTTAATAAATAATACTTTATAAAAAATATGAAGTTAGTTTGATGTGTCACCAAACAATTACTACATAAAATTTGATATGTTTTAATATATTACAATATATTTTAATTTATTTAATTTTATACAATAACATACCAAATACACCCAATAATTCCTTGATAAGTTTGATTTTATGACTATATGGTTCAATCATTAATTTCTTAATGAATTTTAATTTAATACAACCCAACATTTTAGGGAAGTCCAAAATCAAAATTTCTCACAAAAACGAGCACCCATCTCGTCTAGAATAGAACCAGGCTTATTTTTATGTTCTTTAAAATGATTATGTCGAGATCAAATTCTAATTTTTTCTATTTTTTTTCTTATTGAGTTTGAGATGATCATTTTCAATATTTTACTATTCTTATAATTAGGGTGATATAATTTTCTATGATACAGGGTGCGTTTGAGATTGAGGTGCTGTAGCTTTTAAGCTACAGCTGCTGTGAAAAAAAAGCTGTAATTATAAAATAAAAGTTAATAATATATAGTAAATATAAAATTTAAATAATAATTTTGATAAAATTATTAAAGATATAATAAATTTTATATTATACAAGTAAAAAATCATAACAATATAGCTTAAAAGCTACAACAGCTAGTGTTTACCAAACACTTTAGTACTGTAGCTTTTAAGCTACAGCTGCCCAACCTCAATCCCAAACGCACCCATAATCAAACATGTTTTAGTGCTTGTTAAAATCAATTAGATTAGAATCGAATTTTCAATTTTCTCAAATTTATTAATCAAGTTCGCTGTCATCCGTAATTGCGGAGGGTGGGAACCCCATACGAATCAAATAAAAATATACTTTAGTTTTGACTTATGATTTCGTTAAGAAGTAGGGAGTTGGATGTTATTATCAAATTCTTGGCAACTGTGCTTGAGATGTCCCTATTGTGTCAGCAAATTGCAGCTGTGTCCTCGGTAGTGGCATGAAGAAGATCGAGAGGGAGTTTGTCAACGGATCTGTTTGGCGGCGGCAGTGGTTCGGTTACACGTTCGGACTTCGGAGTATGAAACTTGTGGATGATAATGGATATTATTGGCCCACGTCACGAGCATTGCCGTTATATGTAATTAAACTGGAATTTTTGCTCACGTTCGTTATAACAATTGAATTAATGAGATTTATGGCTTAAGAAAGAAAAATGATTAAGCAACACAATCATGATAAAATCATTAAAAAAAAGTGTCTTTTAGTGAATTTATTGTTTTATCTTTAATGATTTTATATTTTTCTTTAAAAAAGAATTCTCAAAATTTACTAAAATATTATGAAAATGATCTTTCCCAACAATGTGTCAGATATTATATTAAATTATTTAACTTTTAAAGAAATATTTTTAAGAGTCTAATTGAGTGGTTTGCAAGTAATTTAATTTAAGGTCAGTTTGGTAATGACATAATTTTTAAAATAATTACAGTTAATTATACTGTAAATATAATCAATTGTGAAAATATTTATTTAAGTATTTGGTAAAATTTATTGCTAAAAAATATTATGAGTTTTAAAAATAGTTGTATGTATTTAATAAATTTTATTGTTAAACTGTTGTAAGAATACAAATGATTGCAATGGAAATAAAATTTATTTATACATTTATAAGAATATATGCATATTATCTTTTATTGTGTCTATATATATATATATATATATATATAATTGATAGTTAAAATAAATATTCTTATTTCATTAATTTTATTTTTATTTTTACTTTGTTACCTCAATATAATTTGTTATAATAATGATATTTAAATTTAATGATTTTATTTTCTAATTAAATAAAGATAATTTTAGATTTTTATAATATATGTGAAGTTGTATTAAAATAAGATTTTCAGTAATTTTAAGATATGTTGTAGGATGAGATAAATTTACAAAGAGTGATTTTAAAAGAATTTATCAAATACTAAAATTAACTTTTAATTTTTTAAAATTACTTTTGAAAGTCTCAAAAGTAATCCTAAATGGGCCCTCAGCTAGTAATACAAATCCCTATTTTAAAAAAGGTAGGCAATACAAAATTAATTTAAGCTTTGTTCACATCTCAGCTTAAAAAACAAAAATCTTTTTAAAAATATTATGTGTATTAAGCAGGGACTTTTTTTTTTAAACTTATTCATCAATCATAACTCTTTTACAAATGTCTTATGTATTGTCACATAAATTAAATGCAAAATTTAAATATTAAGATGCACTATAGCGTAAAAGTGTCTTAAGAAATAATGAACCCTAACTATAATTAAATCCTTACATAGGATTTAATTAATTTTCTTGATAATGTCAAAATAATTTTGAATCAATGAAGAAATAAAATAATAATTGTATTATGAAAAAGTATGTTTATAATTTAGTTAATCTATTCTAATGATAGTAAACTGACTAGTTGCATCTCTTTTTATGTTATAAAGGAAAGAGCTATAAATATGAAAGAACGGGTTTCATAAGAGTTCTAAAGGGGTGTTGAAGTTAGGGCTTAAAACGGTCCACGCAATGGCAATTACAGTCCAAATGGGTGGGAGAAGCCCAAATACAGCCCGTTGTTTCTTTCTCGGTCGCTCGATCAAAAAACTCAAAAGCCCTAGCTTCTTCGTGCGGCTCTGTTTCTCATCCAGTCTTCGTTCTTTGTTACTTCGGTGAGTAGCAAGCCGATGCGCTAATTTCCATAAGAATTCCGTACAACTTAAACGTAACTCTATTTTATACGCATCTTAAAATTTACAAAAACTTAGCTGCAGAACGGCGAAGAGCTGGTGGTTATTATTTATAAATCATGGAGGAGGCTACCGGCAACCACTCGATCTCTGACGAAAGAGTGAAGAAGTAAGTTTCTGTTAGTATTTCACTGCTCTGCTTCTTTAATTATTCTATTTTACGGGATTTTATTTTAGCCAGTTAGCCCCACAATGTAAGTTCTTTCATTGGTGTTAACTCGTCTTGTTAATTTAGAGAAGCGCCTCAGTTGGCGGCGTTGTTAAAAGAAATGAAAGAAGGGTTGGATAAACTGAGGAGTAAAGTACAATCTCTAATTACAAAGGTACTTATTAATTCAAGCTCTGGGCTCAATGTGTTTGAATTATTAATTCTTTGTTGAATATTAGTCTCATATGTTTGTATGTAACTGTGATAGGTGAAAGGGAATAATTATCCGACAGTGGATGGAATTAGCTATCTTGAAGCCAAGCACTTGCTGCTTCTTAATTACTGCCAATCAATTGTCTATTATTTACTTCGTAAGGCTAAGGGTTTATCGATTGAGGAACATCCTGTTGTTCGGAGCCTTGTCGAAATTAGATTATTTTTAGAGAAGGTATAAGTTTGTATCTAAAAAAAATAAAAAAATTATATGTCTCATTTGAGAAGTGACTAACAAGATTTTTTTTAAAATTTTTTTAACAGATTCGTCCGATTGACAGAAAGCTTCAGTACCAAATTCAGAAGCTTACAAGTGTAAGGGTTGGTGGGAATGCAATAGAGCCAGTGAATCCAAGTGCAAATGAGTCGGGTGAGCCGCAAAAGACGGAAGATTTATTGAAATATCGACCTAACCCAGACATGCTTGTCAGCAAAACTGATATGACAACTGAGGTGAGTCTTTACACAACAGATGAGCTTCAGAGACTTTTGTTTAATATCAAAACTGGAATGCATTTTCTTTAAAATCCATGTCTGTGCATTGTAGGATGGTGCTGGTGTGTATAAACCCCCAAAATTTGCTCCTGCTTCAATGGATGAAGATAAGACGTCGAGAAAGGAAAGAAATGCTTTGCGAAAGGAGAAAGAGACACTACGACAAGCCAGGCAAAGTACTTTTATGAGGGAATTGGTGAATGATTTGGAGGGAAGACCAGAGGAGGTTAATTTTTAATTGATTCTTTGTTGTGGTGTTGCAAGGCTTGGTGATAGTGTGTGTAGGTTCAGCTGATCTTCTGTTTTTGATTGTGAAAATACAGGTTAGGGAAGTTGTTGGAGCGGAAAGTAGAGAACTTACTAGATATAAGGAAATGATGGAGGAGCGTGCAAGACAAGAAGAGGAACTTTTCACTCGTGCTCCTCTTACGAAGATGGAGAAAAAGAAGATGAAACATCTGAAGAAGTCAAGAAATGGGTATGCAAAATTAAAATGGTTTAATGGTTTTAGAGGTAAAATTATAGGCTCGATATATGATTAATGCATCGACTGTCCATTTGATTGTTCCAGGTTGCTTGGTCTCACTGAGAGTTTCTATGATGAAATTAAAAGTTTACCCATAGAGGAAAAGGATGAGCGACCAACAAATGTCAGTAATGGTAGCAGAGGGATGGGAAAACTCGAGAAGCGAAAGGTGTATCATAGTAACTAATTCTTATATGGTTTTGTTTCGTTTTCAATTTATTTTTTAGTGACTGCTCCATAGTTTTATGAAGAGGCTTTAATGTAGCATATGGAATGTAATTGAATTGTAGGATTATAGCCTACTGTTTTCATTTATACACTAGAATTAACATTTTTGGCCTATTTGCAGAGGAAGCATTGAAGCACAAGAAAATATAATCTTTGGATGTATACAGCAAACAGAGTTAAAAGTGGCACAATTCCTTGGGCTGACATCAGATCGGCTATGTATTTTTAGGTTTGGGTGGCGTTTATAATCCAATTTTTAGACTTAGTAGTTGATTGCATTGTTGTTGTTACTTCAATTGCTTGAATGAGCTTCATAGTTGAGGTGGCGATCCAAAAGTTTTGTGAGGTTGGCAAATGTTGAACTTCATGTTATAATGAAATCAATTGAATTGGATGTTTATTTTGACGTCTTTGTCTTTTGATTTCTCTTGCTTTTACTTCAGTGCAGCTGCCAGGCGTTCCAACATCTCAGATTGTGTCAATTTTCCTTTAACTTTCTGTTGGCAATTTTAATAGGCTCATAACTAAAGGGTTGTTTAGCTTTTTGATTGAAGTCTTGACAGATGACAAACTTGCTCACAACCAATGAGTTTAGACTCGACGAACTTTCTCACAGCCAAGGGGCTGTCAAGTTTTTTTATTTTCATACTGACGAACTGTGGACCACTCTCAACTGATCTTCACAGCAAGCAGGTGGTGTGATTCCCAATTTTACATACCATAAACAATGGTGTACGTGCCAATAAATTGAACAATGTAATACTAATACTAATACTAATTTAATACATTCATTACCATTCACGGGTGCCCGGTATCAGCACTCTCCCGCTTATTGGACGGTGGTAGGTCTCACAATTTTAATTTATGCATAAACATGCACGGAAATTCAGCTAAGATTATTAAGGGATCGAAGAAGATAGGTTCCACACAGAAATAAAATAAACATCCATAACAGAACGAAGTCAATATGATGGGCAATCTTTAAAATAAAATAATAAATATACCACTTATATGCTCAATTTCCCATAATGTCTAGTGATTTGTTAAAATCCAATGCCTAAACTATTTGTGATGCCATTTCAAAGATATAGATAATAGATGCACAACATGGGGTAAAATTTGACATCTGGACCAATGAAATTTATCACGTTCTTCTCTTGTGTAACAAATACTAAATGAAAAAATATTCAAACTATAATTACATGAAAGAATGTAATAAATCTATGTTGGCCATCATAATTTTATGTCATTTTGGAGCTTCGCTTTGCAGGCTGGGGCAAGTTGTACAGTGTGAGACCCAACAGTAGAATCACACTGCCAAATAGGAAAAAGGGGCTCAAGCTTGCACCCTCAGGGAGGTATGGCAATGGAAGGGACAGTACATAAATCGCAATTGGTACTGCAGAGTGAACAAAAACATTGATTAGCAGAAGCCTTGTACAAAAGCATTAACAAAAGCATTGATTAGCAGATGCACGAATAAACTAAAGTATATAATGTTAGTGAGATCACCTGACAACATCACAACAAGGGAAGAAACAACTGCTGAGGAAATTTTCATTAGCCTGAGCATCGATATATTAAAAGCCATATTAGTGGCTATATACAGTAGTGGCAGCAATGGAGCCCCGTTACAGCCTGAAGCAACTAGCAAGAAACATATTAAGTGATAAGTAGAACTCAAGAAGAGCAATCTTCATCAAATTCACGAGGAAATGAAAATCTCATAAGTTATAATTCATTTCATAAGCATCAAAAGTGCAGTTGCTTTATGTCAAAGCTCAATGGCTAATCAACATTAGTCAAATAGAAAAAGCTTTGAACAACAGGATTCACTGCAGAAAGAGTTTCAGGTCTTTTTAAAATTAGCTAAAAAGAGTAAGGGTTGGTTCTTGTTTGGAGTAGTTTCAGTTCCACTACATTAGAAGATGACTTACACAGATAAAATGCGCTAAAATTCTGCCTAATTAACTTCAATTCAAGTTTCGGGGAAAAAAAAAAATCAATTCAGAAAACTGTTTCCTCACGAACTAATATGCAGTATTCGGACAAGTGACAAGGGACTTGCTCAATGTTTTGCCAACACAGAAGGGGGTAGGAGGGTTGGGGCAGCAGCAGCAATTTATCTCCTGTTATTTTGAGGTTCTTTGCATATTCATAGTGACTTCAACAGATACGAGGCTAGAACTCCAAAATTTAGATATTTATAGAAATACAATACTGAGGATAAATCTAATACTTAGCAGGATATCTATCAACATATAAACCAAGACATAAGAACTTGCCTGATGTATTTGCTCCCAAGTTTAGAAGGCAACCAGCACCACTTTTCAGATACAGAGGAAGTTCAGCAAATGGTATTCCTTTCAAATTCGACAGGAAGGGTAAAAACAGAAGCACAAAGAGTGCCTACGAATCAGAGGAAACTTTGAAATTAACTATGAAAACTTTCTCAAATTCTGGAATAATGCCCCAAGAATCCCATTGTATCATGATATGCATTATTTCTAACCCCATAAACTAAAGAATACTGACCTCCCTAAACAACATAATTACCATTTTTTTTTTCAAAAGAAAACTATGAGTATTTATTTTAATATATAATGGAATCATTACATGTTCAGTCAGGAAAAAGAGAGACATGAAAAGTATAACAAGATTTTAAATAACCTACCCCTTATGTGAAAACAAATTTTCTAACCATCTGCTAGCCAAAAGCAATACTTGTAGTTTTGCAAATAAGAAGCAACTAGTAACAACACCTTAAAATGATCATCATCAAACTTCAATAGCAAAGCATGTAATGCTTACCTGAAATCCAGATCCAAAAGAGTTGACAACAAATATGTCAAGTGACTTTCCCTGCACATAAACTGGTTTAAGACTCGGATAACTTCCAATAATACAGGCACACAGTGAGCAGGTCAACGACAAAACAAATTAGAAGGCCTTCTCATTTTTCAAGAAATGATAGTTAGTAAGGCATACCTTCAGGCACTTTTTGGCATCATCAAAAATAAATTCCTGTTTACAAATAAAGATGCAAAGTTGTTTATTCTGCTTATACAAGGTACAAAGTAAACCCACAACAACACATCACTGTTATAAGTTGTAACCTTGATAATAGATGCACCAGCTTGAAAAGCAGACGATGCTATCATCATTGATGGCCATAAGAAATCAACTCTGGAGAGCATCTGACCAGAATTTGATCCACTGCAATGCAGGATGCACAAATAACCATCAGGGGTCTATTCTTGCAACGGCAAGACAAAATACTTTATGACAAGGGCTCTCAAATCTACAAAAATATAAAATCACTCTTTCTATACGCCAGTATTGTAGACAAGGTAATTGCACCTACCATACCAGCAGATTCTTTTCTCTACTGCAAATGATATGCAGTATCCAAGTACTTTCTGGTAAAGGACATGATAAATGGTACACAATTTGATTTTCCTTTCCTGTCAAAGAGGATTACATCTATTCAAGGTACTTAATTAACAAATCAGGAAAAAGCCATGCGCACAGAAATTACTTCTGTTCTTGTTAGAAGAAAAAGGGTCTTAAGAACTGCAGACATAAGATTATAGCTCACTGAAACTCTGACATTGAAACTTTTTCATTTCACAGCTAGCATCTAACTCTGATCAGAAAAATCTAGAAAACCAGATGATTAGATGGCCAATAGGTTTTTCAGGGAAAAGAAAAAAAGATTCAAACAGAAGGTGGCCATTACAAGGTATACAACCAATACCATCTTCAGAATAGAACCAATGGTTTGATTTTATATCGACATGATCCACTCCCACCATTAAAATTTAGAAACATCAAATCTCGCTTTAAAGCTAAACCTGTTAAAAATTACTGTTGGCAGTGCCTCTCGCCAGAATAATTTTGCAAGGGCTTTAACATTGTTGGCAAATCAATGAAAAGAGAAAGGAAAATGAAACGGTTAAATCTTGACACACCTTGCAACAGCCACCCCTACACCAGTAGCTACAAGTAAGCAGCCAGCAATTTGGGTCACAGAAAACTTTTTCCCCAAGAGAACAGCAGAAAAACCCAGCTGCCACACCAAAAATGTCTGCGAAATAAAGGAGGGAAAAAAAATAGAAAAATGAAAAAGAGTCAGGAAGGAAATTTCTGAGGAGACGAAAGATGATATTTTTCGAGATAGATAGAGGTTCTTGATGGAAGAAAAAACTTAAAATGACTCTTACTATACGCTAAATCTGAACCATGAAATATGATCTTATCTATGCTTTACCAAGAATTTTCTTCTAACAACCGACTGCATAACATTACCATAGTGTTGGTGGTGAGTCTCATGGTTTCTTCCCAAATGAATGCAATACAATAAAGGAACTTGTTTGGTATTCACTTATTCTAACACCTTAATTTAAATTAAAAAAAAAAATTTACCTGACTCAGTATGGGTATAGCCGGTCCAGGAAGCATAGCTGTAATCGACAGATCATACTACATTAAGTAACAAAAGGTACAAATAAACACTGGAATTGAATGTTTAATGTTAAGTTAATGGTTTGTCTTTTCTTATTCGATTCGAAAATGTATCACAATCCAAAGTATTGATCATCAAAGGTTACCAGCAGCAGCCATTCCACTAGCGACACCTAGAGCCTCTAGCATACCAATGAACAAGAACCGATATTTCGGAAGACTAATCATTTCATCAGTCACGATTCCCATCAGGTACCGCGTGTACAGTATCGAAAAATAAATGACCACGTACCTATAACAATAATTTCACAAAATTAAATTAACATTAATAATACAACTGCAGCGTAACGTAGTAATCAACGCCTAAAAAGTTACCCGAAGGTAGTGATTTGGGCTAAGAAGAAAGGGTATTGCTTCATGGGAACGAGAGCCAGCTTGTAGAGCACGCGATTGGCAATTGCTAGCGTCACGGTGACCGCTGAGCTGATTATAATTATTTGACTGTTTGACGATGACGGTGATGCTGTTTTGGGGGGATTGCCGTCGGTTGACGCACGGGCTGTGAAATTAGCGTTTCTACGTGAGCTGTAGAGAATGTTGGTGATACCGCGGGCGAAATTATACTTGTTAGTGGGAGATCGGCAAGGTGGGAGTCCGTCGACGGGCATTGAGATGAGAGAACGGGATTTCGCTCCGTAAAAGTTGTGGCTGCGTCTTTTGAGGAGAGGAGGCTTAGACGAAATGGCTTGAAACCACGACGTAGAAATAATTTCCATTACGGTGGAAGGAGAAAGGAGAAAGATTGACCGAAAACAGAAGTGTCGTCTGGAGTAGAGCGACCTGGACAGTCGGCGGCGACATAAGTGTTGACCATACGTGGAATTTTTTTTTCCGTTTATTGATTTTATTTCGTATTTCGTCTCACTATTTTTCTTTTTTAAAGCGAGCTAACCAACTGACCATTTTAATTTTAATACCATTTTTATGAAAAAAAAGAAGAAGAGAAGATTAATAATAACGAAACGCGGTTCTGAAAATACATGCATACAGATTTATAAACAGATGTCTTGCTTCTAGCTCAAGTCCAATATTTTAGTTAACAAAGAATTTGTAGCTCGAGCCGATATATATTTTATGGCATACTGTGTCTGTGACGGCGGACAACCCAACTCGAACCTGTGCTCCTAGCAAAGAGACTGTGACTTGCTTCTAAATCAAGTAATCTGGATGTCCCAAATGATAACATACGAGTTAGATGTACTATCAATTTTAGGAGAATCATATAACGCACTGGTGCACAGAGCAATTAACGTGAATATGCTTTGTGTTTAAGGTGGCATTCATTTAGTAAGAGAGGTTTCCCGTAAGGGTGGTTATGTCGAATGGTGTGATTTCAGCAACAATTCGACTCACGAGGCTAACTTGTAGCTCAATCAATATGGCGGACGGATACCCTAGCCAATTATCTTTGATTTCCCTTGCCTGCTATTCATTTTTAGCGCCCGCGTTCTTTGCATCCTCAAGCAGAATCCTAAACATGCATCGCAAGAGTACCTGACCCTATTATCTCCTACATGCGCTGAAAGCCATTAATTATTTTTACTCATATAAACGTATACGATTCGTGATTAACACCAATGTTTTGTGAACAAATTAATATTTGATGAGATGTTTGTTGTTGAAGAATATTTTTGGGCTGTATGTGGCTTAGAAATTGATGGGGCTGTTTGAGGTGTGCAATTGTATTGCTGTTCTATTTCCTCAAATGTTTTTCTTCATGATGCGTTAATGGATAAATCAAATTTGCCATTCTGTAGGTTGGTTTCGGCAGATTCATGATTAAGAAAGATAATAATAAAATAAGCTCTTGAGAGTTCATAAACATTTAAATTAGACTTAAACATGAAATGAGAATCTGGGTTCCCGTTACTACATAATTGATAGATTTGAAGTGGTCAAAATTCGACACTAATCATGTAATACGTTTTCCTGCCAACGTGTAAGTATAATACTCAGCAACTGGCTTGTTATTTCTACAGCAAGGTCTGCTCCCCGCGTCGCCCTCGCCCTCGCCCGGTTTCTCATTCCCTACCGTGTCATCCTCCTCAGCCAGGTACTACTTATGAGCCGATTTTGGAACCTCTAATTATGAGGTGTGTGCACATTTCTTGCAGTGTTGCTTGTCGCATAAGTGGCCTTGTTCTGCTTGCCCTTTGCATCCATTCTTTTGGATAGCTTGGCATTATCTCCAAGTAGAATCACTCCCATCACTAGTTCTACTTTGAGGAAATGAAGCAAACAAAATTCTTTTAAGGTGCTATCATCGCATCTAATGTTGATGGTGCCGTTTGTTTGGCGGTATGTCAATTAGTGTACTCTGGCTGCCTTATTCTAGTAAAGAAAGCGGAATGTATATATTCATGTTTGTGAATGATAATCTTACACGGTTAGCAGATTTGGCGCTGGGTATTTAATATTCACGAAACTATTTGTTTATGTGCTTTTTATGTGATTTGATATGATAACATCAATAGAATCATAATTGTTAAAACAAATAATTGCAAAATTACCCTGCTTCTTTTAATGTTGTTTATTGTTATTTTTACTTAAATTTCAGAAGAATCTATTTATGTGGTGGCTCTTGTAAGCTGACTGCAGATTTCGGTTCATTTTGTTTGTTGATGCCAGGACTGGGCATCGATATTGACAACGCCGTGGCTCAAATGCTGTCATGGGCCCTCCTGTGATCCAGCATGATACTGCTGCTTCATCAGCCCCTTCAATTGCACCAGCACCAACGCCAAACACAAGCAGTCTTCGAGGTGCTAATAACGCGTGTGGCGTTCAATTTTATTGCAGTAGTGGCATTATTATTATCAAGATTTTATTGATTTCCCTATGTTTAGACTTAGATTAACCGTCCCTCCAATTGTTTGTACATCAGAACTCAATTTTCACGAAACCTTTCGTTCTGATTATTCTAACGTTTTCAGGATTTTAATAGATCCTTAGAGATGGTTCTATTTTGTCAAGATGTGCACTTTCAGCTGTTGATTCAAAATAATTAGTAAATGATGTTTATTTTTCTGGTGGTATGTTATAGATCAAAGGTATTTAAGGGCATGACATGTGGGGAACGTGATTCGAGACCGTGACAGAGAACGAGAGGGAAGTTGAAAAAGGAGGATGAAATGAGAGATTTCTGAAGAACTAGCGTTAGCCATCCGAGTCACCTAGGAATGGCAGAGAGCGCCTCCTAAATTGTACCCGCAACCCCACGTGTTGACACAACACCACGGAACAAGGATAACTACGCCAACGCCACCAGACCACGTCTTTACAGTACAGTCCCCACCTGAATTATCTCTAAAATATCACCTGAATTATTTTTAAAATATCTCTTTGGAAGCTACCTATCATTAAAGATACAAAGATATCATTAAAGGTACTCTATCTTATAAGGGCAAGTTAGTCTCATAAGGAAGTAAGTTCACTCGTTCACACAGAAATAATAATCTCTCCTCCTATTCTAGGATTTCTTAGAAACCCACCACCTCCACCAACCAGCGTCAGCCATCGCCGACGCCTCCTCTAATGGTCGTTCATTGTGATTTTAGGTCTGTCTATGTTGCAACCTCCCTCAACCAACTGTTCTTAAATATCTCAACCTCCATCTCCACCAGAAAATTACCCATATGTAGAAAAGCTCTCATAATATTTTGGGTTGAATCAAAATTTGACCAAAACATTTATATATTTCATGAATGATGAATTGTGAATGGTCTTATATAATAAATTCTCTCCAACATATCAATTTTAAAAATATAAAATGATACTCAATTTATTTAAGCCAATATATATACAAACACACACACATGTTATTTGCAATCTAAATTTTATTTTAAACACTCATATTTTATTAAAAATTTATATTACTAAAAATAAACTTGATATAATTTACTATTAAGGACAACTATAACTTGATTAAATAACTATTACTCGTTTCACCTGTTGAAATACAAAATCATCTTCTTTTCTCCCCTATTCAACATCAAAATCTAATTTATCTTAAAAAGTAGTTAGCTTCTACTTTCAATAAACGACGCACCCGTGAAAAATCAAATCAGTGTTTATGAACATTATTTGAGACTGATTAGAGAAAGCCTGGTGGCTCATATTCTTCTGAACCTTTTTCGGTTATGGAATTGATAGCAAAGTCACTAAGATCTTCACTCTTGATTTTGTTAATTGAAACAAAGACATATAAATCAGGAAGAAAAAAAATAATTTTAAAAACAACCAGTCTTATAAAAATATTGAATTGCCAATCAAAAATGTGAAACTCAATGGAAAATGGCTTCAGCGCCGTTGAAACTTGATTTTGATCGTGATCGCTTTTAGACCCACACGCATTCACACAATATATGACCATGGAAAACAAAAATAATGCTGAAGTTGAAGTCATGCAATGACGAATTAAACAAGTAAAATGAAGGAAAAAAGTTTTATGGAAGAAAGAAAAAGTTTTTTTTTTTTTTTATTAGCGCAAAGAGAAAACAAAGTATTTAGCTCAATAGAAATTATTTTAGTATTTAGAAGACAGTTTAAAATAAAAATTGATTTTTTAAAATTTACAAAATGAGTGTATAAAATATAAGGATGTTTAAAGTGCATTTTAAAATACAAATAACCTCATCCACACACACATATATATGTATGTATGTATGTATGTATGTATGTATGTGTATATGTATACATCTATGTATACGTAGACACTGTCCAGAAAACAAGATGATTCTAGAAGCAGTTCCAAAACACGTGACGGCAGATCAACTCACGAGGCTAAGACTTGTAGCCCAAGAAAAGATGCCGACGCGGTCCCCTCGCCTCCAATAAATAACCCTCCTTTCCCTCATGCGTTGTTTACAGCCTGAAATTTTTATCATTTCTAGTGACACGATCGTTGAATCTCTAACCGACTCTCGAAAATGCCTCGCAGAAGCTCCGGAGGAGGTGAGTATTTGAACAACACGATTATCTCGTAGATGTGAAGTGTTTTTTTTTTTGCGATTTTTCTTTGACATATGCAAACGGACATGATTCGTTGGTAGTTGGTGTTGTATGAGCAAATTTATATTTTGATGAGATGTTCGTTATTGAATAATATTTGGGCCGTTGCCGGCTTAGAAATTGATAGGTCATTTGAGGGCTCCAATAATATATATATGTATTATATGGTGTTGATTGATAAATCATGTTTGTCATCTGATATTGTGAGGGCAACTAAGAGTTCATAAATATCTTTTTTAAATGGGACATGAAATCAGAGACTCCTAGAGTTGTACTGTAACTGTTATTTGTTATTTCCTCCGTGCCTTTATCAAATAATTGAATAATTGGTAGTTTTGAAGCGGTACGAATTCCGTGGAAATCATATACTACATATATTTTTTGTCAGCATGAAACTGAATTCTTAGCAATTGGCTTGTTATTTCTGCAGGAAGGTCTGCTCCCCGCCCTCGTCCCGCTGCTGGTTCCCCATTGCGCAATCCTCCTCAGCCAGGTACCAAGCATATTTCTTTCTGTGTTGCTTGTCGCATTGGTAGCCTTGTTTTGCTTGGCCTTTTGCATCCCTTCCTTTTTTTTAAGGGAAGGGAAGGTCCTTTGATGTTAACTGTAAGTTGATAGTATGTATAATACCGTAGATTTACATGATCACTAGTTCTATCCTTGAGGAAGGGAAATTTCCGTTAAAAGCAAAACATCATTTTTTGGGCTAGTAAACTTTAGTAAATAATCTAATGCAGAGGGTGTCAAATGTTTTCGTTTGTTTGCTGGTATGCTAATTTGCATCATCTCGCAGCGTTATCCTAGCTAAAAAAATTGAATTTATTTGCATAGCTCTTCTGTGAGTGCAGTTTAAATTTGTGGGTAAGAGTGGCTTTTGTTATGTGTGTGCATGATAATCTTATACACTCAAGTGATGTGGGGTTTCGTATTATATGGGCAGGATTCTTTTGTGGTTTTATGTTATTGATGTCAGAGCGTCAATCATTATTGTTAGAATAATTTCCATTTACCAGGCTTCTTTTAATGTTGCTTATTATTGTTTCTGCTGAAATTTGATGGTTCTTTGAATTGTTTACTGTAGCCGCACATGCTCCTCCACCAGCACCTTTGCAAGGTGGGAATAGATCTGTGACAGGAGGAGGTCTTGGCGCTGCTGTAGCGGATGGTGAGTTCTGGTTTTCTTCTTCTTTGATAGACGAATTTACTTTGGTTACTGTAAGGGAACTGCAGGTTTTGGTTAATTTTATTTATTTATGTTTGGTTTGTTGATGAGCAGGCCTGGCCTTTGGTACTGGCAGCGCGGTAGCTCACAGGGCTGTTGATGCTGTGATAGGCCCTCGTGTGATCCACCATGAGAGTGTTGCTTCATCAGCCCCTGCAGCCGCACCAGCATCTAACTCAAGTAGCCTTGGGGGTGCTGATGCATGTGCTGGTCAAATTAAGGCCATTCAAGATGTATGGATCTTTTCTCTCTCCTAGTCTGTAATGTTGTTATCAATTATACATATCGATTTCTGTTTATTTATACTATTGTATCTTATGTTGTGAGTTCCTGGTCTATGCTGGGTAGTTTGCATGTAAGACCAATAGTTAGATTAACTCAGTATCTTTAGACAACAAATGTTTCAACCGTTCCCTCTTATTGTTCATCAGAATGTTTTATTCTCTGTTTGAGGAATCTGATTCTGGTACTATTTTCTTGATTCTAGCAGAGTTCTCTTTTAGGAATGGTTCTATAATTTGTCAGATGTGTGCTACTTTGGCTGGTGATCCTAGGTAATTAGGGATTGTGAGAAGCTATTAGCTAATTTGTGTTTGTATTCCTCTATTTGCAGTGCCTAAATAACTATGGAAGTGACATCGGCAAGTGCCAATTTTACATGAATATGCTTCAAGAATGTCGCAGGAGTTCTATGGCTGGCAGGAGTGCTTGATGTTTGATTCTGGCGAAGAGAAGATTGAATCTGTAACCTTTGCAAACTATTATGGCTACATTTTATTCTGGATAAAGGGATCTTATGTTTTGCGGTGGAACTTTGTAGCTAGCTTAATGTTATCTGTCACTTTTGCAAACCAGTTAAAAGTGATGGAATCTGAAGTTAGCAGTGGAACTCTGTGGCTATAGCTAAATGTTTGTGTAAACGCTGTATGATGCCAAATAGATCCTAGTCATAATGGCATGCCATTGATTAACGTGATGTATATGTAATGTAGTGCGACGTTGATGAATAGTTAATTATGGCTTGAATAACGCAATGAGATTTTGAAATCAGATGAAGCTTGCTGTTACTCTGGCGTTTATTTTTTATTTTTTTGTTTTTCTCAAAGGAAATCTCCCAGCTATTGGTCGGTTTCGAAACAGTTGGCTTGTAGTCATTGTACGTCTGATATGATGAATATGGAGTAAAACGTGCGCATTATCGAATCTCCAGTGTATTTTGATGTGGAGACAATTAATGTCTAAATGCTCGTCTAATGGAGGGAAGCAGTCAAGAATCAAGAATGTTGAAGCATTAGGATGTGTTTTCTATCAAGTAAGTTAACATGTTAGTTTTGTTCAGACTACTTGTTATTCAGTTAGATGGTAAATTTACTAACGAGTGTAGTGAGTGTACCAGGAAGTTTCTGTTTTACGTATATTATTGTAATGGAGGATTAAGGTCCCCTTCTATGGTACATGATATAATATTCCATATCTATGTCAGAGATGAGATGGCATGCAATGTATATAAAGTGTTGCACTAAAGTTTAAAGAGTGCTGCTAGGTAGCGAGAGGAACGAGAGAATGACGAGAGAAACGGCATTCTCTCCCGTCGTTTCGCTTCTCGTTCCTCTCGCTAAAGAATGAATAAAAAATAATAAAGAAAGACTGCTTTAATCACTTTGTGCCCAGGGAAATTTTAGCATTTTGTCTCCAGCCCCCACTCTCCCTCTCTCCCTCACTTTCCTCTCTCCCTCAGCAGCTTCTCTCCCTCACGCTTCCAGAAGCTCCGTCACGGATTCCGGCGTGCCTCACGCTTCCAGAAGCTCCGTCACGGATTCTGGCGTGCCTCACGCTTCCAGATCCCTCACGGCTTCCTTCCGGCGTGCCTCACGCTTCCAAATCCCTCACGGCTTCCTTCCGGCGTGCCTCACGCTTCCAGAAGCTCCCTCACGGCTTCTGTTCTCGGCTAAAGTTCTTGATCCGAATCCGAAAACAAGAATGAGCATAGAGAAGATTATGAACATTTCTTGGTTCCAGAAATTATTGCAACAACAGAGAAAGACGAGGCAAGGAAGCAGTCTTTTTGAATTAGGGGTAGCTGATAATAATAAATATATTCTTAAGGAGAAGATACCGGTATGGTATCAATTTTGTAAATCAGATCAGTTTTTTGTTTAGTGGATTTAGTTTGAATGGAATTCTCGGGTGTTTCTTCAGTTGCCTCTTCTGTTCTGCTCTGTTTGTTTATCATGCAAACTTTATTTGTTTTTCTAATCCCAAAATACATACATTTCCAGAGGTAGGAAGAAGCTAAATCTTTATGTTAAATGCTAAATTTTTTTTAAAAAAAAGATGGTTGTCTTAGTGCTTCCTGAAGACGCAGAAGCAGCCTAACCAAAGTATGAACTGTTTTTTAAAAAAAAAAAAGAAGGAAAAAAGCAGCACTCAGATGTAGCATTTTAGCTATCGGGCTATCTGATATCACTATCATGATTTCTTTATGTTAGTTGCCTAATAAGAATATGTTTATCTGCAGCGCTTCTTTAACAACACACCATCGTCATAAGCCACGAAAGTTCGTGATGCAAGTGCTTTACTGAATCTGTTGTTCAAGTGGATGCTGGTATCCAAAAGTGTGGTAGTGACATTCTAATACATAGCAAACCAATCACATAAGCCAACCATGAAAATGCATAGGCAATCATTTTGAGTCAAAATTTTCTATATCTTTACACAAAATCAGAGACTTGTGTGTACTCAAAAAAATGGATTAAGAGAAGATCTAAGCATTGTTGTAATCATCATCACATTCTCCGATCACAGATGACAGGGTCGACATCCATGCCTGCAAACCACTCTGAGCATTCTTCTTCCTTGTTAATTCCAGCTTGTTTACAGCTCGCTTTGGTGATGGTGATTTGCGTGAGAAGAGCGTGAGGGAGAGAGGAAAGCCAGGGCTGGAGATAAGTTGATGATTTCCCTCTGCACGCACTGATAAAGCACTCTTTTTTTATTATTTTAATGTTTTAACGAGCGAGAGGAACGAGAAGCAAAACGGCAGCAACTGCTGCCGTTTCTCTCGTCATTCTCTCGTTCCTCTCGCTACCTAGCATTTTCCAAGTTTAAAATGAAATAGACAGTGACTCGTCGGCGTTGCCTATTTCAGTTGAGAGTTAAATTTGTAAATAGCCCAAAAAAACAAAAGAAGGGGGGGGGGGGGGGTGAAAGAATAAAACAGAGGGTGAACCACGACTATTTTACAGGGCCCATTCAATGACCCGGCCTGCCCGCCTGTACAGAAAAGTAGGCGAGTAACGGTCAGTGAAAACGAAGGCGGGGGCTCGCAAATTTGAATTTTGAAATAAATACAGGCGCAATTATGTCCATTGGATACCGCTGTAGGGAGTGAAAAAGAAAGAAAGCAGAAGGACCTCCGTAATCTTTTGTTTGAACTAGAAAAATTGTCTTTCTTAAGAAATTAAAAAAACAAAAAACCCTAATCCCAAATTCTTGGAGTCTGTTCTCTGTTGGAAGGAGTATTAAAAAAGAATGGAGAGTTACGATACCGATTCAATTGATTCGGTGCTCTGCACTTCGGGTGCGAGATTGATTAAATCGGGATTTGTCAACACGAACTCGACTGGTTTGTGTTTATTCAATTCCTGATCTTTTTTATTCTGTTTTATTCTAAATCTTGATTTTTTAAGATCGTGTCTTTATATTTTCGTTCCCCGTATCTTTTTGTGCAAATATTAGAAAAGAAACGAATATCTTGGTTTGTCAGAAACTATAAAACATAAAATTAAAATTTGTTCATTTTGTTTGGGAATTAAAGTTGCCTTAAAAGGCCGTTTCCTTTTTCCTTTTCTTGTTGCCGAGAGATAGTTATCATTTGTCGACCAAATTGTTCATGCTATTTTGTTCTTTAAAACCAGATAATATTTTGATGTTTGTCAATGCTGGAGGCAAGGCTATAATGAAAGAAGGAAATATGGGCATGAATGTTGAGAGTGATAGATATTTCGAAGGGGGAGATGTTTTGAGAACTGATGAAAGTATAATTGATGGTGGTGATATGGCGGTCTTGTATCAGTCGGCACGGTTTAGAAACTTCAGTTACCGGATCGGTAACCTATCACCGGGAGATTATCTGGTTGATCTTCATTTTGCTGAAATTGTCAATGCAAATGGTCCTAAAGGAATGAGGGCTTTTGATGTGTTCATGCAGGAAGAGAAGGTCAGAAAATTGTGTGGTTATCAACAGATTGATTCATTTTATAGTTATTTCTTTTTTGGGGGATAAATTCTTTATTTTGAATAAAAAATGTACAGGTTTTATTGGAGATTGATATATATTCCATAGTTGGAGCTAACAAGCCATTACAAGTTGTGGATGTCAGAGTTTCTGTGGGGATGGATGAGGTCTTGTTAATAAGGTTTGATGGAGTTTGCGGAAGCCCAATTGTTAATGGGATTTGCATTAAGAATGCCACAAATGTACCTGGTATAGGCTCATTCATGTTTTATCACATTTAACAGTCACTGTTAACATTTGTATGTTTTATGTTGTAAAATAATCCATAGAATCTTTAGGGGATCATGGTCATCTCATATGCAACGGGTGTGGCACTGAAATTGAGATTGCACCTGCTCAGGTAAGTTGTGATTTCCAATTAAGTCTGAAACTTAATGAAACTTGGAATTCTTGTTAATAATGCTTCAAAATTTGGTGTACAGGACAAACTTATGAGAATGAAGTCCATGGCCAAGTATGAAAAGAGGATAAAAGAACTGAAAATTCAGCGCCAGCTCAAGACAGATGAATGCTATGAGGCCTGGATGTCACTAACAGCTGCAAATGATCAGCTAGAGAAGGTTAGGATGGATCTTGACAATAAATGTTTCCAAAATCTATGTCTAGGTAAGTAATGATTCAACTAGGAATGCTGTTTGATTGTTATTATTAAAATGTTATTACTCTTATGCCAATAAATACCTGAAAGTTTTAGTGTAGATAAATTAACTTTCTTCTGATCATGCATGGCTTTCCATAGATCAAGCACTGGAAAAGAAAGCAGCAAAACTCAAAGATGTTGCTAGTCTATATGAACGTGATAAGAGGCTGTGGATTATTGCTATGAATGAAATAGAAAGGAAAATATTGGTAAAATATATATTCTTGGATGCTCAATTTAAGAGGTTTGTCTGCAGATCTGTTTAAATATCAACTTTGGATAGACTGTTCTATGTTACTTCTTGGTCAAATTGCAGATTTGGAAAGAAGAACATTCACAGCTTGCCAGAGAAGCTCATGAATGTGCTTCTTCAGTTCCTCAATTAAATAAGATGGTTTCTACTATTCAAGTATTGGGTAAGTATGGGTCATGACTCAAACTGTGTCAAAAATTGTTGAGCCTAATGCTTAAATCTATATTGCAGTTGCACGATATGATGATCTAAAGTTGAAGTTTAGCGAGGAGCAAGCTAAGAGAAAGAAGCTGTATAACCAAGTGCAGGAAGCTAAAGGCAAATACTATGCATGAATCCTTGATTATTTTCTTTGACATCTTTTGCTTGTGGTTTGATCCAATTCATGCTTCATTATCTGAACCTCCTCTTCAGGGAACATCCGTGTGTTCTGTAGGTGCCGACCATTAAGTAAGGAGGAAGCATCTGCAGGGCATGCGATGGTTGTGGATTTTAGTGCAGCTAAGGATGGAGAGCTAGGAATACTTACAGGTGGTTCCACAAAGAAATTTTTTAAATTTGATCGAGTTTATTCACCTAGAGACGAGCAAGGTATGCACCGATAAAACAAAATTCAATGTATCATTTATATTATTTAACAATCCCATTAAGGAATCTGTGCAGATGGTCAGACAAAGAAATGTATTTTGAGATAATGTTGCCTTGCTGTAACAGTTGATGTATTTGCGGACGCTTCACCTTTGGTTACTTCAGTGTTAGACGGATACAATGTCTGTATATTTGCTTATGGGCAAACGGGTACAGGAAAGACTTTCACAATGGAAGGTACACAGCAGAATCGAGGTGTCAATTATAGGACTTTGGAGCTGTTATTTAAGATCGCCGAGGAGAGAAAAGAAACTTTTACCTACAGCATTTCAGTCAGTGCACTTGAAGTCTACAACGAACAAATCAGAGACTTGCTTGACACCTCGCCAACATCCAAGAAGTAAAATCCTTATTCATAATAATATGCATTCCATACAATTACTTTGATTTTTTCAGATGATAATCATAGCAAGTACTTGTCTGATTTTGAGTTTTCCCTTTATTTTAGATTAGAGATAAGACAAGCTTCTGAGGGGTTCCATCATGTGCCCGGCTTAACTGAAGCCAAAATTGAGAACATTAAGGAGGTTTGGGATGTCCTGCACATTGGAAGCAATGCAAGGGCTGTTGGATCAAATAACGTTAATGAACATAGTAGCCGATCTCATTGGTAGGTAAATTCTGCTTTAAATTAGAACTAATATAAATCTTTTCTTCATTGGCATAGAATAAATTTGCATACCGCCAAGAGCAAGTAGTTTGATTATTTTTAACTTGGTTAATTTATTTGTGAATTCCTTGCGTAGCATGCTTTGTATATTGGTAAAAGCAAAGAATTTGATAAATGGTGAGTGCACCAAGAGCAAGCTATGGCTTGTTGATCTGGCTGGCAGTGAGAGGCTTGCAAAAACTGAGGTCCAAGGGGAGCGACTGAAGGAGGCTCAGAACATCAATAGATCGCTTTCAGCTCTTGGGGATGTGATTTCTTCTTTGGCAACCAAAAGTGGTCACATTCCGTACAGGTTGCTTCTTGTCTTTCTTGCTTTCAGACATGTACTGTCAGTTCTTTTTTTTTTTTACTTCTCGATTTGCTATTGCAGGAATTCGAAACTCACTCATCTGCTTCAAGATTCCTTAGGTAATATAGTAGCTCAAAAATAGGTTCATGTTTGATCAGCCCAATACTGCATCAATGAAGGTGCATGTAGACACTAAAATTGGATGTGGGGCATCTTGCTTTACTTTGTAAATGAACATATCTTTCAGAATGGTCATTTACATGAGGATTGAGTCATTAAGATGGTTTAGGTACATACAAGGTTATTTTGATATGAAAGCATGATTTTTTTTACTCCAAATGCTACAAAGAGAGCAATGCAAATGCACTTTTTAGGATTAGATTTGGTAGTAATTTTCATTTTGCTGCAACTTCCATAGAACCAATTATTTGATGCAGCTACATGGAAAGCGCCATCCATTTATTTAAAAACTAGAATGCTCAGTTTCAATTATCAAAAGTTTTGTAAATGGCTGCAGGTGGTGATTCCAAAACTCTGATGTTTTTACAAATCAGCCCTTCAGAGCAGGATCTAGGTGAGACACTAAGTTCATTAAATTTTGCAAGTCGGGTTCGAGGGGTTGAACTAAGCCCTGCAAGGAAACAGATAGATATAAGCAAGCTTCAAAAGGTGAAGATGATGGTAAGCTCACTGAAGTGCTATTTTCGTCAACTCTTTTCTAAGACAAATGAGCTGCTAGGGTTTCTTTTCTAATTTTTCTTTATATATGTTCTTTTAATCTGCTTTTTGAAGCTTGAGAAAACAAAGCAAGAAGTGGGATCCAAAGATGATGTAATACAGAAGTTAGAAGAGAACTTTCAGAACTTAGAAGTTAAGGCCAAAGGCAACGTTCAGCTTTGCAAAAACCAACAGGAAAAGATTAATGAGCTAGAGAGCCAACTTGAGTCAAAGACACAGCTATGCAGACAACTGGAGAAGCAGTTGTTACAAGTTTCAGAAGGAATGAAGGGGAAGGAAGAAATTTGCTCAAATGTTCAGCGAAAGGTTGCTTGTCAGATGAGTGATTTTAATATTATAATTTTCCTCTTATTTGTAGGTAATAATAGGTGGGTATCTGACACTACTTATTTTCTGCCAAAGGTAAAGGAGCTTGAGAACAAGCTGAAGGAGCATGATCAATCAGAAAATGTGACAGCTCTTCACCACAAGGTTTTTGTGAAGAAAGTTTTTCAACTTAATGTAGAAAGTTTGTTTGCGAAAGAACTTCAATAACTATTCAAGTGAACCTCCAAATGATATTATGCTCCAAAGACAAACCCTACAAATCTGTATTGCCAGAAAACACATATCTTGATCAGAGAAGTTGACGTGTTTATAGGCATTTAAGGGCAAAATCCTTCATTGCTTGCTAGAACAAATTAATTATGTTTTCCTGGAGAAAAACTGTGCAACAATTACTGGACTCAAAGATAATGTGATGTTTAGAGAATTTGATAAAAGATAACATGATTTTCTTATGCTACACAGGTCAGGGAGCTTGAAAACAGATTGAAAGCAAGAACACAAGAGTTTGAGGTCCATTCAGGGATGCTTCAACAAAAGGTGATTACAACCATGCAAATTCTTGAATTACTGCAATGAGTTTCTCTCTGATTGTTACCAGCTTCATAAATAATGAAAGACACAGTCAGA
The DNA here is from genome assembly GCF_000493195.1 of Citrus x clementina. NCBI lineage: Eukaryota > Viridiplantae > Streptophyta > Magnoliopsida > Sapindales > Rutaceae > Citrus > Citrus x clementina. Next base: position 35,395,851 of record NW_006262201.1, on the reverse strand, counting down.
ACCCCACTTCCTCACCCTCGTTTGTCTTTTCTCACCCTTGAAAAATGCAAAAGATAGCATAGTTATTATAATAAGGCATAATCAGAGAGGAAGAAACGAAATGGCAAAGTAGGTGGCTGGTAGAATGATTTTGTTTTCGGCAATAGTAGGCAAACGAAAGGCTATCCTAATTAATCAATTTTAGTTAATAGTAAAATTTTGTTTTGGAGTACATTATTGGAGTTTCATGCAATAAACAAGCATATAGCTGCTCTAGTTTAATAGCAAGGGAGGCAATGATTTTTAGAACTCTTCCTTTTATATTTTGGCAGATCGCAGAGCTTGAAGAAAAATTAAGAAAAAAGGAAGAATGCGCAACAGCATATTGTTTTGGTGAAAGGCCAGTCACCACACCTTATAATGCAACGGTGTCAAGAGTGGAAACTACCATAGATGACATGGATCCCCCAAGTCTAAGAATTTTAAACCACAACGGCAGTAACAGAGCAATGAATGCGGAGTCAGAGTCAGACTTGCTTAAAGGAACCAACTCTCTCCGTGAGCTAAGGAGAAAAAGACAGACTCGATGGAGGGGTTCTGAGAACAACATTTTGTTATCAGCTTCTTTACTCGAGAAGAATTCATTGACAGCTGAATCAAATAAGCCAAGGCTTGTCGATTCATCTAGGGCCATAGCAAGGATTACAAGAAGTACAAAAACAGCGAGCATTGCTCAAAGGGCATCATTCTTTAACAGCAAAACAAACAGGGATCAGGTCGCAGGAGGAAAGGAGAGTGGCAGCAAGTTAAAGATATGGCTAAGATAGTCTGATTGGAGAGAAAAGCAAGGGCATTCTGCTGCTTTTTCCCTTGTATCTTCGTGATGTTTCTTTATTTAACCTTCCTGTATAGTTTACAAAGTAGGCCAGACTACATGGCACGTAAATTGAAATGTCTATGGAGACTCATATTGTTTACCCCAAAACGCCAAATGGCAGATATCTATACATACTGCCCAAGTAATATTAACGAACGAGAGAAATCATTAAAACATTGCACGCTACAATGCACAAGCTAAGGAAAGTCGCAACAATGACGTTCGAGAAATATCACAGTAGTATCAAGAAATGACTTAATATGCAGCTCATTAATTTACCATTACTAAAACCTGTAAGTAAGATCACACACAATACTCTTGTACGACATTTAAGCCACTACTACACTGCAAATCATTATTAAAAATAAATTCCAAAAATGCATATGCACTTCAACTATCTCTAAACTATAAACAATTGATTTGATTATCCAGAAATTTGATAACAATCTTAAATTCTGTCATAGCTTATCTTTTTCAGAATTTTTCTTGGACAAGGATGGCATAAATCACCAAATATAAGAAACAATTGATTTGATTATCCAGAAATTTTATTTTTCTTGGACAAGGATGGCATAAATCACCAAATGTAGAAATCAAGAAGGGAAAAAGAATTTGCAAAAATAAAGGGCAGATTGGCAAATTTTAAAACTGCCATGATAATTTTCAATAGCCAATATATGCTGTACAGTATATAAACATGTTTTGACTTGAAATGTGACATCCACCCTTTTACCCATTTCCTCTCCCATTGCAGCTTTTGAGATAATATATATATTTTTATCTACACTACTCTGGAGAAATAGCCAATTTTACTTCTTAACCAAATCCAAACCCTTCATTGCCTTCATGAATTGCAAGCAGCAGTCTCTCCTCTAGATGCTGCTTAGAAGGATATTCCGGCAAATCTAATTGATTGAAACTGCAGAAATAATGGGGTGTGGGTCAGTAAATTATCTGCAAAACGATGAACTTGCTAGAAACTATTAACAGCATTTTCATTCAACAAACTCCAGACAATAGAAGTTTGCAAAGCACATCAGAAAAGCCGGTCTAATCAGATAAAAATAAAAATTGGACTAAGGAACTAAGAATCATAATTACCAAGTATGAGCAGAAGGCAAATGATCTATGCTGCCATATGCCTTGTGTATTTGAAACTTCTGTGAACCTGAAATTCCTTGAAGTGCACTGAAACCTTCCAAGGGCACCTAAAGTATTGAAATGAGACAGTAAGACTACTAGATCTAGGCAAGAGTTCTCAGGTGCAACAATAGAAAGGTACCAGTTGCTTAATGTGATGAACAAATATAAATTGTCACTTTCGAGCTTATTTTCATTTGCATTTACCAACAGCTTCTCATTCAAGATTTGGAACCCAATAAAACTCTACAGCCTACTCTGGATAAAATTAAAAAAAGTGTGTCAGCATTCCTCTGCCAAAGAGGAGTGACATATATTTAAATCAGAACTAAATCCTTGAGCTATTGGCTAGTCAGCATTGGATTTCTATTGAATAAGCCATGACTAATAAACAAAAAGATTAGCCATTCCAAAGTGTGTGCATGCATATATGCAAATCAAATCAAAACAACATTATTAAGAAAATCAGTTATCCAGTTCTAAGGAATGAAGTACTTGAAATCGAACAGACATATAAATCTATAATGATACAGATACAGTTCTTTTCTGTGATGTCATTAGTTCAAATTTATGATCTTATAGGATTTGTTGTTCTTGGGCTTGGGGATTTTTAACATTTTCCTTTGCAGACTTCTTGTCCCTCCTCTATGTACATTTCCTACATATAATATACTCATTTTGTTTGGCTACAAGCTTGTTTCCCCGGTGATATGTCACCAATCATTGGCTGCCATGTGTCTTATCATTTATGTGATAATTATTAGCATATCACTAAATGTCACATCAGATGCCCAATCACTTGGGACAAAAATTATGTACCCAACTTGTAAGCATAGCATTAGCCTTTACCTTTGAGGTGCCAGTCACAAACTGCAGAAGACGAGCCTTATCCTCCTTGCTGAACCCTTGAACAACCTCCCAAAACCACTGGATAACAGGAGATGCAGCACTATATCCAGAATATTCCGTATTTGCCCTCATGTCATCCACTGAAACACATTGTTTGCCAATTTTTGTAAGAAGCCAATTTTGGTTAAGTAGACAACAAAATTGGAGAATGATACAACATGAACAAGCCAAAAAGTACAGAAAAAACCATCAACGAAACTCACAATCAATATCCGGAAGCCCACTAATCAATAATTCTAATTCCTTGTCATTGAAGATAGATATCAACTCCCCAGGAATTAGTTCGGTAAATCCCTCCAGAAAAGCATTTATTTGAGGCCGAATAGCAGTCGTCAAACGATGCTCCGCAACTAAATCCACATACTGGTGCTTATTCTCCTCAGTAACTTTAATATTCCGTCCACCAGGAATTAGCTCATAGTCGGTTACCTGCATATGTTCATAGCAACATTGAGATAAGAAAAAAGAGAGAAAAAGGCAGTTAATGAAAGGGTGAGTGAATTCATTACCTGCGCCCTTTCATACAAAATCAGCTTCTCCTCATCAGCATCAATACTAAAAGTGAGGTCAAGAACATCACTGATGTCATTCTGCAAAAAGGGAAGGGAAGTTACCAGATAAGATACAACCCAACAAATGGAAAAATTAGGTGAAACTCAAAAGATGCGGGGAAAAAAAATGCAGCAGACCTCAAGCATCCACTTCAGGTTTTTGAAGTAATCTGGATCAATAGCTTCAATGTCATGATAAGTAACTTTAACCCCCAGGATGTGCTTGTAGAAAGATCGAGTAAAATGGACATCCAACAGTTGCCCGTCAAAAAGAGCTTTTCCAACCTAAAGAAGATTTTGAGGAATGAGCAGCAAGGAAAAATGAATAACCAAGTCATTATAACTAGAGCATCAAAATGTACTCACAACTCGCCCAACAAACTTGAAATATGAAAGATGTTCAGTTTGGTAAACAGAGTTGGGGTTGGGCTGGAATGTTGATTCATTGCCCACTGTTGTGAAAAGTAGGGCTCCCTTGTCAAAAATAACCCTTGACAGCAATTGGTACCACTCCCTTGTAAGGCCACCGGCATCAATGCCTTCCTCTCCTTGAAAGTGAACAGTCAACCTTCCCTTCAAATCTTGCGTTGATCGCATGCGCAGTTGGTTGTATGAATCTTCAAGAATGTAAGCTCTTCTTACAGATATTCTCAAAGGACTGTGGTGGTGATCATGTTGATGCTTTATTTTTGATCTGAAATGTGCACGCTTATTGTCAAAATCAACAAAGCGAGGAACCTTCAGCATGAGTGAGAAAGACTTCTCTAGTAATCCAGGATTTTGACGGATGAATGCATTTAGCAGCTTCCTGTGCTTTTCTGAGAACCTCACGAAAGCAATCTGTTTTTCATCAACTTTTGTAACATGCCCTGAGGTTTTCTGCTGGGCAGAAGATGTACTAGTTTCTTCGACCTCAGAAACTGCAACTACACCAAAATCATGACTGGAACCTGGTTGTGCAGGATGCAACTTTTCACACATCACAAAGAATGATTCTATATATGGTAAGATGTTCTGAGCACCAGCAGGAAGGGGTGATGTGGCACTGAAGGCTTTGGCAGCTGAAGTTTTTGCAGTAGTAAACAAATCAGGAGAAGAATCTGAAAAGCTCTCTATTTTGCTTATGCATGTACTCAGCTCCAGCCACAAAGGTTCCAAAGCTGCATTGATCTCCCGTACCTGGGAAAGAGCTGCAGTATGTTCCTTCTCAGGAAGAATCTGCTGATCCTTATCTTTCTCAGTTAGGGACGAAACAAGAGCACTTAGGGTCTGCAGAACCCTTAAGATTGCAGCTCCATCAGAAGATGATGTACTGAGGAGTGCTTTCACGGTTTCACCAAACCTATGTAGCTCATCCATACCAGATTTAGTTAACTTTTGTATTGCATCTGCTAGCTCAGTAATAAATAATTGGCAATGAGTTGGAGCAATCACCACCAATTTATTCATTACATCTGCCACCAGTGTGTACGCATTATCTGACAAACTGAGTGGAAAAAACAATGTCAGCTCAAGTGCGTTAAAAAAAAGGGGAAAAAAAAGTCATATAAAAACATTAAGAAAACATCAATTGCCAGCACGATATATTAAATCAAGCCAGCTCGGATATTAACACTTCAGAATAGATGTGCACGTAATCTAGAAAGTTGCTGACACAACAAATAACGCTCTTCAAATTCATCATTGTAGGTAGAAGAGAAGAAAGATAAAAACAGTTGAAATAATGAGCACGCACAAGCAGACACACAAGCATAGTCACGCCCAAAAGGAGCTCTAGACTTAAAGATGTTCTCTCATACCCTTCTCGTGCAAGCAATGAGCTTAGGAGTCGAAGTTCTGCTTGTGGCAAGTTAAGCAGCACATTTTGGGCATCACATTCGTCATTTGCACCAGAAGTTGTGGGTTTCGAAGAATCAACAACATTGGACGATGAAACAGAAACGCCGGAAGGAGCACCATGAGATTCTGTATTCATCCCAGCATCTGATATGGGTATTTGTTGTTCAGTTGTGGATTCCGCAGACTTGTTTGGTGAATTGCTTTCAGCATTATCAATAAGGACCTCCACTAAGTTAAGCAGCTGAAACAAAGCACAAAAAGTGAGCATAAACCCAGAGCAGCCAGTACAATAACTATAAGCCCAAAATACCGGAAAGGAGTTAACATTTATTAGAAAGAACATGACCTGTTCCAGATGTGCTATACTCCTCAAATACAGAGGTTGGTTCAAGAGACTTAAAAGCAACATGATGGATATATATCCTTTCTCCTGCTGCTTTCCTTCTATTTCACACCCTTCAACCATCACAGATTTGCCACGTGCCTGATCAATATTCTCTGGCTCTTGTAGGGAAGGGAGAGACAGCCTAAGCTGAAGCAAAATCTTTGCAACAAGGGGATGATTACGAGCCAAGTATGTCAAAGTTTCAAGAATACGCCGGGACACCAAAGGAGGAACTCCTACAAAAGAAAAAGGGTACAACAATAAGACTTTTAACAATTATGGCAATAAGTACAAGAGGCAACAAATTCTTCCAAATTATTGATTCAATGCTCTAGCAATAATATAAACATACACTTACCATCATAATGTTGGGGACGGGAATAAACCACATTGTTCTGGCAGGCATAAAGCCGATATGATGGCTCAACAGCATTTGAAGAATTAGCCGGTTTTCTCGTATCAAGCATCAGCATATCCATCAGAATTTTAACCATAGACGTTCTGGTTTCATTGTGTGCACATAAATTCAAGAAAAGCCTCTGCAATGCACCTTTATACAGTGGCTGCAATTTAAAATAAAACAAATGATGAATAGATAAATTTATATAAAGAAAAACATTAAATGAGCATATAACACAGGAGAACTCCTATTCATAAATTAATAAAAAAAAATTAAATGAGCATATAATACAAGAGAACCAAATTCCACCGAGTAAATACCTGAACTATACGAAGCAACCGAATCAGTGCGTGAAGAGCTTCTGTGCCAACTAAAGGAGCTCCATCAGCTTCAACTACCTTAGAAGCCATAGTCCTGCGGGAAGTAATACTTCCCACAGCTCTGTCCAGGGCTGATCCCAAACCTTCACCACGCCTAGAAGGCTCACCTCTGCGATTTCTAGGGTACATACCAAATAAGGTATGGTTATGATAACGGTTTGCAAATCTTTCACGCAACATGTTAGCCTCCGCAACAAGAGCAGGGGTGAGATTGGCAAGAATAGCATCTGATGATGTTAAGAGAACCTGTAAGGGAAATAAAGTTTAGTCACAAATAGGTAGCAGACAATTACAGAAAAATGCAAATTATACCTCTTCTCTCAAATCTGAAGAAAATGTCGCTATGATGGAGACTGTATCCATTTCAACTGGTTGACCTTCAAGTTCCTGGGATTGATGAAGCCTTTGAGCTCGCTGTTGTGCTAAAACTTCTTCTCGGATATCAGGAGGAAGTGCCGCAAGGAATTCCGGATCAATATCTCCAGCATTTTGTGGTTCAGCATTTGAAGGCTGTGTCACCTGACCCTGCTGAGCCGAAAGAACTTCTGCACGCAACTCCTCAGGGAGAGCTTCCAAGAATGCAGGATCAATGGATCCTGAACCAGCATTGGTGTTTATTTGCTGCTCCACTGCTGGAGCATCCTGATCTGCTTCCCGGCTAGAATTTTCTGAAACCTCAGTCACACTATGAAGAGGTGCATCTCGCCCACTTACAGGAGTAGAATGCCCAAAGGACACATTGGTTCTTCTAATACGAGTTCCTTGTTGATCACCCGAAGGCATTCTATCAGCTGAACCTTGCCTTTCTCCACCATCGTCATGGCCATCAGCACTTCCAATTTCAACATCTAGGCTCCTGAGGCTTTCCCCTAAAGTAGCTCCAGATCCACCACTTTCTTGACTCACTGCTTCAACATCCCGCACAACTGCATCATTCTGTTCAAACTGCATTTCGGCAGATTGTGGGTGTGTAATTGATGCATGCGTTCCCTGCACAGAATCACTTGCAGCAGGCCTCACATCAGCATTACCAGAGCTTTCAATTGCAGCAGTGGAGGAAGGTGGGGCATTAATATTTTCAGTATTCACATTGTTCTCCCCAGGAATTTCAGGCCTTGCACCTGCTTCTGACTCCTGTAATTGACTACCTTCAATATTATTCTGAGGTTCAGCTGGTGACGTGCTCTGATCAGGTTTCTGAGGCAAGGGTCGCCTCAACTGGGAAATAAGTATTTCTTCAAGCCCTTGTGGTACCACAGCCGCACTAGATCCACCATTTTGCTGATTATCATCCATCCACAAGTTCAGACGATGTCCATGACGTCCGCTCCTCAAAGAACGGAAAATAGTATCCAGCCGTGACGAGGTACTCTCCACGTTCCTATCTGCGAAGAAATTATCATTTGCATTCTCTGCATCAGAAAAATCAGGGTCAAACATCATAGATATATGGCACACTCGAAAGTATTTAACAGACCTTCAAAAAAGGGAGATTAAAACCAGAAGACAAAGGAGAAGAACTGGGGGAAGGGTAAAAACACTTTCCATTTTTCTTCTTTTGCACATGTTTGGTGATATTCCTGGAATACTAGTTCATCACAACTAGGCATACCTGATTGTCTAGCAGGCGCAGAGTGACTTGAGGACGATGGTCCCAGCAAAAGAGGATGTCGTGAAGAGGCAACACTGTCACCGTTTCTCCCCAACAGACTGTAAATGGATGTAGTCCTTGCTTGACGCCTAGAGCCAAAAACATCAACTGGCATCACATGAAGAGTTTCATTTGGGAAGCTATGATCTCTGCCAAAAACCTCAATATGGTCAAAGACATTTATCCCATGGATGCCCTCCTCCAATCTGAGAATAATACCATCCTCATCATCCTCCTCATCATCATCATCTTCCTCCAGTACTTCCTCATCAAACTCGTCATCATCAATCTCATGATCATCTTGATCAGTGTCAGGATGAGGCAGGTGATGGACTTCATCCTCTTCCAAATCATTATGTTCTTCATCCTCGTCCTCATCTTCATCTTCATCCACTTCATCCCCATCATCACCGGACATCTCTTCATCTTCATCTTCTTCATCAAGATTTTCTTGCACGTGAGGCTGGATTTCAAATCGGATTCCAACCGTATCAATGCCATTTTCCAGACCCCGCATATCCTCGGAAGTTTCTTGCATGTAGTCATCCTCTGGTGCAGGAGCAAACCCTCCATCAAGATCCTGGTCATGTTCCATATCATCTGTAACAGCCTCAGATCCACCATAGTTTGGTCCAGTATTGAAAGACTCAACATGATCAGCTGCGACAGAATCTTGATTGGATTGGGATGCCACTTCCACGGTCTGGGATGTGTCAACAACATTATCTGTGCTTTCAGTCTGACCATGGCCAGGAGCTTTTGCCAAATTCTCACCCTTAGCAGCATTGGATTCAGTAGAATGAACATGTTCCTTCGTTACCAACTCTAGAGCTTTGACAAGCCCTATAACAACTTTAGGTGAATTAGAATGATCCAAATCCAACACTTCAAGAGTTCGAGTCAGCGACCTAACCAGACCAACATCTATAAAAGTGGCAGAAGCTTCTGCTGTAATACATGAACCAGTAGGTGTTCGAGCAGCTAGAATGTCATTCACTAAATCAACAAAAGTTTGAATATCATCACCTGCTGGCCTAAAACCACTACATGAGTCAACAAAACCATTGAAAATATAGCTGATGTCTGTCAACACCCTCCTCCTTCCCTCTGCAGAGCGGACACAAGACGCCACCAAGAATTGATTAGCCCTGCTGGCTAGTTTATGCCTCCATTCACCATCTACTTTCCTATCCTTTTTGGAATTTCGACAATAGGGAATAAACCTGTGAAGAATATGCTGAAATATTCCTCCTGTGCAAAAGCCAGTAGCACTCCTGCAGCTACTAACTTCAGCATCTCTTCGGAGAAGAATAGGAACAGATGAAGAATACATCAATAAAATCTCTGTCAACAGTTTCAAGATAAATACAACCTTTGCAAGAGATGCAGAAGCATCCTGACTACTGGCTTCATTATCTCCAATAACAGTAGCAATGGCTTTTCCTTTTCCTTTAATAGCGGCAACATCAATGTCCATATCACTTGATGATGGTGCATCAAGGTGCAAATCAGCCACCACATCATCTTTCATTGGAGGTACAAAAGCAGTGACTGAATCCAAAAGAAGTTCAATCACATTAATGAAGCTCTGGGGAGATTTCCGATGAACTTTGACGGTTTTATTATTTGAATCATGAACCTTTCCACTGCCAGGGCCTGTTGTGTTCATCCCACCCAGACTACCCTTTCCATCATTAGTCTGTGTTTTGTCTTTCTCTGATATCTTTTCCTTCTCTTTTTCTTTCTCTTTGGACTTCTCTCTGTCACGGTCCTTCAGCAAGACAATGTAAGGCCTGTCACCGACCATCTCAACTTGACACACAGATTGAGCAGCTAGCATAAAAATCCCAGGATCTCTTGAAATTGCAGAACTTAAGCTCAGAAGGAAATTCCGTGGAGTGATCCGCCCATTTGAGTGCCTGTGTCCACTTGAGTGCCTGTTAGCAGCAGCCACAAGGGTGTGTTTTATCTCAGATTCCATGGCTTGCTGAAGAGTCTGGGGATCTTCAAGGACATGGCGGATGATAGTAGCAGCAACATTGTCGAATCCAGGGAATAAGCTACTTGTTGGCAATGAAAGCAGTGAACTTACACCCCCAGCATCAAGAAAACAAACAGCAATAGAATGAGTTCTGGAGAGAGTCGAACATAGCTGCAGAACAGCATGCATAGTTTCAGATGGAAGCCGCTTCTTGATACAATCACAAGCAATCTCAATAAGCCTCTTCTGCTCCTGAATATCAATGTGCTTTGATGATCCTAATAAATGCAGCTTGTTTTGCTTATCCTCGTCAATGTTGATTGAAGTCTGCTGGTTACTAATACCATCTCTCTTCAACAGCTCTGCAATGTCAGAATTCAATTTCTGATCAACTTGCAGCAGTCGATCAACAGCAAGAAAAGCTGTGGTTATCCACTTTGGAACTTGATTCTTCTCCTTGTCAGATGAACCAGGATTCCATTGTTCAAGTAGCTCAGACACCAGTTTTACAAGACCATTCTTAGCGGCAACTTCCCGTGCCCCAGCATCTTCATGAAGAAGCAAAGCAAGAACATGCAACAGAGCAGATAGCATGCAATTGTTTCTGCTGTCAGTGATCAAACAACACTCCTTCACTTGGTTGATGATAAAGGAGATGACATTAGACCTGTATTGACCTTCATTCTGGGAGCATATCAACACAAGCAGGTCCCGAACCGGAAAAGCTAGAGGTTCCTTCATCAGAAGCAGCTTTGTGCATGTTGATAACAACTCTTCAATTGGAGGAAGTTGGGCCATTTCTTCTTCAAGTGGCTGAGAACTGACATTTGCAGCATCTTCCTTTCCTTCTGATTCAGAGTTTCCCAGGGACATGGCAAGTGCACGGGCAAGTTCATCATCTTCTTGGGCTTCCTCTGGATGGGAAAATAACCACTCCATTGCCAGCTCCACGCTATTTGATCCAACTTGCCTTAAAGCTTCCTCTGCCCTAGGCCTGGAAAAACCCATCTCCACAATTGTTGAAATAGTTGTTTCATTTGGAGGAGGGCCAGTAATACGAGCATTGGTACTGCTACTGACATTTTTCACTTCAACCCCAGAGTAAATGTGCCTAATGATAGAAATAATTGCAGTAATGAAATCATAGCTGCATTCAGTAAACTGTGGATGAGTCCAAACAGGAAGCACTGCCTTCAATACCATGGATTGAAGCATCTTCACAAAAGTCTCAGCATCCCGTGGGAAAGGTATATCTCCATTTATAAGAGGCTGTGAAAGCAAGTGTCTCGTAAATGGAGATAAAATAAAAGAAGATGTTACCATGTGATCCATAAGTTTACCATAACTTGCCAAGGGACCATAGATCCAAGCATGATCTGCATCTTCCTTTTCATCTTGTTTTACATTTCCATCATCAGTCTCCATTGGAGATGCAGGAGTCCTGTTAACCGCAAAAAGCAATTGACTCGTAGCTTCAAATGTCATCAAAACTGATTGAACAACCCCATGCCCGTATAAGCAATTTAACAATATTGGATTACAGGATTCCGGCCTGTCCAGTAGAATGCCATCAATGAAATTAACAACTTTACCAAAGTAGCGACATTTGGTTGATATAGAAGCCTCGGATCTAGAAGGATTTACATGGCCTCCAAAATTCATGTGATCCAGTGCAATGGAAGCAAAAGTAGAAGCCACTGATTTCGAAGAAGGGGACACACTCACAGTTTCATCTCGCCGACGAGCAGGAAGCAACATTGCCTTCCCCAGCTCCTGAAACAAATGGGTAATGTGAAAGGAAAGTGATCTCACCATGTCGCAGCAAGAGGTATAATATGATCTCTGCTTATCGTATTCCTTTTTACTGCCAGAATCAGCAGCATCCGATGAAGGAGAAGGATTGGCTCCAAGCCAGAGATTTGAAGGACTGTCAGTACTCAGCCTATGTCTAAAGCCAGTGGCACGCCCAAGATCACGGTATAGGTTGATGAGATCAAAAAACTGAGCTTCAATACTCCATCCTGATGTCCTCCTCCTCAATAAAGGATCAAGGAACTGCCTGAACGAGTTGAATCTTTGCTCTTCAGACTCATGTGTACTTAATTCAGACTGTTGTGGTTCAGCAGCAGAATCAGCTCCATCATCCTCCAGCTCAAGTTTGGCATCTTCAAGAAGAGCAATCTGCCATAAAATTTCACGATGGACCCGCCCAATATCTGTAAGAACATCTTTGCTACCATTTCCAAATTCTGCCAGTAGTGCAGTTACCCAACGATTGTCCTTGGAGGCAGCAAGAAATAGAAGGAACTCAACAAGGAAAAGAGATGAAAAGAGGCCATTATCTGGCACTATCCTTGGATCCAGCAGAAAAGACCCTGAAACTGCACTAAATCTAGCCAAAACTTTCTTCAAATGATCCCTAAGGGCAGAACAGAAGGCACGCGCCAGAGGAGCTGAGTGATGTTGAGTAAAACCCTTGAAGACCATAGTGCTGTGCAAGGCAATAGATGTTCCTTCAGATGACTGTGCAATACTTGGCCTTAATAGAAGCTTTAGTAAAGCTTCTATTCCCGATTTCTCCACAAATAACCGACAGGTTTCAGTATTCTCCATTGTTCTATGAAGCAGAACCATCAAATGGAATATTGATAATTGAACAAACTGCTCATCACTAATGCCTTCTGTAGCAGTAGTGGAATCAACTGTATCACTGATGCCATCAGCAGCAGAATCAACCGCATCAAGCAAACAGCTAGGTCCTTCATTTTCTCTGTCTTCAGAATCCATTTCCATTGCAGTACTCGAACCAATCTTCCCCGATGACCCAGCAGAGTTATTGTCCCCAAGCAAAGCAATTTTATCAACAATTTCAATGATTATATCAACACCCGTGCCCCTCAACGAAGACACATGGCGCAGGAGTTCTTCCACTGCATTTGCCAGTGGAACAACAGCATCATTCATTGGAATGACATATTTTTTGCTGGTAAATATGTCCACAAGGAATCGCAATGCTGAAGCTTCTTTCACTGCTTCTAATCCTTTGGCATTGAGACAGATGGCACCAAGGCCATTTGGAACACATGTAATGGCCTTTGAAGAAGGAAGTATTCCAGATACCACCGATGACAAGAATGCATCAGGAAGACCCATTTCAAGCAACAGAGGGAGACAGGTTGGGTCTTTGTGAATAATTTCACTCATAACAGTTACAGCTGAGTAATAAATTTCGCCTCCAAATTTATCTACATTTCCATATATTAGTGACAAAGTACCAGGTAAAGCGCTATCATGGGAGTTTAGGGGTGGTCGGGTAGAATTTGCAGGGGCATATGTAGCAGACCCCAGTGCCTTCAGAAGAACCTTGATAAGCCTCTTCTGGGTGTAAACATGATCTTCATTATATCTCGAAAACTCACTGATATTCATCGAATTGTGATTTTCTGCAGCTAAACCAACAATTCTATGTACTTCAATTTGTAGCCTCTGGGCCATCAGCTCCACTCCCCCCAAATCTCTAAGCACTGTCACCGCTGAACTACTGTAGTCCATTAGCTTCTGTAAACCTTTCACAGCCAAGTAGACAAGATGAATATGGGCAGGATCAGAATCCTCCAACAGCGGCAAAAAAGTGGATACCATTCCAGAACCCCTCACATTAGTCCCTGAAGCTGAGGATGAAATAATGTGAAGCATGTAGAAATGAAGAAGTGCCTCAATAAAGGCGAGGGATGATGGGTCATTGGAATTTTTCAGAGACATAATTGCCCTCTGAAGCACATTAAGAAGAATCATCCGATTCCCAATAGCAAAACTGATAGTTGATCCACTCAGAATGCGTGCCCGCTCATGAGACGATGAATATGCAGCTAACTGGGCTCCCAAAGAAAGCATTGCAAGAGTTCTAATAGTCCCAGGAACAGTTTCATCAGACCGTACAATCCTGATTAACTCATTTGTATACTCAGGCTCATTAGCGAAAAAGGAAATCAGCTCATCATTGGCATCACTAGACTGAACAAGCACAATAAAGGCAAGAAGGCAGATCCTGCTGTACAGCCTGCATATTCTGGGTGAGCGGAAGGCATGAGCATATCTGATTCTTGTCAGCAACGCAAACCGGAGCTCAGAAGCTACGTTGTACTGTTCGATGCACTGTTTCATCAAAACCAGATCATCCTCCTTCCTTAAATGTAGGTCTGGAATATGTATAACTCTTGAGCTTGAAAAACTTGCATTGCAACTGTTTTCCTCAGTGCTCTGGGCACTGAGCCCATGCAATTCAAAATAGAGTGTCGAACCAACTCGATAATGAGACTTGTCGCCATCATTTTCTTCTTCAGATGGAAACAAAGAAAGCCCATCCTCCTGCTTTCTCTCATTTGCCATAACACATGAGTATAAACCTAAGCCCTCTTCCTTGCTCCCCCATCCCTGAGCTAAAGATAAGAGAGAGCTGTTTACAGAGCCCAATCCAATCAACTTCCCATTTCCATGCAGCTTAGATGGATTTATTTTCACAAGTGCAGAAAGCGTCTCTAATGTGGCTATAAGAATCTCAGGATCTGTGGAAGAAAGTAGGAGCTTGAAATGCTGAACATGAACAAGAAAAATATATCAGACCAAACACAGTTGCATATGCTTGCTTATATCTAACAGGTTAAAATGATAAATAACAAATTCACATTCGATCCTTTCAGTTGGAGATTACTTGTGAGAAATACATGACTTACCTCTAAGCCGTCAAATGAACCCTTGTTAGGACAATTCTCCAATATTATTTGCATTACTCGTAATATTTGAAGAACTTCATGTTTTGGAAATGGAGTATCATCTTCTAAAATTTTATCTGACAATAAAAGGTCGTTCCTAGAAGCCAAGTATGTCTTGAAATATGTATCAAAATGCAGAAACAATGGCCTCCAATGATGAAAATTTCCCTGAAGTCAAAGGAACAGGTGAGTAAAAGAACACAAGGGGGATCAATAGAAAACTTGACCCATGAGGTTTAGCATGTTCTCACCTTACTGTACTCCCAGCGAAAGCCAGATAGAGGTATTACTATGTCTTGTAATGGACTGTGGATCACCTTGTCAATGAAGGCTTTAATTTTAGGAGGCTGCAATAGAGACACAAATTAAGCATTAGATTAAAAAAATAAAAAAATGCAAAATAATCCAAATGAAGCAAAAGTATTATAAAAATGTGAACAATAATTCCAAATATATTCTTGGCAAACATATGTTTACTTTTAGACAAATGGATGAATGAAAGTAATACTCCCAAACATAAAGTTTGCATGGTAAATGCAAACAGCAATTTAGAAATATCATTACACTAGAATGACATACTCAGTCACTGCTTATCACACTCAAATATTTAGTTAGCAATTTAGACCATTTCCAGGTATTCAATTAGAAGAAATTCACTCATGAAATGTCATTTAACCAAACAGTTATTTATAGATGGATGCTGAGAAGAATAATTAAATGGAAATAAGACAACAGGAAGCAATGCAAACTCAAAACATAGCAAAAAATTACCAGTAAATGACCTCCTAAGTTTGATCAGATAATACGTTCAGTCGCAAGAGTGAAAGATTTCTAATCAGAACCTATGTTACAAACCTACACACTTTTATTTAACTTGATGAATCTATCAGACCACCACAGCATGAATGTCCAGACTCCATAAGTTACAGTCATTAAAAGTTAAAAAATTGCAAGGATCTGTTAGCATCATTGAGAGGATTCCAAGAACCTATTCTAGAAAAGTATCAAACAAAAAGGACACGGCAATGCATACAAGGCCTTTAGTCAGCCAAAAAGAACTAAAGCAGTTCATTAGCCTCATATCCAGTCTTTGGAAGTCAGTATTCAGTAGGTGTACCACTTCAAACAAAGGCCACCATTGTAACATTTATAACTAGACATACCATGGGAAATGGCTATCGTGCAAATTTCAAGACACCATAGGATAAAGGTTAGTTTGAAAACATCCGATGCAAAAGTTTTAATCAGAAATATCCAACTAGCATTGATGTCATTCACTTAAAACATTACCATGTTAGGTCACAGTCGATATCATAATTTTCGGCTCACTGCTACCTCTAACCTCTAAGAAACAAACAACATACACCCTTTTATCAGATTAACAACCTCAATAAAATACTAGAGAATTAAAACTAAGGCAGCCTTACAATTCTATTAACTTAAAAGTATATCAACACACACTTACGACACAAGATTATACCAAATTAGTAGCAGACACTAAAGCCAGTTGCCGGCAGCAGCCAACACAAAAAATGAGAGGCTCAATTCAAGTGGGGCCCATTAGACCCCCTTTTTTCAATCAAATCTGACCATAGAAAACAATAAGGCCCTAACAAAACCCTAATCAACGACTTGAACACACAGTATTCGTATTTTTCAATAAAACCCTAATCATAAGAGAGGTTAACAAAAAATAAAACAAAACAAAATAACAGGACTTAAATTTAGGAAAAAAAACTTACGGGCTCAGAGTCGAGTTTAACAGAAGGACCGATAGAGTTCTCGCCGGAAATAAGCTGTCGCAGCCTCGCCGGCAAAGTTGATCTTGCGGTCGCCATCTCATCTCAACTCAAAATTCGCTGCTTTCTAAGACTACTGCCACAAAAACACAAAAATTTTTAAAATAATAATAATAATAATAATAATAACCTCTAAAAAAAATTTGAAAAAAGAAATCCAACCAACCAAAGCAAAACCCCTTAAAACCACTGCAATTTTAACTAGAAAATAAACTTTTTGAAGAAGAAAACCAAGTTAGATCAGATACCTGAGAGGCATATAAAAATACTGAGAGAGATTTAAGAGAGAGTGGGAGAGATTTAAGACAGAGAGAGAGAGAGAGAGAGAGAGAGAGAGAGAATGAGAGAGAGGCGAAACCCCAAAGCAAAGAGAAGAAGGAAAAGAGAGGTGGGGTTTGTTTTTGTTTTGTTATTATTTTTTTCTTTTTATTTTAGCCTTTTCTTGGTTTATGCTTTTGTTTGCAATTAAATGACAAAATAATTTTGTATTTTTAGGTCATTATTGTTCGCCACGGAAGACACAGTTCTATTTATACAGTGAGAGGCTGACGCACACAAAGCAACACAGTGAGTATGCGACCGAGTTGTTTCAACTTGCAGTCGCTCTCGTTTTGAGAAAGGCCGTTTTGCATTTCTTGCCCCTTCTAGTTTCCTGTATTTCTTTTTCTTTCTTTCCTTT
Organism: Citrus x clementina; assembly: GCF_000493195.1. Lineage (NCBI taxonomy): Eukaryota > Viridiplantae > Streptophyta > Magnoliopsida > Sapindales > Rutaceae > Citrus > Citrus x clementina. The sequence goes on along the minus strand of NW_006262201.1, from coordinate 35,378,509 downwards.
TCATTTTTTAATCAAGTCGGTTTCCATATTTTATATTTTATTATTACGAATTTGCGTCTACCTTTTTTTTCTTTCTAGCCAAACAGGACTGAGTTCGAACTCCAATCTAAACTTAGACCTCCCTCTTGTGCGTCCTGAGATTATTCCTTCTAGAATTTCATTTTTATCACTTAATTTTTTAATAACTTATTTTTTCTCCATATTTTACAATGGTCGCTAAAAAAAGCATACCATCAAAGAGTGAATATGCTTGTTTATTTTTTTGTATTTTATGTATGATTTTCATAATCACATCTGAATAGGAAAAGTGAATTTTTGTATTTTTTATCTTAATGAAAAATGTTAGAATATGTAGTAAATATTATATCCCAAAGTATATCTATTAAAATATACTTATTTTTTAAAATATAAAACCTAACCATTTTTTTGTTTTGACTTACAAGAACATATATGTTTAATAATTATGTTTAAATTTTTTAAATTTATAAAAATAAACAAGATGGCACTTTTATTCATATATAAAAAATGTTATTCAAATATTTATATTCAAACCCATTTAAACTTTAGTCACATTTATACATATTAAAAATTCATATAAAATAATAAACAGTACCTTACTCTTCAAGGCAATCCATAAATTCATTGATACTTTTTAGTATTTAATATTAACATGCGTTCAAGGCCTTAATTGATTGAAAGAATGGTCAACACATAATGGGAAATCGAAAAAAGGCACCCCAATTTTTTTGACTTACCCTGTTTAGAGTTATAACTCAATTATTGAAAGTGATTGGAGTCACTCGTCACCAACGTTAGCAGCAATAACTTTCAATTTCAATAGGATTCAACATCCTCTCTTGGGTTATCCTCCTCCTTTATCCAAGTCAATCTATGTTCAATTCAATTTTGATACTTATAAACGAAAAAAAGAATGCAGGAACAATCCTTGTATTGAACATTATCATTATATGGATGTTAGTAAAAGATACGATTATATGTAACAAAGAAGGATACCACGAAATTTTTAGAAAATTTTTCAAATTACTTCTTATACACTAAGTTCTGATTTGGTATTAAAGTGTTGTAATTTACTGCTGTAGAAAAATATTGTAACTATAAAATAAAAATTAATAGTACGTAGCAAATATAATTTTTAAATAATAATATTAACATAATTAGAAAATATATAATAAATTTTACATTATACAGGTGTAAAATCAAATCAATTTAACTTTTAAATTATAATAACTAGTATTTACCATAAATTTTAATACAATCATCCGACCTCAATTTAAAAGAAGGGTGATATGGTTTATTATACCCACAATTTCTCTAATATTAGTAACATTCAATTCATAAGTTTATTCTTATTTGCCTAATTCTTTTTAAAGGCCGAAGTTTCTTAAATTGCAATACAATATAATATCTAGAAGCGATCTCATTCTGTGACGTGACGTGTTTTAAGTAAATATAAAAATAAAATAAAATAATTTTGTGATCGTGGCTTTGGTGCAAAAATTTGGTGATCTTTGGTGATGTAATGTTTTTTTTTTTTTTTTTTTTTTTTTTTTTTTTTTTTATAGATGATTTCGTCAAACCAGGGAAAATTCCATTTTGGCCACACAAAAGTACATAAATAACATAACGTTGCCTTTCTTTGCACAGTAATTTCAGGATGAAATGCTGACTCTAAGAGCACAACAAAAGAAAAGAGTTTCACATATGTGTCGAATGGTCAAACAAATTTATAGTATTAAATCCTCAAAATGGTCAAACAAATTTTGTCTTGTATAGCGATTTCTTTGAGATCGGACTACTGTAAGTATGAAATTTCTGCATGTCGTATAGACGCCATCATTTGGGACCGTGGACAAGCAAATCTAGACCAAAATCAAAAACCAATTTGGAAAATTGCCAAATATAAATAGTGGTGCTTAGGGAATGTTAGGCGAATGTATGAATATTGTAAGATGAAATCAAATGTAATGGATGAATGGTTAATAAATAACTAAAAATATTAATAATTAGATAAGAATTAGTATTGGTATTGTGCTTTAAGTTGTCGAAACAGCTCATATTTAAAGTCTTGATGATGTAATGACTAATGTGACGTTTGTTATTTTTGTCTGAAATCTAAACATATTTGAATTAGTTTGAATTCTTAACAGAGCTGAATGTTTAAATTTAAATGATATGTTTATTTTTTTTCTTAATTACTAAAAATAAATATTTTGTTGTTTGATTTTTTTTAACTTAAATAATCTGAAAACTGGTATTTTTACATGTGTGCGCTTACAAATTATAAATGTGAAACAAATAATAAACATCTCAAATAACATAAATGAGATAATATATTATCATAACATAAATCTCATTCAATTGAATACAATTCTTTAATATTCTTAATTAGCATACGTTAATCAATTTCATTGTAGTTTATGATATGTTTGTTTTTCTTTTTTAAATATCTAAATATAAATGACATCTTGTTTGTTTTTACAATAAAAAACATCTTGAACTTGGTTATTTGACATTTATGTCCTTATAAATTAAAACAAAAAATAGGATTATATTTTATAGTTTAGGAAATAAGTTATTTTACATAGATATTTTTGGAATATAATATTTACTTGTCATTCAGACCTTTTCCATTTAGATAAAAGTCACAAAAGTTTACTTTTTCTATTAAGATGTAAATGTTTTAAAATCAGACATAAGTTTCAAAAAACAAACAAGCATGTTTTAAAAAATGTCTGAAATTAATAAAATTTCAAACTTCAATATTTAATAAACAACCTCTAAGTCCATTAAAGTCATTAAGGTGGCGTTTGTTTTTTAACTTAATAACTTAAAGTGACTTAACTTAATTAATTAAGTTAATTAGAGGTGTTTGTTTTTATAACTTAATGAGACTTTTTAGATAATTTTGACTTAATAAAATAAGCCAAATTTTTTGGCTTGTTACTTAATGGAGAAATTTGAATTAAGTCAATTACTTACTAATGTCAAAAATATCCATATTTTATAATTTATTTTTCATGTCTATCCCAAAACTCACCCATAGACATTTACCCAACATAAAAATATCCATGTTTTTTCTTTCTTGTATTATATACGATAAAATTTGAAATTTATGGTATTTTATATATTAAAATTCTAAAATAATTATATATTCACTTGAATATAGTTTTACTTATAAATGTTAAAATATTGTGGTATTTAATATATTATTTATTTGACATTCAAATTTAATAAGGATACAAATGTAAAAGTACATATTTTCAGCTTTTTCAGTTGAAAAAAAACAAACAACTTAATACTTATTTTTCGAGATTCAGACGAAAAAACAAACATATTATTCAAATTCAGACATTCAGATCTATTCAGAATTCAGACTAATTCAGGTCTATTAAGATTTCAGACAAAAAAACAAACGCCACCTAAGTTAATAAAACAAACATCCCCTCAGTGAATAAGTAGTCCTCTAAGAATAATTTGACTTACTATAAATGTGCTTTACATTTATGTTTATTTTAATTTAAGTAATAATAAAAGTAGAATTGATATTTGTTTCGTATGGTTTCTCATCTCCATCCAAATTTTTTTAAGAAACATAATATATGTTGCTTTGAATTTTAAATAAGTTATAGATGAATTAAGTAATAATGAGTACCCGTTTAAATAAAAAATCCACTATGATAAAGCAATAAAAGAGAGGCGGCATTGAGACCTATCAATCCAAATATCTATGCTCCAAGTGAAGAATTAAAGGAGATTCTTTTTTGGAATAATAAAAAAATCTCTCACAACGTACTTTAAAAAAAACTCAAATTCTTATATTTTTATAACAAATAAGAAAATGAAGTGATAACCATTGTAGTAAAAGAATAATTATCAACCACTTATCTTTTAGCCGAGTGGCAGAGCCACTACTCTCATAATTGTGAAGGCTCGTGGGGGTTTAAATTCTTTTCCAATTATTTATAATAATTGAATGATGACAAATGTCCCTTGAAAATTTATAAGATTTAATGTAAGATTAATCCTAATAATTGTCTGATTGTATATTAGATTTATGGTGCGTTTATTTTATAGAATGAAAATGAGCTAGAATGAGAATCGGGATTATGAATGAGATTCTAATGTTTACTTGGCAAAAATAAATGGGAATGAGAATGCACTTGAATGTCATTGATGTGTTTACTTGGTAAAATAAATGGGAATGAGAATCAATTTACCAAAATACCCATAATATTAAATAATGTAATTTTCATTAACTAGATACATGTATAAATATTATTATGAAAATGAGATTAATTAAAAAAATAAAATTAATAATAATAATAAATGATAATAATGATAATATTAATAATAACAATAATTAATAATAACTAAAATAACAAAGTTAATAAAATTTAATAATAATAATAATGACATTTAAAATAATAAAATTAATTGTGATTTGAACGATGGTAATTCGAAAAATATGAAAAAAAATTAGAGATATACAAAAGTCAGTTTAGGAAATGAGAATTCTCATTCCCAACCCCCTCATGGGAATGAGATTTCCATTCCTTATTCACAAATTATATGAGAGCCACACATTTTATTCTCATTTTTAAATTATATTTTGCCAAGTAAAGATGGGTTTCATTCTCATTCCCTAAATCCCCAAGTAAACATACCATTAATATAAGACTAGTTCTAATAATTATCTAATTGTAAATATATGAGATTTAATGTAAGATTAGTCATAGTAATTGTCTGATTGTATATAAAATTTAGTGTAAAATCAATAATTTTCTAATTATAAATATATAAGATTTAATATAAAACTAGTAATTGTCTAATACTCTCATGTAATATGAGTTGTAATTTGAGTATTAGTGTCATGTAATTTTAATAATAATAATAATAATAATAATTATCAAGTGCTTGAAATTGAGAATACGTAACAGACTTCATAAGGTGCAACAAGGTCAAAACGTAAGCAATGGAATATTTCATACAGCACAATCGATTAAACATTTTGAGGAATTTTTTTTGTTTAATTATTTTTGTAGATCTTTATCCATATATGCATGACTTAGATTTATTATTCTCTGGTCCATCTCATTGAAAGCGTGCGAAAGAAAAAAGCCTCATCCAGCCAAAATTATCGATTCCTTGTATTGAATTGAAATGCAAAAAGTCTTCTAGAATAGAAAAAAGTGTAAAAGACGAAAAGACCGTCTTGCCCGGCGTCATGAAAATGATTTGTTTTAAATAATGCATAAGCGTGCTAAGAACAAGAAAGATATTTTTAATTATAAAACATACGTTTTTTTTTTTTTATTAATGAGATGAGATTTTCTTTTTTTTTTTACAAGCAATGAAAGTAATTGAAAAAAATTGACCCTTTGATTGATTCAAAATATACAACATAAATTATAATTTACTCATTACAATTAAATAATTTGGAGCACCATTATAGTAGCAACAATGATAAATCATGCTATTGTACAATTAAAGTACATGTTATATTTGTTCATAACGTTTGTTATACATTTATATTTTTCGTTACGTTAAAGTAAGGGCATCTATATATATGCTTATTTTGCAGCTCTCACCATGTAAATGATAAGTTGTCAAATCTCAGGGGGAGCCAAGTATTAATAGCCCTACATTATGATTTATAAAATTGTCAAAGGAAGTGATCCATCATTTCGTCTTTTACAACTGGTTGGATACCTGCCGAGGGGGCAATGCCCAAAGCCTTCCGAATTTCGAATATTTAACCTGCATCGGCAAAATTTGGGAAGTGCGATGCTTTGAAAAGTTTTTATCAACGATCATTGGGTCGCTTGACTACAATGACTAGTCGGAAAGCACTTTCTACGGGAGCAATAATTTCTGCGACACTTCCGGTTCCCAATACATTATTGAAACAAGGAATGCGAGAAGCAAGAATTACATTGTTAGAATCGCAGCTTTGGTGCTGTAAGATTGCTAGCTGTGACAAAACAGTGCCCTGGCTGAGGCATTGGTACTACTAATACTAATAATACCCACCTTGAAAAATAGTCTCGTTGCTGATTTTTCTTTTTGTTTTTCAATGTTAGAAATGATGAGATTTTTTGTTTAATTTATGGAACGTGCTTTATTGGTACAAATCATTAACGATCCCCTATTTTTCAAATGTTTAATTATAATTTTGTTGAATTTTAGTGAGACTATGGTTCGGTGTTAAAAAAGAAAATTGATACTTTTTTTTTTCAAGAATAGAACTCCCATGAAATAGGAACAAATAAAAGGCTTTCATAAAATATTTTCTTAATCAAGTTTCAATGTTTCATTCTGTGCATCCCATGAATTAATTAGGGTTCAGTTCGGCAGTTTTGGGTTTCTCAGCCCTCGCTCAAAGCACTTGCACACATAGTAAATGAATGTCTAGTGCTTTATAATCTCAGTCAAGTGAACTTTAGGCAACCACAAAAGCATATCCAAGCCAAGTTCACAATCAGTTTTTCACAACAAGAAATAAATAAAATGTATGAAACCATTGCCTTTTTAGTCGAGTGGTCAGAACTTTATCCTCGCAACTGTGAGAGCTGCAATTCGAGCTCTTGCGACATATGTAGGGGTTTATTTCATTCCTTAATTATGATATATAATTAAATGAAGACGGTTTTTTTCCTTTCGAAATGCAAGTGAAGTAGACATCCTTCGAATATTAAAAAAGATAAAATCTGGGCTGTGTATATGGATTGTACTATATAATAATTAATAATATTCGAGTAAAATCTGGGCTGTGTATATGAGATGTACTATATAAAAATTAATGTAAACTAATTTCAGTAATTATCTGATTGTAAATAGCAGTTGTAATCTTATACAATATGAGTTGTAATCTGAATATTAGTTTCATATAATTAAAAAATAAAAAATAAAATTTATGCCATCAGTGATTTAGAACTGTTGGAGTAAATGGGCGCGGCTGCGGTGTAGTAGTAGCCGAGTTAAATTACAGAGTATGTGGTGTCATTAGCTTCAGTCATTGACCATGATTTCTACTTTTTAATCTTTGAGTTAGTCCTATATAGGATTGTATCCTCTTCATATAAATTAAAAAAAAAGGCATTTGATTGACCTCGAAGACAATTTGTTAGGGTGGACATGAACAAAACAAACAAAAACGGCACGGGGTTGGAGAAAAAGAGCCTATCAAGAAACAACAACAGAGTTTAGTGCTCTAAAATTAAGAACCATACACATGTTCATTGGGTAACAAACAGTACGAGTTGCCTCTCCAATGATTTTGATGGAAATTTCATATGAAAAAGAATAGTCCTAGAATGAAATCCTATTAGGGTTAATTTTAAATTCTCTCTCTTAAAATGATAATTTTTAAAATGCTGCAAGTTATTATAAATCTCAATTTATTCTCCATTTTTATTAAGATAATTTTTTTTATCAATCCATCTTATTTGTTCCTTTATCTTTTAAACAAAAATGAAAGTAAATTGAAGTTCACAATAATTTAAAGCATTCTAAAAATTATTATTTTATTAGGAATAATCTGAAATTTACCTTCCTATTATCACTAAATTTCTGATGGTTCAAAACTTGAAAAGTTATATTAAATAACTTCTTAATATAACAGCCATTTCCTTGTTTAAAAAAAAAAAATTAAATAAAGAAAATAAGAACTTAGTATTTCTCTTATGATGTTTTGGACACAAAGGTTCAGTTCAAAATATGCCTTTACACAGTGTGGCTGATTCTGATTTCTGAAGTTCAACTATAGTTGGTTGAAATGCACAATTGAATGCACAGGACAACTCAGATTGCTATCTTCGTCGCAATTTTGGTTCTGTTCTTTGTTCCGATTTTTGATTGAAATAACCAGAATCATCATCACTGAGATAGTGGAAAATCGAGCGACTGATATGTATATTTCGATTAACAATATTTTACCTGTAGGCATCAAGTGTCGCCTACTTTGCTGATGATAACGGAGGCATAATTTGCAATGGTGGATTCTGGCGATTGCCGAAGCCGTGCAATCACCGGGAACAACTCGGAGGACTGTAGGAATTGTCGGCAGGGAGTGTGGGCGCACATCTTTGCTAATGAAAAGAGGGCTATCTTCAGTGGAGATTCGTTTACGGCATCTTTCCTGCTTGGGTTTAAGGCCAGCACCGAACAATCAGCCACCAACTTTATCAAAGCCTGCAGCATAAAATTAATTGGAGAGAAAAAGTCATCACGGCATGGTGCACAATATTAGATGTGAAAACGATAATAGCATCACTGGGGGTGGTAAATGGATTTTTGGACTGTGACATCGCATTGGTCCCAACACAAACAATATAAAGAAGAAAGGAATATAGCAACCACTTTGTCTAATTTTCCTTCAAAATTAATGGAAAACTTTGGTCAAGTTCCAGCTGCTTAACAATAAGATGCCTTTACAAAGTAATGAAGCATGCCCACAAACCTGCATGGCGCCTTTGGACACAATATCTTCACAGAGCTTGCTCGAGTTGCGAACAAGATTGCTTAGAGCACCTGCAGCATTTGCTTTAGTCTTGTCTTCCTCATCTGAAATCAGTATATTCGCGAGCAGTGGTATAGATCTCCTGAGTTCTTCATATAACACATCATTATGATAGGCAGCATTACCAATCTGGAGAGTGAATTTAAGCTGTGGCTGTAAGTCTACAGTAATGAAATTTGACATTTACAAAATGTGGATTCTTAAGACTAGTGACAATACCAAGACAGTAAGAGATTCCATTACTTGAGAGGGAAATACCTAGAGGAACTTCTATTCTAGAAATAGATAATTGAAAGTAGGTATAAAACCACCCAAGAAAGAACATCTTTTACCGCAAAACATGCAAATTTCCGTGTTCGTTTGTCGGGATCAGCACATCGATCGATGAGTAGGCCAATAATACGATTCTTTGCCTAGAAAATAGCATTCAATTGTAAGAAAATGCATAATCAATCAAGCCTGCCAAATTTTTTCATCATTTGCCCATGCATGAGCATGTTTGCATGTAAATAACAAGGACCTGTCCAAATTTTGAATCTCACTAGGATTTGGTATCTAGGAATCAGATTTTAACAAGTTTACCAGTGAACTATAGAAGTACGAGCTGTGGCGACACATGTTTCCCAGAGCACTGCATGCCTTTGCACGTACATTGGGATCTTCATGGGTGAGAAAGTCTTTAAGAAACTCTAACATGGAAGCTCCATTAATATATTCATAAAACCACTGCATGCTCAAATAGTTCAATATTAATCAGGCACATCGTAAAGATGAGTTACTGTAAATCAAGTAAAAACAAGATAATGATACTGGGGAAGGGGCTAAATAAATATATTCTGATTTACAGCAGTAAATTGAGATGACGATGTCATCCATGCAGAGTGGTGCTTAATTATCTGTCTCAATTTGATGGGAAGGGATAACATTTAGTTTTGATTTTAAGTTGTGAATCTAAAGTCAATCTAATGGTCGATCTTCAGAAGTAAAACTAACATTAGAGTAGAGATGAATGCATTTCCAAACTCCTTGAAATGGGACAAATTAAGTATGACATAAATAGAAGGGAGAAGATAATGGAGTGAGGAAAGTTCTAAATCTAATTCAAGGCAGAATTGAAACTTAAATCCGACTTCACAGCCAAGATTAGTGACTAAATAGGGATACCAAAGAAATGAGAAGAAACTTAGAAACAATTAAAGAGAATAGCGATCTCATTAAGAACATAATCCAACCTTATCCATTCGCGCCAAATCAGAAACTATCATCAAAACATCCAGGGTGACCTCCCTTGTACTCGAATCAAGCAGCCTTCTTACTCTATTTGGATCCAACAAGCCTTTGCCCACAAGTTGAACCGCAAGGGACCGTTGTCCTATCATTTTTGCAAGGAAGGCAATGGGCCTTCCCAAATTTTTTAATTCCATGTGCTCTAAGCAACGGAGAATGATGCCAGGTACTCCCACCTGAAATTAGAATTACACAGGTCACTCAGCACCGGGATGGTTTTCTACCTTGCACTAATAAGTAACATGCTAAAGTGAATTAAAACATGCTCTTGGGGTCTCTTACAACCATTTTCTGCTTGCTCATATCACAACGACCATTTAACTTCTACAGTGTACTGAGCTTATTGGATTTCCAATACAGTGTACTGAACTTAAAAGCAACCAAAAAAAAATACATTTTAGGTTCTTATCAATGATCTAATCTCTACCAACTCTGTTCAGGAAGTATGTATGACATTGACATATATAATGACCAAGGTATATGTGCTGTTCATGACATGACAAAACAATGGCACAAGCATACCCCCTCCCAAAAAGATAAGGAAAAAAATAGGGCAAAAGAGATCTGACCTCCATAAGAATTTTTATATATTTTCCCATGTCTTCCTCGATTGCCTTAGCCATGTCCCTGTCTTCCATGCATACTTTCCCACCAGCGGAACCCATATTGAGAATAAATCCACTGTTTACAGAAGCAGTGGCAGAGGGCAAACCTGGAGCATTTTGTACAGCGACAAAGGGAAATGCTAAGAGATCAATTACTGCATTTATTATATCCCTGACTCCATCCTTCCCTCCACCCGGCCCACCCCAGCCCTTCACAAGCTTAAGATGGACATCAGATAACAAGTTACAGATGAGCTTCATGTATTCATTCTTGAGCAAAACCTGACGAAACATTAAGACTCCACCTGAAAGGCAGTGATATATTGATGAAATTGTTGATACAACCCCTGCAGGAGATAACATCATTTGATCTCTTGTGCTGCCAATTTGTTGAGAAGAATGGGTGTTGGCTAACAAATCAATAAGAAGCATAGGGATATTGCTCGCAATCATTTGTTGTACCGCCAATGGTCCTCCACACTTCAGTCTGGATTCTAATAAGCCAACACATCCATCCTTAAGACCATGCCAATAGGAGAGGCTGATACTCTGGCTAATGGGGCCCATCTGATCTGCATTGCCTGATGTGATTTTAAGGAGATCACAAAGTGTGGCAGTTGGAGGAATCAGAGGAACTGCAATTTCGTAGATTGAGGACTCAACAGTAGCACCACTTTCAAGGGATAGGATGGATGCAAAAGCCAGCATGGCTGATGCAGAATGCAATTGAAAATAAGTCTTAATTCTATCATCAGAAGAAAAATAATGTGCAAGGATTTTAAGTCGAGAAAGCTGCTTCTTTGGAGTGGTTGTGAGCAAAAATAATGCTGAATTTCTCAAAGTTGACTTTAGACATTGAGCAACTATCGCTAGGAAAAGGCATGAGTGCTGAGCCAGGGCACAAGGATTGCTTGGTTTTCCCTTCACATTGCTTGTTTCACCTACTTGCGAATCTTTATTTGAAGATGCACATAAAGATAGAATTGAGAATATCTCCGAAACAGCAGTGCCATCTTCTCCACCGCTGACAACAGTAGTCACAGGAAGAGAACTGGGGAAGCCACAAAGAATACTTGGAATGATTCCACTACGGAGGCAGCACCTTGACAAGAGCTGAAACATTAATCAGAATATTATATTTATATGGACACCAGAGCAGAAATATTTACTATATAAGCATGAAGCAAACAAAAGAAATTAGAAAATACTTGAAAATTTGAATAAAGTAGTTTCACCAATTACTACACAGACCAGAAGAAATTTCAGTGGACAAGAACAAACACCTGAATGACGGCAGACAGTGTGGCTTCTGCACGTTGATGAAGGCAATGGTTAATAGCAAGTTGGACAGCTTTTGAGCGAAGGAAAGCTCTTGTCAGTGCATCAATAATTCTTGCTGATTCAGGTCCAACCAATGACCCACGCTCATGGTCCCTAATGTCAAGTCGGAGTAAAGAATGACTCCAGAATGCATTTAGGGGGAATAGATAGGCATTCTCCATGGAAAAATGAATTTCCAGTACATCTACCAGGGAAAAAATAGCTTTACATGTTTCGCATGCAGCTCGCAACATATTTGAAGAACCGGAATTCAGATTTGATCCGGAAGTTGCTAAGCAGCAACATAAATGGTCTACTAAGCCTGATGTTTTAGCATGGTCTAAAATCCTTTTCAGAGTTTCATTCACCCTAGGAGTAGAATTTGCATCAGGACCTGGAGCTGAGGAAGATGCTTTGAGATTCTGGGCTACTCTAGATAACATAACAGTTATGCAAGCAGTGGCCTCATACATTACTCTTCCAGAGGCATCTTCATTGCAAGAAACAACCTACATATCCACAGGATTAGAGGGAGAAAAGGGCATATAGATTCTGGGGAACCAGCATATAGTATAGATGAATCTGACCTTTGAAAATATTTCAACAACGGCTACCCAGTTTGTGAAATATGAGCTTGCAATGCAACTTCCACTATTGTCTATCAGCATTTTAATGATCAAGAAACTCTGCGAAAAGTTTGTAGTTAGCCATCATCAATCATCAGGGAGAAAAATCACTGCAAGCAATGTAAATCATGAGAAACTCTGAAATGCTAGAATTTGCAAGCCGCCATTGATCACCAGAAAAACAACAAAGGTAAAAAACATTCAGTGGTCAAAGATTTATTCAGCTCTTCAATACTTTACACTTCTCAGAAGATAATCATTAGCATAAGTACAGACGTTTTGTCAATCAGCATTTATTTCAAAAATTAAAATGGAAAAAAAATGTACATTATTCATAATTTGGATGCATAGTGAGTTACAGCTAAAAGAAAAATTATGAAGCCTAAAAATTTGATTAGAATTCAGGAACCAATCAAGATTAAGATAGTTTTGTCTATATCACTTATTCCACAAAGATCCATCAACTAAGTTTTATGGCTTGGGTGACATGACACAGAGATTATAACAAGCAGAAAATACCTTTGCTAATAAGTCATTGAGTTCAGAAGCCTTTAAGCTGACTACCACAGAACTGAAATCAAGAAGTTCTGATATTATTTCATCAAGCAGTCCATTAGATTGGATAGCACTTGCTGCAACTAGGTTTGATAGAATTCGCAGTGACTGGTTTGAATTAAGAACATCTTGATCCCTGAATATGTTGAAAACGAAATTAAATCTTACAAATGAAACTTTTATAGGAGTCTCTTATTCTAAAATCAAGAACATATAAACCACGTAACAAGCTTCTGCAAGCTGTATCTACAAAAGGTCCAATGAGGTAAAAAGAGCTTGACATCCAACCTTCCAAAGAACAATCCCTATATATGCAACATTTATCTAGAATTTCTTTGGTACATGCAAGACACCAACATCTAGCATTATGCAAAGCATGCCTTTCGGTCTGGTTTGGACTTCCAAGTCTGACCTTTTCCTCTCAAGGTCTTCAAACAGACTTTGACTAGCAAGGAACCAACAACTCACTGAAAGTTTAATTCATCAATACGAAATTATTCTTTCTTCTAGCAAGTAGAGCAGGGTAGTCTTTCTTTAAACATTCAGAGGAAAAAATGCATAAGCATGATGAGAATTCTTCTTGCAACTTACTAAAAACTGAGCAACCTAAATAGAGTTGAGTTTGGTTAACAGGAAAAAAATATGCAAAATGTATTATTCGCATCAAATCTAATATTTCCTACTTCTATATCCAGGCTCAAAAAATAAAAGTAAACAAAAATAATAAGGCAGAGAACAAAAGTTTCACCTGCAAGTGTTTTGGGATCCTTGAGACCATTTTTTCAGAGGTAACAAAATAAGTGCCAATGCTTCATTGTCTTGACAAATTGACAGTGCACCTTTAACTGTGCGGGAGTTATTTTCCAATCTGTTCAACGCCTGACTACCTGAAGAGAGATAATATGGTTCATAACATAGATTAATGCATTTAGGAGCGAAATGGTAATGAAACTAACTTATAAATTTGATCAATAATAAAAGTGAACAGTATAAAATATATAACTTTAATCATAAAACATCAAGTAATGATATTGTCATTAAGTGACATTGGGGAAGTGGAACAGCTCCTGAGCAGTGAATAAATCAGATATGCATTGCTCAACATATCAGCCAATCACAACCCTTATTTGGGAGTGCTTATCGATCTTTGGAAGAATCCAACTCCGTCGAACAAAAATGATAAACTAATGGGAAAATGATAAAAATAAAAAAAATAAAAAAAACTTCTCAATAGCAGGAAAACAAGATGCAGATAAAGCAATTGGGGGACGGACATCAGATCAGAAATGACTTAAAACTAGGTATAGTTTAGTCCCATAATTGAGAGAAATAAAGAAAGGAATTATGAGATTATGGTTGAAAAGAAGATTCAGTTGCAACTATAGTACAAAACAGAGGTCTAAAAGAAGGATTCGGATCATCGATCATGTATAAGACGCACTAAGAAGATTTCTGGCGCAAAAGGATTATAGAGAAAATAATCTATGTTCAACATTTAAATGACATTTTCAACATCAGACAGCATAATGCAGGCAAATAACTTTCTTAAACTGCGAGAGTATACCTGATGGTTTAACATTGTTAGGACTTGAAAATCCTGGAAATGCTTCACAGGGTGAAGAATTAGATTGACTTGTGTTGGAACTGTTTAATTCCATGTCACTGTGAAGGCTTGGAGAAGTGTTATTCACAGAAACAGCTGGAGAATTGCTTTTACCTTTGACACAATAATTTACGACTGTCAAAAAATAGGGAAAGCTTAAATACCTCAAGAATGTAAACACTATACAGTAAGAAATGAAAACAATCAAACCAGATGATGATTGAATAGCATTTCCTTCAGCTGTCCATGTTGCATTACATCCCCTGGCTTCAACAGATGTAGCACGCAACTCCTATAGATCATTCATCAACTATTTAAAATTTTCAAGAATATATGACGGAGAATTTAGAGACAATAAAATCCAGAAAGTCTTTAAACATAAACTACAGGCAGACAGTGAATATAATGGAAATATAAGATAACATTACCCAAGCATTCAGTTCATCTGAAGTTTCTTTTACAAATGGATGTTCAAGGAGTGCAGACCAAGTGAGTCGATTTTGTGGCACCTATTTTGCAAGATATGAGAAGCCGATCAGGATAAGGGATTCGCAATCAGAATTTATAAACAGTTATCAAAAAGAGAAATGCATTTTATTTATTGAATAACCTTATTAAGCAGTCCCTTTAGAAAGCTCTTGAAATTTGGACTCATTTCATCTGGATACTTGACTGGATCCTGGAATATTTCTAGTAATATTTATTAGCCTTTAGGTTCACAAAAAGATTACTGAGCATGAATGAACAGTTATAAAAGATTTGAGCATATTTACCTTGACAATGTGCCTAATCAATGCATATACTGAATTTGTATAAAATGGAGGTTGGCCAACGAATAATTCATACCTGGTGGGTCCATAACAAAATAGTCAACTCAAGTTGAACAAAAACAAGGAAAAATGAGGAATCAATAATGACAAATTACTAATAACTACACATATACACAATTTCTCTTTTCCATTTATTCTCATTAAGGGAAAGCACATGATTATATCGAAATAAACTTTTTCGTGTTCTTTTTTCCTTTGACAAACTGTGCTCATGCATTCTTTTGTGATTCTGATTTTTAGCATTCCTACCCCTAGTACTTGAGTTTAAAGAAAAATATTGTCATATACGAAAACATGGTTATGAGTTTCATGGCACAGTAAAGGCATCATGTGCTTCAGTTGCACTAGCATAAAATGGATTTATGCGGAGGTACAAGCATGAGTACAATTTAAGAAGATGGGGAAAAAAACCTACGTAGGTAAGTTCTATGGTATTTTAACACGGATAAACCAATCAAATGATTTCCACAAACAGAAAGCAAGTTGATACCAGTATGGAAAGTAATGCTAAGATGCAATTTCCTTGGCCTAAGTGTTTAAATGACCCAAAAACTCATGTATGATTGTACATGTTTCACCTTGGTAAAGGTGATAAGTTATTACTCTGCTTCTTCCTGCCCTAGGTTCACTTTTAAAAAGATAGAAATTGAGAATAAGCAAAGTAGTAAAAAATTATTAAAAAAAATAAAACAAAAACAAATTGATGAACCACCAAGAAATAATGTCGTGTGGAATTTTGAATCTAAAAAAATGTAACACTTCTTAACTAAATTATAAGCAAACCAACCAATAATACCATGATGGAAAGAAAGTTCAAGGAAACTAGACAACAGAAATCAACAACATAAATTTTTTAAGATCGAAACAATAGCTTTATATTGAAAAGAACCAAAAGAACCAAAGACAACAGGGGCACCAGACAAGATCTAATTAATTTAGCCATAGAACTACATCAAATTTGATTTTCCATTATAGAGAAAGAAGGCTTGAGTTTGACTTACAATATAACGCCAAGTGACCATAAATCAGCAGTGTGGTTGTAGGGTTGTTCCCGTACCAGCTCCGGAGCCATGTATAAAGGAGTACCTGGCATAGATTAATATTGCTAGGATAGTTCTGGATCACTTCAGTAGTTCCAACCTAAAACAATAACCTATAAGAATTGTTTCAAAACCATCCAAACCTTTGATAGATCGCAAAACGACAGTATTTGCAGACATTGCACGTGCAAACCCAAAGTCACAAAGCTGGGATGAAAGCAAGGAATATATGGTCAAGTTTCTTTGAAGAAGTATTTAAAAGAATATGCATACTGTAAACAAAATACACATTAACACTGCTATCACCACCAGGCAAACATTGCCCATGGAGCAAATTTATGAAATATAAATTAGCAGCATACAGTATCACTAGAAATTCAAAATAGGATTGGGGTGGATATATATCCTCATAAATATATAAATACACACACACACACACACACACAAAATAAGCACGTTTTAAACTATCAACCTTGACAACAGACCCAGCACCAATGAGAATGTTTTGTGGCTTCATGTCACGATGGATGATACGGTTTGAATGCAAGTAATGCAATGCTCGCACCTGCAATTCTTAACGCACAAAAGTTAGATTTGAGAGGAAAATCATAATAAACAGTAAACTTGAATTCTATGAAATCAAACAATAGCCATGGCAAAGATCACAGCAAACAGTATTTGTCAAGAAGGAAGTACCAACTGCTTTGCAATTGATTGCACTTGTTCTTCTGGGAGGCATTTGTCGTCCTCGAGAATCTCAAACAGTTCACCCTAAAATCAAGACACATGAGCAGTTTCTCAAATCCATCCGAATGCATACATAAAACCATTGTGTGAGTGTGAAATTGATAAAGTGAGAGGAAGATTACTTGTGCAAATTCAGTTACAACGCAGAACTCCTGCGGGCTCTCAAAGGAATCAAGCATTTCAATAATATTCTGATGCTTCAGCTTTCTTAGAATCTGCAAAAAAATAAACATAAAAAAACATGTAAAAGAATTTCAGACTTCAACAAAACCTCCAGTACATGTTAAGTCAAACAACTTTGCCTATAGAAAAAAATTGAGTACAGACCTCAATTTCTTGCCGTAAATTATGTATATCTTTCTCACTTTTTCCATGCTTCATGATAAATTTCATTGCAACAGTCTGAAATCAACAATAGCATTGAATCTTGTTCTCCCTTCAAACAATTTAAAAAGCAAAAATTAATGAATGAAATAAAAAGAGTACCTGACCCGTGTACTTGCGCCTCCCCTTATATACTTTACCGAAAGATCCTTCACCCACGAGCTCGATTACATGGTAATTTTCTACTCCCATCTTTTAACTGCCAATTAATTAACTAATTATGCTCCAAAATCTCTTAATAAACTTTTCGTTGCTCAAAATTAAGCGTTGATTCCACTCAATCCTGATAAATTTTTTATCTTAAGAGTATGAAAAAGAAAACCTAAATCTGGAAACATATGAGCACAATCAAATTATCGGCGAGAAGAATAAGTATAACAAAGATCTTTCATCATCTCATGTTAATAGAAAATAATGAAACGAGAAATGAATCGAGTGAGCTAAATCTCCAATGAGTAGAAAAGAAAACACTAGAGAGAGTGTGCCTGCGATTTGGAATTTAGAGAGAGAGAGATTTGAAATACTCCCGCCCATGTAATTTGAAATCAGGGTAATAACATCTGTATCCCTAAATTCTGAAAATTTGACAATAAGAACCTAGGTTGTAAATTTATTTTAAACAGGTCCGCGCAGGACCATGTGAGTAGGCAATTTGGCATGGCAATTTATGTTGCACTACTTTTTTGACCCAACCCAAAATGAGTGCACAAAATTAGGGATATTGGATTGAATGATAGTAAGGGTCTCCTCTCTTTTAATAAATAAAGGATAAATTAAAAATTAAAAATATTATTATATTCAATCTTATAATATATTAAAATTTTTGTTTTTTTTTTATGTTAATAAAGTAAAAGATTCTTCCTATAAAATTACTCCAGCATTAGATTAATGTGACATAATTATTATTCATATAATCATATTGTGATTGCATCACCTATTTTTAATTAAATCATGTTTGATACTAGTTATTCAGTAAATGGCGTTGGGTTAACATGTAAACCTGTTAAGACCAGTATTATTTTTTGACATTATAAAATATAAGAAGTTATTTAAATATAAATTTATTAAGTGATAAAATGTGAAAAATCATCTGAGCTTAGTAATACTTTCTAGCCAACTAATATGAATATGATATCAACTTTTATAAAATAATTTGTAAGATGAATAAGTGGCTCCATCATTTCCTCCTCTTTTTTTTAAAGGACTAAAATATCATATACGTCAATTTAGAAAGATATTTCCGTCACTGTTTTATAAAATAAAAATATCAGACATGCAAAATAACACATCATACATACGATGGGAAAACAACAAATTCTAAAAAAGTTTTCATGAAATATGAAAAGTTAACTTACTACAATACTTTTTCAACAATTAATTAATTTAGATTATAATAATTTAATTATTAATTGTTAATGTAATTAATTCTTTTACTACACATAAGCAAATATTAAGGGTTAATGGGTCAGTGGGGGAATATGCTCCCATTGGTCCCATTATAGAGATCCGACAAAGCAAGGATGTAGCAGCCTCAATGGCTTTACAATCATCACCAGTTGAAAACAGTTGGCGGCTTTACAAATTATGTTCATCAATAATGCATAATTGCCACCTTCTCCAAGTAATTTAACCTAATTCCCCAGCAACACACCAATCTTCATTGTCTTATTGTGATAGCAGCTTTGAGTCACATGCCACTATTTTCACCCTACCGACGGTCTCTTGTAATTCCTCACTCTTGAACAAAGCATCTTGCAAGATGAATGTCCACACATTGTCACAGAACCTGTAGGTGTGCAGATGCCCCTGAGGAATTCAGGAGAAGTTAAAATTTCAAATGCTCAGATTTCACCCACAACAAAATAAATGATAGCAGTACATCCTAGGTAGGGGCCTGGATTGACGTGAATTATAATGCTCAGCTATCAGCCTAAGAAGCCTACTTCTCTGGATAAAACAAATTGCAAAGGAATCTATTTCTCTTATTTTCAAAATATACAAATATGCATGAAAAACATGCATGTCCCCTAACATTTGCACTCACAAAAATTGGCAAACACAAATGATTACAATATGAGTCAAACCTGTGCATAAAAGTAAGCATCCAATCAGACTTAAATTAATACATAAATTTGAGTTTTACTTTTTGCATAACCATAGACATCTGTGAAAAACAGTTTGGAGACTTAAAATTTTCAGGGATTCCTCTCCATGAGTCATATGACTCAAGTATTGTATAACTTCTTTGCAATTTAATGTGGATTTCTTAATTGTCTGCAACAGTTATAATTTGGTACAAGTTCCTATATACCATTCTGCACTAATACTAGACCAGTATTTAGGCATGGCAATTGGTTTCCCCTTCATATGCTCAGCCTCAGCTATTTTATAATAGCGCATAAGTCTTCCTATCGCACTAAGTTTATAATAGCGCATAAGTAAGCACTTTATGGACATGTCACATTGACTCATTCAAAAAGCACAAGGACTAGCCAGAAAAAATCAAATGATTCATTTGATGTTCGCACGAGCATGAAAATCTTAAGAGATCCAACATATATATAAAGCCAAGGAAGTTACTATAAATGAGGCATTCAATAAATAAGAATTTAAACATACTAGATACTCCAATTAATTGCTCTAAGAAAAGGCAAAGGACAATGATATAATAAAGTGAAAGAAACTTGGAATCTTACAACAGCCAGTCACCAATTCCAATCATTTAGAATGATTCTTCCATAAGATCTCAAATTCCCAAATACCATGGCTTCTATGAAGCCCATGATACTGGTCCCAGTGGCCATTTTCCATAAAAAAAGTTTTTGTCGTTTAACAAGAGTAACTCTTTGAAAAGACAGCTAACAACTTAACAGTAAAAGGACATTCAAAGGCACATAAATAGGATACATAAATAATATTAAGATCAATTATCACCTGATGCAAAAACTCTATAGTCTAAGCACATGCTGAATAACTATTATCTCTATCAGTGGATTTACACTGCACTGATAGAATATTTAGACCACAAATTTTGCCATGTATATTCTACCTTAGTTCATCACAATAGCATTTGATTCCTAAAAATTCATTAGCAATCACTGAGAACAGATCTTCCACCTCCAGCAATACATGAATCAAAATTAGGGTATATCTGGAATCAAGTTGTTGGGCTTTTAATCCACAAGTGAATAGAATCACCAGCCATCAAGTATAGGTGGCTGTGTGATTCGTATTGTTATTTCAAAATAAAGCAAAAGTACAACATAGCCAGATTCACACCTCAGATCCCTAAACAGACAAATGCTTAACAAGACTGTGCGTCAAAAAAAAAAAGTATCTTAAAAGATTAAAAATAAATTAAAAGAAAAAGAAATTGATACCTTAATGGAGACCTTGCTCTTCACCTGAGTTTCTAGCGCTTCTGTCATAGACTATAAGATGAAAAACATAAATAAATAATTCACAAAAAATAAAAATAAAAACCAATAAACATAGGTATCCAAATACCAAGATCGTTAACATACAATTGAATAACCGTACCTTATCGAACTGGACGAGAACCTGGATAGCGAGCTCGGGAGTAAGCGTACCGTTTTGGACCATCTCGTCTAAAGTCTCGGTTAAGCACATCCCAATCGTCGACCTGCGATACAGCTCAAACGTCGCCATTTCTCACGTGATCTGTCGATTCAGTCCACGTATTCAACAAATGCATCGAGTCAAGATTGAATTTGTGCAGGCAAAAAAACACAACAACACAAAATATGATGATTCAGTATCTAAAATTTTGATCAAGTTAACACAAAATTGCATGGAGAAATTGAAGCTACAAATTGGAGCTTACGTATTGGGGGGTGGTGATTGATTTAAATGGTAGACTTGTTGAACGTTTGCTGTGAAGATGAATTTTTTTGGGCGGAGAGATTTTGGGGCTTTTTATACCCTAACTTTTGTAGATGGAAGTATATATAGCCGCGACATAATTGAGATAATCGCAATGACTATTATGCCCTTATTTGACTATGCTGAGTGTTGACGGGAAATTTGTGTGAAACTGTGAATGTATGATCTAGGCCGCATTGCGGCACTATTGGCCCAATCTTTGGCCCATTGAGCATGGATTATTTTAAAGCTTTTTTGTTTTTTGGGTCCCCGACCGGCGACCGGTAATATTTAACAAATTACTGGCTGATTAACGTGTCTTTCATTATATTTAACACATTATAACATTTGGCGATTCTCCCAAAAAAACAAAACCTCATAAGTTGTTATAAAAATTCAAAAGATGTTATTTGAAATTAAAATTAAAAATGACTTCAAAAGGTAAATATTTTTTTCTTAATTTTTAGGAATTAATAATTTTTTTCTTTTTTACCAAAAGTGATTTGTGTTTTATAATACTTTTCATTCAATACGTTTTTTAATTTGAGAATAAGTAAACTAAAATCTCTCTTTCTCTATGTATGTGTGTGTATAAAAGAACTAAGATATCTTAACATTCTTTTATCTTAGTTAAAAAGTTAAAATATATATTTATATTTTAACCAAATTTTGGCTAAGATCCGATTTTGAACCATTAAACATTTGTTCTCACTAAATTCATGTCAAATCCAATTAAAACAAATAAAATTTATATATTATGGGGGAGATTAGGCTAAGTTTGGCTTTAGATGTATTTTTTGAGGTTTAGGGTAGGAGTATAGCTAAGGTGATATGAGAGATAAGTTGTGGTGTTGGGAGGTGAGATAAGATGATTTGGGAGGTGAGTTGTGGTGTTCTAAGATTGGAATATTATGGTGAGCTTGTAGAGTTGGACATAAGGAACTCAAGAAAGTTTCGAGAATAACTTTAAAGAGCTTATCTAATTAATTTTGTAGAGTTTGTAGGATAACTCACGTGAACTCATATATGAAATATGATTTGGACATCAAAATCATCACAACAAGCAAAAAATAAGTATAAACAATAAAGAGCACACAATATTTTACATGGTTCGGTCTTTTGACTTACATCTACGGGAGTAGCTCATCTACAATCCACTATATAAATGAATTATTGCATAATTTGCTCTATAATATCAAAAAGCCTTATTAAAGTTTGTTTATTGTGGATACTAACATGAGGGAAATGTGAGTCTTATGGAGATTAGAGAGTTTTCTTGGAGAAAAATAAGAGAAAAGCTTCTTTAAGAGGTGACATGGCCAAAATTTTCTATGGTGATGTAAAAATAGAGGGAGAAGAGGATGAAACAGCCTCTCTAAGAAATCAAATATGGAAAAAAGAGGCCTAAGTTTGGATGAAGCTAAAAGAGAGAGATAGCGCTAGAGATGAAGTGAGCCCCCTCAAGATTTAACATGTGGAGCTTACGTAAGAGTGTTCACGAGAGTGTTTTGGTAATTTTAGACACGTGACACTCATTTAATGGTTGGCCTCCCTTAGGTGAGGCTATTTGAGTAATTTGCCTTGTGGTCCTTTGATGGTGACATCTATAAGTTTAAGAGGAAAGAAAACCTCCAGTTGCCTTTTTGTTTCCTCAGCTAGACACGTGGCAACCTCCTATCCATGTGGTCTTGTTGATTTTTTTGTGGTATTAAAAGGATAGTTGATGTGATTTTTTCTCATTACTTGATCAGAGAATCTACATTCTTATTGATTCATTATCTTTAGCTAAAAGAAGATATTTTTGTTCCCTTTCAGGTGTATACTGTTCACATGTTGACATTAACTACCAAAATCTAACTTCCAACAATATCTTTTGATAATGTGTATTTTTCCAAACCTATCATTTTCTTTACAGTTTCTGTAAGCTATTCTAATTAAACAAGATAGCCTCACTTGGTTGACTTTCCTTCCTAATCAAATAAGGTAGCCTCCCTTTGTTAACTTTCTTTACTACATGTTATTCAACTATTGGCCCACGTTAGCATCCAAAATTTCTCCTAAACAATTTATATTTATATTTCGCGATACATTAAATGTAACATTATATGAAATATAAATTTTATATATCAAAATTTTAAGTTTTTTTTTTTTAATTTTTAAGAGTGCGAAACAAATCAAATTTAATTGTCTTGAGGAGTTTGGATTGAGTCCCGTCCTTCAAATTCGATTAAAATATGGGCTAAAAATGTCAATTTGATTTTGCCTACTCGGCATCTGTTCATAAATAATAATAATAATAATAATCAAGTTCATTAGAGCATCTTATCACTTGAAAAGGATCGGGTTGGACCGGAAACTTCCCAAAACTATCAGCTCGCTGCGGCATTGTACGTCGTGGCAAGCGAAGAGCTTGCCTCGTAAAGAAACAGCACTGACGTGGTAACAATTAACATGATGCTCTTTTAGACTTGGACTCTCTCTGGTCTTTGTCGTAAATTAAAAATTAAAAATAAATTGGAGTAAAGAGGGGGAAAAAAAAATAGGAACATGGAGGCGGCAAAATCTTCACCAGCACAAACCACAGAGACGACGAAGAGAAATCAGGAAACGTCACCTCTGTCTCGCGTGAAGAAAGATTGCTTATTCTTCAAAACTTCTTTGCAGGAAGTTTTCTGCTATGTCAAAGCCTGGTTTATCGGACAGGTATGAAGGTTGTTTGGATCTTGATCAATATACATGAAAGAAATACATTATATATTGTTGCGTCTAGTGTTTTCTTAACAAAATGATTTGATGGTAATGTTATGAAATTAACGGGAGCAGGCGAAGAAGGCAACAGCGAGAAACGAGAGGGAAGCAACGGAAGCTGATCAGCAGATTTGGAAGATGCAGGTGGAAGCTGCTGATAACGCCGAGGAAACCAAGAAGAGACTCGATAAGTCCATGTAAATTATCCTCCATATATATTTATAGAATCAGCTTCAGGTGCGGAATTAAAATCCGGGGGGAGTTGAATTCGTTGAATATAAATGGATAACAATTACTAGCAGTGAATGAATAGTCACAGGTTGAATTTTATTTGCTAGCAGTTAATTACTCTGTTTAACATGATTACCATTTACATTCAAGTCATTATTGATGAACTGTTACACTCAGCTTTTGTAATAACATTATACTGCAAAGTTTACATAGTACGAACCGAACACATCCACAGTTTTTGCTCTCGGAACGGTAAATAGTGTCTAAATTTCCTTTTTCTCTATGTTGGAATTAGAAGATGGGGGTCCTTCGAAGCGAATATAGTCATAGATGACCCCAGCTACAGCACTACTGCTTGTAGCTTGTCTCAGAAAGATGGTGTTTTCCCCAGCAGCAAGGTTAGCCGCTGGGACATCCATGCTGTAGAGCCGGTAGAGACCATGAATTCCATGTCTTGCAATTGCATTGTCATGCCCAATTTGCCCAGTTGTAAACAGAGGAGGCTCTGCTTTCTCATCATTCACCCGGACCTTCAGGAAAAGCAATCAAAGTTACCATGTCAGTTTTTCATGCTGAATAAGTAACAAGAACTAGAAAATAGGATTGTGAATATGAACAGGTTTCTTGCCTCCAATTCTGCAACGTTAGCAGTCGCAAGAGCTATTCGCAGTTTATATGTTGCATTCTGATCCACAGTGTCAAGTTTGAACTTAATTTGCCATGTAGTTGCCTCGTATGAGTTATCATCTTTCTTCCTGCGTTTACTCAAAATTTTCATTGACGCATCAAATTTACTTGTTATCAAGTAATATTATGGGGATTCATCTTTTAATCCATAAGTAGTAACTACTATGAATAAATAATTAGCTATCAAGTTGATTAAGTGAGTGGTCGGCTAAAATTTTTCTGCCAAATAAAATTTAGTGGGTTTATCAAACACTAGCGATTGAGCCTTCTAAATTAAGTAGAAGAAGCATAATAGCGTGGCCAACTGCAATTATCTACTCAAGATATAAGTATAGATGTGGAAGGACTAAGGAGCCAAACCTAGGAACTTGAGCGTAGAACCAATCGTTTTTGTAGTCGCTAACGCCGACGGTGTAAACTAAATCCCCTTCAGGGTACAAATCCGAATATCTTTCCCACAATCCATATTGCCTAAACCTGCACGCACAAAAGGTAATTTTCATTTTCTTTTTTTATTATTGATTCTTAAATATCATAAAATTATCCAAGTTTTTAAAAAATTACAGACGAGAGTCAGCCGCTGACTGAATAAGAACAACAAAAGTAATAACAACAAAAAATTATGAACTCCCATGCATGGTAAAATGTATGCCACTATTGTCAGTAACATCTATGACTATGCTTTTCCAAAGCATGTCACTAAAATTATGGGGTGCAGAGCTAACCTGTCTGGGTGGTTAACATAAAGCTTGTTGACATATGTCGGATCAGGATCAGGGATGTAGAATTCAGCAGCAGATCGGCTGGGGATGCCAATTTCCCACAATGTTGGGCCATCTCTTATGGGCTCAAATACAAGATCACCCATGTCAATATCACTATCTGTTCCATTTTTTCAAACAGTAGATTATGCACGTCAATACTGAAATATGAGAACTCACAGCTCGCGAGACATCAGTCAGATGAGAAAGTAATACCTTCAGTTATGGTTAAAACAACATCATTGCGATAGTCTCCGATGAAACCAGGTACAAAAGCATAAAGGTTGTAGTCCCCAACACGGATGTCACCGATCGAAAAAAAGCCATCAGTATCTGTTGTCGTCCAAAATTGATAGCCCTGGTCGGAAATAGAACACAATATTGCAGCTGTGTCAACTTAAACTATGTATCTTGCGAAAGAAATGGAAAAATATACTGCTGCTAAGCACCTTGCATTCTGTTTGCCATGATCCTGCATCCCCTGGGGGTGCTAACCCAACGTAAGCGCCGTCTACTGTTAGATAGTCATCACTAACATACCTGTAGGGCAAGTGCTACCACTAAAACTTCAATCGAAATTCAACAAATTAAAATAATGTCAATAATCAAAATTTGATTGCATGGAGATAGTCTCAGCAAAGTTAGTGATGACACACAAATGGTTTCTATAAATAAAGCCCTTGTGGGCTATTTGTACTTACAAATACTAAGACAGAAACAAATACGGACCTGTCTTGGACTTGTAATCTGCCACTAATATTACCCCTTTGATTCCATTTTGGAAAATCTTCCGAAGCTGGGAAACTGTACGGCCAGCTTTCAGATTCGTTCAACGTCTGAAATTTCAGTTTACTTGAGTCTTTTTCCATAAAATTACTTAAAATAACGGCCCTCACATAATCCATGAGTGACTGTGCAAACCTGTTGTTTAGCATCCTCCCATAGCCAGGCCTTCGGATCATCGCTGTCCAAATCCAAAAAAGAATTGATATAGAAAAAAACCGGGCCAAGAACTTTCTTCCACGGCTCATCCTGCTTCAGCTTCAGCACCAAATCCTCTCCTCCATAATGAGCGCTAAGAAACATCTGATTGCGCAATCAAAATCAGAGATCACATGTTAGAAAATTGATGATACAGGCAGTCGTAAATTCTGAAGGACTAATAAAGGGAAATTCAGTTTACTTACTGCAAGAGTGATGGGGCCAACATGTGATGTTAGATTCTGTTTAAGTGGCCCACCTGATCGAAATTCATTGCTGGGAGTTATTTGCCAGAACCCAATTGCAGGATCAGAGCATATCCACCCATGAACCTTAAGATTTCTATTCTCACATGAGTACTGGTACTTGTCATCCACCTACAAATTAATAATAAGTATGCTTCACAAAATATCTTACAAGCAAAGCATTCTTCTGAAACTTGGGCCTTAAGTTTGGGATTGGCACGTCGTGCCTAAATTTCATGATTGATGATTGCTGTGAAATGAAGTCATTAACGGCCAAAATTTTAGAAAATGGGTGGCAAATCAGTTAACGATATGCCGCCAGAAGCACAAAAATTACAAGCAAAGTACCTCGCCCTTGAACTCGGGCTCCATAGGATTGACGAGTAGAACAGCCTCTGGGAAGGCCAGTTCTTTGCATCTTTTTGGCCGGCGGTCGTCCGGCAATGGCATGTGGCGCTGTCTGTTATCCGATACCGCCATGTACTGAAACCTGTTTGCCCATAATATACAATTACTAACCATTTAACCATGTATTTTTCTGGTCTTATAATCAAACTATTAATTTGAGAGCAGTTTGTGTTACTTGTCTTTTCTAAGCTTGAAAACCATCCTGGTTTGTGGGAGGTTGAAAGCAGGCCATTCTCCTATGTGCTCGTAGATTGCATAGGAGTAGAATCCGGAGGTGTTTCCAAGCATTATATATCTGGAAAGACAATAATATTATTAGTGTTACGCCACGTCAATCTTAGGTGCGGACGTCTCAGTAAAAGTATGGTCACAGTACAAATTCACATTTTGTAAAATGCAGATGTTTGCACCCGAGCATCAAATTTTAGCAAAATAACCTTTTGTCTATATTAAGAGGAGCGAGCTTGTCTTGGAGGGAAATGTCCCACATTCTTGTGAATGAAATCTCTACTTGTTCCTCATTCTCCACAATGACCCTAAAATCACTCCCTTTGATCCTGCGTGTTAATTAATCAGTGGCCTGCTCAGAATTATTAGCTTAAATATATGAAAAGGTTGTGAAAAAAGATGACAACTTACAATTCGTCTGTTCCTGTTGTTCCAGTACTTCCTGTTTCACTCCAAACAAGGTCCCAGTACCTACAATGCATATCGAAATTACTTAGGGTCATGTTAATTTCCATGATACAAACGCTTCAAAATTTAGAAAAATTATGGATGAAAATATCAGCGAGCAATGTACCCTCTATTAGTCTCCTTGTTACGAACTTCAAGCATGTTATCGATGCCATAACCTTGAATTCGAGTGACATGTCCATCTGGTTTTGATATTGTGACTTGGAGTAAGCCGTTATCCATCACCACCTGCACATTGATTCAATTAATTATCTACATTGGAATTAAGCAGAACAAACACCAGGTTTGTTTAATAAAATTTTCTTGTACTGTTGAGATTTATATATCAAAGGAAAAAATAATAATTGCGAAGAATAAGTACATTATACTTATGTCACATATGTTTTGCCATCCTCATATCTATCCAAATATTAAAAAAACACAAATTAAAGGAAAAAAAAAACTGTAAGTAATGCTAATAATAAATCATTGCACAAAGTGGATGTACATGATGATCCTGAATTTGCAATTGCACCCAAGAAGCTGACATGGTTCAGTTTCCGGCACAAAATCCCAATGTGGTAACTAAATTTCTAAAAAATTTAGTTCATACTCTCCGTTACTTATGCAATTGAGGCAAATAATAATGTGAAGAGTTTGGAGGTTTATAAAGAAATGACTCATTTGATGGTGTTTACTTGAACTAGAAGCTAAGATTGTTTCTTTGGCCTGTATTAGTTGTAAATTCTTTACTCAATCGCCACCACCACTTTTTGGTGAACATAATAGAGCCGTGCAAGAGTTGCCAATACATCACATACACATGGTCATCGACTTTTTGTGAAATATAGCTACCCATTAATTCCTTTATAATATATGCATACAAGACACATATATGGCTGATGATATGAAGATGGAAAATGCTTCTCAGCGAGAATGCCGAGAGAATGCCGAGAGAAACGACATACAGTAATGCCGTTTCTCTGGGCCCCCCCCCCACACCAACACGTGAACTTTTGCTCCTTTTGCTTTTTCCACATTTTTAATTCTCCCCCACGTTTGATTCCAGCTGAAAAGCACTACTCCTCACGTGAAAGGATTGAGTTGGGATGTTTCTCTCGTTTCACAAGCATAGAAAACGGCATTAGGGCAGGAGTATTTGCTCATTCATAACGCAAGTAATTAATAACAAATTGATCTTAATAAATTCAGCATTAACAGAAGTAATTGCAGCCTATAATATATATAATTCTTTGGCAAATGAATCAATAAACATTCGAACCTTGGTAGCAGAAGCAACTAACAGCCTAATGCCTCTCTATCAGCAAGTTTGGAATGTGCATCCATTCTTTTCGGCTAAGACAAGAAAATAAACATTGAGAGTTGACAATCATCCAAAAAATCTTTTTCCTTAGTATATGATATGAGAGAAGAAACTATAGTTGAGATTCCATCAATTGCGCTGTATATATCTCAAAATTGCGTTGTGATTTAGATTTGATGTTAACAACTTCATTTGACCACCACATTCATTGTATATTTTGAAGTGAATTTCGACTTTGATTTGTGCTACATTATCAATATTAAACTACTTTAATTGCCACAAAAAATAAAAAATTATTACCAAAAAAAATAATTCCCAACAAAATAATTACCAAACAAAATTATCAAAAATTATCATAATTTAATTATTAAAATAATTATCAAAAAATAATTATCAACGATACAATTAACAAAATAATGACTCAACAAATTACCAACAATTATAAAAAATTAATTATCAACAATACAATTACCAAAATAATTCCCAACAAAACAATCACTCAACAGGTGCTAGCCTGCTAGTGCTCTGTCTGTGTATCCGCTTCTTCTTCCTTCCAATATTTCTCTTTAATTAAACATAAACAAGGGAATTAACAATGGAGAACGCTATTGAAACGCTTGCATTGAAGAAGAGTTGTCCCGCGCCTGAACCTGAATCATCACGCAGCAGCTGCAAGCTTATTATGGCAATGGAGGAGTACAAAACAAAAACGCATCCTCAGCCTCAAGAATCGAGGAAAACTAACACCCCAAATCGGATTAAAGTGCCTAAAGCATTCAAGTACCCTGAAAGTGAAAGGTACAGGAGCCCAACTGATTCAATGATGTCACCTGTTACTAAAGGATTGCTTGCTAGACACAGAAAGGGACCTGCCCTTCTCCCACCTACCATCAATCACCAGCAGATTCAAGAATTGCTTGTTCAGAATGTGGGCTTGCTTCGTAACTGATAAAAAAAAATCACTCAACAAAAAATAATTATCAAAAAATAACTACCTACCAAACATAGAGAGGGAGATGGAGAGAGACGAGGGAGACGAGGACCAGCAAGCAACACCACCGAGCAGCGAGTAGCGACCACCGAGTAGATCTGGAGTAGTAGCGAGCGAGGGAGAGGGGAGACGGGCACGAAGCTGGGGAGACGGAGACGAAGCTGCTGCTGGAGTGAGAGGAAAAATGGCACTGTTTTTTTTTTTTTTTAATACCGGCAGATTTTAAAATGCTTTTGTTTTGTTTTTTTTTTATTGAGAGCAAAACGCTGAAGAAACGGCATTATTGTATGCCGTTTCTCTCGGCTTTCTAGATACCTAGCAGCACTCTATGAAGATATATAAGTCTTTTGCAAACAGCCCATATGCTGCTCAAGTCCTTAGGAATTTTGCTGAAGTCACAAACAATGAGATTAATTCCGTCAATGTAGTATAGTTGCCATCATTCAATTTTTGTAATGCTCATTGGAAATTGAATTTCACCAAATTCCAAACTTAGAAGAATACTTGTCTAAAATTCATTAATGGGAATTAATTAAAAAGTCTGATTTCTTTCCATTCGAAAACTTGGACAAGTTCAATGTAAAAATTTTGAATTAAAATGCATGATTTCCTTTAATTCTGATGTACGATAGTGTGTTAGCTAGAGGTTAATTAGATCTGGTACTTTCAACTTGGACTGTACATGTTACATCTTAATTTTTAGCACATAATATACCATTGAAGCATGCGATAAAGATGAAGTTATTCTTTTGATATTTTGTCAAATTCGGCTGTTCTAGGTCACAAATGAACATTTGAAGTTATCCTTTTGTACGGCTATGAGTGCTTTTAAGAGTGGGTTGCCATGATTGCTTTTAAGAGTGAGTTGTTGTAAATTTTAAGCTGAGTTATCGATAATAAAAGTTATAATTGTGGAGTAAAATTAAGGAAAAAAAACTGTCGAGTTGTCAAAACCCAACAACCACACATCACTCCGAAACTCCTCTTATATTAAGGACTATTTTTTTAGGAGAATAGCATTCTATCTTATGTCTTTCTTTTTTCCCTCTTTTTATTTGTGTTGCATTATGAAGAAAACTAATTTAACTAAACTAGAACATTACATTTTATTTTTCTATTGGAACTCAAGTTTTAATAAGAAATTTCCGACACAAAAATGGAAAAAACAAATCTTGAAACAGGGTTATGAATTTGGATCAGGCCCTTCAAAACGGAGATAGTCATACATGATTCCTGTAAAAGCATCTAATTTTCTTGGCTGAGAAAGATAAATGGTGTTGTTTCCTTTCCTTAGCACCTTCCCCGGCACATCGACATTGAACAGCTTATACACCCCATGGATTCCATGCCTCGCAATTGCGTTTTCTCTCCCAACCGACCCGCTTGAAAATAAAGGACGGCGTGCCGAGCGAGAGTTTACTCGAACCTGCAACTCAGCGCCATGTGCGGCAGCCACTGCCACTCTCAACTTATATGTCGCCTTTTTAACTACTCCCTCCAGTTTGAATTGTATTTGCCATGTGCTTCCTTCGTATTTGTTACCTTTCTTCCTGCAGCGCATGAATTGAATGCAACATCGAAATTGAGTGCCATAATGAAGAAACTTCAAACCTGAGGATCCAAAGTTAATTTTCTATAGAATGCTTGAACCCAGCTGTAAAATTATGAATGAAAGATGGATGGAGAAATTAATAAAGAAACGAACCTGGTATTTTGCGCAAAATACCAATCTTTTCTGTAATTATTAGCCCAAACTTCATAGACCAAATCTCGCTTGCGATGTAATTCTGCATATCTTTCCCATAGTCCGTACTGCCTAAACCTGTAAATAGAAGAAGCTGGTGGTTATGGGGATTTGATTTTGTATTTCATTAATAAAAAAAAATCTAGACCATGGGTTCTATATATTAATTAAACCTGATAAAACTACAATAATTAATTTATAAGAACCAAGTCTAACCTGTCATGTTTAACATATAACTTGTTGATATACTTTGGATTAGGATTTGGAATATAAAATTCTGCAGCTGATCGATCAGGGATGCCTATCTCCCATAATGTAGGTCCATTTCTCGGGGCCTTATATACGAGATTGCCAATCTGTTTTGCAGAACCTGCATTGAAAAGTTCATTAATGAATTGCTAATTTTTTTTTTTTTGGGTGTGTGTATGTATATAAAGTATTAAAGTAGGCGGGCGCCCTCATTTTCTTTTGATGTGGATATGGTTTTACCATGGGGTTTAATAAAGTCAAGATTTTAATTTTCAAACTTTATAATTCATTCATAAATAAGTATTTTAATAGTGTGCACTTGCATATGAAAATCACACACACACACACACATATATAATTGTATATCATTTTCAAGTGTGGACGCTTGTATTTTTTTAAATACGAACACACTTTTAAACCGTGCGGTTTAAAATAATTAGTTTTTGAATGAAGTAT
Source organism: Citrus x clementina (assembly GCF_000493195.1). NCBI lineage: Eukaryota > Viridiplantae > Streptophyta > Magnoliopsida > Sapindales > Rutaceae > Citrus > Citrus x clementina. The sequence continues at coordinate 35,345,591 of NW_006262201.1, read as the reverse complement.
AAAACCGTGTGGTTTAAGAGAATTAAAAACTAGCTTTCTTAAACCCCACGGTTTTTAAGTATATTCGTATGAAAATAAAATGAGGACGTCTGCACTAAAAAAATACTATATATATATATATAATAATAATAATAATAATAATAATAATAATAATAATAATAATAATAATAAGTCTTTGTGTGGACATCATTTAAGAAAATACAAATTTTCAGTACTGTATATATTTTTGATATAGCATTATAAATGAGTAATTATAGTTCGAATCCAAATGCGAACGTCCGCAAGCTTGAAAAAAGTTCATTTACGAAGAAAAACGGAAAATATAATTAAAACCTGCGGTTATTCTAATGGCAGCATGATATTTGAAATCCCCAATGAAACCAGGGATCCATGCATAAAGATTATAGTTGCCAATCAACACATTTTTAATGGAGAAATTTCCCCCCTCGTTTGCAACAGTCCAAAACTGATAACCCTGGTAAAATTTAAAATGAAAAAAAAAAATCAGTTTAATGCTAATGTTGTTGCTTTATAATTTACTGCAATTAATTAATGGGCTAAATTAACAGATTCAATTAATCACCTTGCATTCTGTTTGCCAAGATCCAGCCCTGCCTGGCTTTGCCAAACCCACGTAAGCACCTTTTGCGGCTATGCCCGCACGACTAACATATCTACACCAATAATCGATAAAAGCTTAATTATGAGCAATTGATAATTATAACAATAGCATCATGATTGGATTGGATTATAATACTAAAAGTTGTAAATGAAATTACCTGTCTTTGACAATTAATCTACCGCTGATACTACCTCGTTTATTTGATCTTGCAAAGTCTTTTGAAGCTGGGAATTTGTACGGCCAGCTTTTAACTTCGTTCATAAACTTCAGGGAAGGAGAAAAAAAAAAGGTTAAATATTACACATTATATATAATTTAGGCTTCGTTTGGTGTCACTATTTAGTAGCTGTGCAAGTGATTGGCAAACACTTTCAGCTATATTATTTGACACACCACAATCCCAAATAAAGCCTTAATTGTTTACAATTATAAGTTAAAAGTAAATGTATGTATGAAACCTGTCTATTGGCATCCCTCCATAGCATTTGCCGGTCCCCTTTACCCGGTACAGAATTAACGTAAACAAAAAAGGGACCAAAAATTTTCTTCCAAGCTTCCCCATCTTTAAAATTCATTCCAAAATTCTCTCCAACGTAATGCGTGCTGTGAAAAGTCTAATGATCCATGTCAATATAACTAAAATCAGTATATGTTATATGCAATAAAAAATAAAACACGTACGTCATGATTTTATTAAATATGAACGGATGTTTAAGGGGAAAAAAGAAAAGTACATTGATGCTGATGGGGCCTGTATGAGAAGTTAGAAATTGTTTGAGAGGTCCAAATGATCGGGATTCACTACTGGGTAGGATTTGCCAGAATCCGACGGTGGAGTCGGTGGATATCCATCCGTGGACCCGAATATCTTTTGCGTCCATTGAGTATTGATACTTGTCATCCACCTTCATATCAAAAGAACGACAAGTCATTCCCTGTCTCCATAAATGGATGACATGTTGCTTCAATATTAATTCTTTGCAAGAAAGAGGATGTAATTGCTATTTGCTGCTTTGTGTTTTGCTAACGGTCCATGTATTTGTCAATTTCAATCACACATTCAAATACATACTATATGTATGAATTATTTATATTAATTTATCGGTACAAAGTGATGTGACACAATCTGCCTAGAGTAAAAAGAAAAATCAATAATATATAAGATTTGATTTTTTAATCCGTTAGGGACCTTGTTAAGTTACATTATGATGTAACTTACATCAATCATTAAGTTGTAACTAGTGACCTAAAAGTAAAATTAACTAAATTACTTTTAGGTCACTAATTACACTTTTTAAGTTAATGTAAGTTACGTTATAATATAACTTAACAACAGCCGTTAGTTAAATGAAGTACCTCCCCATTAGGAAGCAAAACTGCCTCCTCATAGGCCAGCTTATGGCCTCTTTCCCGGTCTTGTTGTAGAGGCATTTCCCTTTGGCGATTGCCAGATATTATCATGTAGTGAAACCTGCAGCACATTTCAATCTTGCCAATTAATTCAGGTTAATTAAGTATTGATCAATTTTTTGAAAAAGAATTCTTATGTTTCCAAGTTGTTTTTACATACTAGTGATATTTGACAAACTTTATAAGAAAAATGAGAGGTTAAAATTAATACTTGTCTGGATTAGGCTTGAACACCATCCTATTATTAAAAAGCTGGAAACCGGGCCATCCCTTCAGGCGCTTGTAAATGGCATAAGAGTAAAACCCCGATGATCCTCGAAGCATCAAAAACCTAGCCCCAATCAATTTACCAAATCAATCAATAGTTGCTTTTCATTCAAAAATAAAGCAATAAATATTTATCAAATACCTTTTATCGATATTCACCGGAGCTATGGTGCCGTTAGTAGAGGGATGCCACATCCTGGTGAATGAGAGCTCCACTTGTTCTTTAGTTCGCATTATTACTTTATAATTTGTTGCTTCAATTCTGCATAGCAATTAATCAGATCATATACGTCATGATTTTATTTTAATTTTATTGCTAACAGATTAATTTCAAATGTTAAGTAAGAGAGCAGAGATAGAGAGGGATCGCCTGTCATATACGCCACTTCCGCTATTGTAATTATCTTGGCCGGTCCAAAAATTATGATCCCAATAGCTGCATTAATATTTTGAACCAAAAAGAAAAAGAGTTCTCAAAATTACTGAGTCATTGCTATTTGTTAGTCCATAAAATAAATTGTTCTTCAAAAATTGATACCCTCTATTATCTTCTTCGTTTTGGACATTGAGTAAATTTTTGATGCCCTTGTATTGAATTCCAATGACGAATCCCTGTGGAGTTGATATAGATACCTGGAGTATGCCATTGTCCATCACCACCTACATGTTCATTGATACCACATCAATATGAAAATGCAAAAAGCTTAATCTTTATTACTAGCAAAATATATATGGCAGAAAAAAAGAAAAAGATGATGTTCAGAAATAGATTTACGTGATTATTTTGTTCATGCAATTGCACCCCCGCAGCTGAGACTGAGAGGCCCAAGCATTGGACCAGAAATAAGAGCAAAAGAAGAGAAGACATTCAAAACTTAAAAGAGCTAAGATTGAGTGTTACAAATTGCTTGATCTTAGATGCTTAGTGAGAGTTAAAAAGCATATGCTATAACATTTTGTATATAAGTAAGTTGAAGAGCCTAAAAAGGAGGAGCTCTTTTGATATGTTATTTGGCTACAAATCTTTATCAGAGCAAAAATTAAGCATGATATTAATAGTTAACAAAAAAAGAATGATTTTTTAACCACAAATTTTGTCATAAGATGCTTTAAAAGTGATTATTAAATTAATCTGGTTCTCAAATAATGAGATTTTGTATTGAATTTTCTAAAATGCAACCATGGTAGATTTTTAAAATCTGATTATTTAATATAGTAATAATAGACATCCCAAATTTTAATCTCAATATCAGATTTTGCAGGTTATAACACCAAAAGTGGTCTTAGTAAAAATATGTATTTCTAAAACACCCTAGGGAAAAACTTGATTTAAATTCATATTTTATAAATAGAATATGTATGAAAAATAATAAATAATCAGATTTTATTATTTGGAAAAATGAACTTAACTTTGCTTCTTCTTTTTTGTTGGGGGGGGGGGGTGTTTATTATTATTATTATAAGAATGTAAATCAAACTGTACACTGACTTTGAGATGAGCAGGACTGAAACCGCAACTCTCTTATATCACCTGTCAATTAAATACTGAGCTAAAACTCTACTACAGCCCCTCTCGATATCAATTCAAGGCTGAGTTTGCATGCCTGATCACAAATTTTATTACCCGAGGGTAACTTATTTCTTGATAATATCATTCTGTTGTCAAAATTATGTGAAAAAGTGCTTGTGGATTTCTCTTCTAAACTTTGCTAACAAAAAACCCAAGGCATATATAATGCTATTATTTTCCAGGAAAAAGAATTGCTTTGATTTTTCCTAAGAAAGACCAAATTAGGTATTGTTGCTAGAATTACAAGGTGGGAGAGGGGGACCTTCTAAACGAATATAGTCATACATGACCCCTCGGAAAGGGCTGCCACTCAGTGCCTGTGTTAAATAAATTGTATTATTATTCCCTTTAACAAACAAAGCACCGGGCACATCCACATTGAATAACCAATATAGTCCATAAATTCCATGCCTAGCAATCGTATTCTCCTTCCCAATTTGCCCAGTTGAAAATAAAGGAGGTTCTGTTGAAGGGTCATTAATCCGGACCTGCAATGGAAACATATCAAACTAGAGTAAAATTTGAAAATCAAAATGAAGTTCAATAGTCTCTCACAAGTCACAAGTCATGAGTTACGCACAGTACCTGCAATACAGAAACATGTGCTGAAGCTAGGGCCAGTCGTAGTTTATAAACAGCACTCTCATTTACATTGTCAAGCTCAAATTTTATTTGCCATGTGGTTCCTTCATATGTTTGGTTGTCCTTTTTCCTGCATTGCAGTAGAAAGTTGATTTTTAGCTCCTCAGCTCGAATATTTTCACATGAAATAGGCTACTAACTAGAAACAGCTGAATGCTCCTATATTTCATTGTAGCAAGTATACAAATGACCAATATTGTAGAATATAGAGATCGAATAATCAGACCTTGTGACCTGAGCAAAAAACCAATCTTTACGGTAGTCACCTTGATTAACTATGTAAATCAAATCTTCATTAGGATATAGCTCTGCATATCTTTCCCATAATCCATACTGCCTATATCTGCCAATAAAGATATATGTGTATATATAAATTAAAAAAAAAAAGAAACTGTATGTTGAGTTAATGATCTCGGAAAAGTAACAGCATTATTAGCTAATTACTTATCACAATGAGAGCTAACCTGTCAGTGTGATTGACGTATAATTTATTTATATATTTTGGATCAGGGTCAGGCACATAGAATTCTGCAGCATAGCGGTCAGGAATTCCTATTTCCCACAGTGTAGGCCCATTTCTTGGAGGCTTATACACAAGATCACCTATGTCAATATAAGACCCTTCAATTATGGTTATGTTAAAATCATATTTGTAATCCCCAATAAAACCAGGAACGAATGCATAAAGACTATAGTTTCCTGTCCTTATATGATCTATGTAAAAATAGCCATCTGCGTTTGCTCTAGCCCAGAATTGGTAACCCTGCTCAGCAATATGGCAGAGAATTGGTTAGCATTTATGCAACAAGCACTCTGATTTGATATAATATAGATTTTCACAATGTTCTTATCAAATTTAGGATGTGTTGAGCTGCTATATGCTTAGATCCTAACATGTCTGATTTACAAGTTTTGGCATGAGCTGTGTAAATCTGATAATATAGAAATTTCCATTTCCAACTTGTCTGGTTTACCATTTACCTTGCATTCCCTTTGCCAGGATCCAGCATTTCCTGGAGGTGCCAAGCCCACATATGCACCATTTGCGGCAATGTAATCCATATTAATGTACCTATATAAGCGTAACATTTGATTTAGTTAGAAACTTGATCAGAAATTTGTTGCAAAACAAAGAAAATAAAAACATGGGTTCATTTCCAAAAATTTGACCACAGGACATCTTGATTTTCCCCTGTAAAATCCATACTATTAAAACAAAAACAGAAAGGTACCAAGGATGTGACTGTAACTACTGTTCTTCACAGCAACTAAAGTATGCACTTTTACTTGGCAACTAATGCTTAACGACCAACCACTCATTCATCTATAATTGAAAGTGATTCCATTCCGCAACAGTAGTGAATTAGAGCAACAACATTTCAATCTCTAACATACCCTAAAATGATAAACAATTACCTATCTTCAACTAGTAATCTGCCATGGAGTGTTCCCCGTTGATCTGACTGAGGAAAATCTTTGGAAGCTGGAAAATCATAAGGCCAGCTTTGAACTTCAAATATCATCTGAATAAAATTTTAAAATTTCTGTCAGTCTAAATGCAGAGACAAAACTCCTATATAAGTTAGATCGCACAATATATGTCTAACCTGCTGCTTAGCATCCTCCCAGAGAAGAAGAGGATCATCTTCATTCGACAAAGAGTTAAGATAAATAAAGATGGGGCCAAAAACTTTCTTCCATGGTTCAGAGTGTCCAAATCTTAGTATCAGATCCGCTCCTGAATAATGAACACTGTGAAAAAGCTGACGACACAATTTTAATCAAATCAAATAGAAGAGGTCAGAAAACAAATATCATAAAAAATAAAAAAGAAATTACCGCAAGAGAAGTGGGTCCCACGTGTGATGCTAAGTACTGTTTGAGCGGTCCAGCTGATCGGGATTCAATACTTGGAGTGATTTGCCAGAACCCTACAGGCGGGTCGGCGCATATCCACCCATGTACCCTTATATCTTGACTTTTACATGAGTATAGGTACTTGTCATCTACCTGCAATTAAAAAAAAGTCTTGTTAAGGTCAAATGTACCAACACAAGATTAATTTGGCTTGATGATCAACCGTCCTTTCTATCAAATTGTTATACAGTCTTTTATATTTCCTTTCTATTATTCCTATAATAGATTTCAGAATGATTAAACTTTACAAAGATTAAAAAATCCGTACCTCCCCTTTGAACTCTGGTTCCACAGGATTGACAAGTAAAACCGCCTCTGGATAGGCAAGGACTTGACCTCTTCCTGGTAATCGATCATCAGGTAATGGCATAAGTCTTTGCCTGTTGTCTGCTATAGACATGAAGTGAAACCTGTGCATTTAAACTCGTGGAGTGTTAAGAAAAGAAAAGAAAATGCTCTTTATTGCTGTCTAGCCACTTGGGTGAAATCATTTTGGGCATGTACGTAGCTGTTGGCTACCACCTAATATTGAAACCAGTGCACATAGGCTTAGCAACTCGTGTTTACTAACTACCGACCTAACTAATAATTCCATCCCCTAGCAGCTATGGACTGAATGTTAATGATTTTATAGCAACTCAATTCCACTCATAACCATAATCTGATAACAAAAGAATGAGGCAGAAGTTTTATATACTTGTCTTTGTTGAGCTTGAATGCCATCCTAATGTTGTCAATGTTGAACGCAGGCCATTCACCCAAGTGTTCAAAAATGGCATAAGTGTAGAAACCTGATGAACCATGAAGCATTATGAACCTGGAAAATGCTTCCTCATCAGCATTATTTTATTAAATGAAAACAGTATTGATTCTGATAAATAAATCGAAGTGATATGCGCAAAAGAAGACCTTTTGTCGATGTTCAAGGGAACGACCTGGCCTTCGAGGGAGGAATTCCACAGCCTGGTGAATGAAACCTCCACCTGCTCCTCATTTTCTACTATAACTGTAAAATTTGTGGCTTCAATCCTGCATAGAGCAATCTTTATGGTACAACTTCTGTATGACTTCTAAAATTAGTGTGAGGATCTTTGCTTAGTGGGGACTTGGATACTTACCTATCAAGCGTGCCCTTCGTACCTTTCTTTCCTGGCTTACTCCAGACAAGGTCCCAGTAACTATATGTGGATAAAAAATAATAATAATAATAACAAAACTTACAGTAGCTAGACATATTACTTCAAAATATTGAAATTAACATCTAATGAAAAGAATCATCATGTCTTCACTGAAAATTAATGCCTTAAAAGGTCCACAACCAAGTGTTTTCTGTTGATTGCTATCATTATGAATATCATAGTGAAAAGAGTTGTTATCAGAAGCCTGTCCCCGTGATTGTGTAATATCGCTTAGATGGCGAGACTTGAAAAGTAGGCCTATAATTCCCCGCTGTTGTGTCAGCATTTGCACTATTTACTCGTAGATTCAACAGTAAAATTCTCATTGGCATTTATACAAATACCTAATGAGCGTCACATGTTGAAGGCAGACATACAAATTTTAGCAAGAAATTTCATTGGATGGCGGTTATGCCAGTCATTGTCTTCTTTGAAAGTAATCATAGCGAAAATTTTGACACATTCCCAGGTTAAAAGAGGTTTGGGAAAATGGCATGAAAATCAATCTTGATCACAACATGCAGCCAATCAATGGAGATGCCGGGCTCAGATTTTCAGATGGCTCTTCAAAGATCCCTCCTCCATTTCTTGATTAAATGGATTTTATTCTGATGTACCCTCAAGTCTGTTAATTACAGGGAGATAAGTGCTTATTTATAAAATCTTCTTATCCAATTGAAAAATAAATAAAGTACCGGGGAGGTGTCTGATAATAGGCAACTGGGCCAAAATGAGTGGAAGACAAAAAGACATTAAAAAACAGGACAAGAAAGCAGAGAAACCAGACTGTAGTTGCCACATGTCAAAGTGGTTTGGGATTATAAATTTATAATTAATCCCCGTTAAGATTTTCATTTTTGGATTGAGAGACAAAGGATTAAAAAAAAAGGGAATTTAAAGAAAGTACCCTCTATTGTATTCAGCATTACGAACTTCGAGCAAGTTATCGATGCCTTGAAATTGGATTCCAGTGACAATGCCTTCTGGATTTGATAATGTCACTTGCAGTATCCCATTATCCATCACCACCTGCGTTAATTAAGTAAAATAGTGCCTAATTAATGTCCACTGTAACGTTGCTTGAAACTGAAAACTACCATTAAAAATTATCATAAATTACTTACATGTTTATCTTGAACTTGCAGTTGCACACCAGAGACCATCGGAAGTAGGAAAAAAATAAAACAGCCGACATGGGCAGGCCCTTCTGAGATCTTCATAGAACTTATTTGGCATTACGATCTCAGATGAAACAATGTTAGTATCTGAAAAACAGAAACGAATAATATAAGTATATGACGGTAAATCAGGAATTGAGGAAATTAAATAGACTAAATTGGAGGGAAAAAAAAGAAGAATGTTCATATCTTACCTCTCTTATCTAGAAAGAGAATATGTACATGTGAAGGAACATGAAAAGTAAAAGCTTAAGACAAGAACGTGACTGGCTTGTGTTTTCTTGAACTAGAGACAAAGCATTACCCTTTTTTGATCTTTTGTAAATTCTCGTGATATCTATAGCTTTGTCGTCACTGTTGCTTGGTACACCCACGAGAGAGAGAGAGAGAAGAAGTCATCACCTGCTCTTTTTCTTTTCATATGACTTTTTGCAGGCAGAAAAGTTCTAAAGAGACTTTGGGGTACTTTTTAATAAGCATATATACGGAGCTCCCATTATGTGGCACAAAAATAAAACCTCTCTTTAGGTGGATTAGGTACCCTTGGAATTTAGAAATTTATTTGTAAGCATGTGAGCAAGGTTATTGTTCCTATGAGTTTGAACCCATATTAATGTGATGAAAATAACTAATTATTTACAATCCAAAGGAAAAGGATCTAATAAGAACTCGAGAGCCGTGCAGGTTTTTTATGTTTGTTTGTTTTTGTTTTTTTATCAGCGTAGGTAGCGGTGCAGGTGTGTGTTTTCTTTGATCTGAGAGGTTGAGTTGCAGCCTTTGTATTGATTTATTTATTATTTTTGTCTAATGTCTTATTTCTATTTACGTATTAAATTCATTAAACCTACGAAAAAAAAAAAAAAAGAGAAGAAAGAAAAGTGTTTTGGCTTTCCGAATCAAACCTCTTGGATGAGCTTGATCTCCCGTGCTCACCGCAAAAAAATGCCAATTCTCTGTTAAAGAGAAATTACTCCTTCCAACTGATTCCCCCTTTTGGGAAGCTATATCACTTTATCTTATCTTCTTGAATTTTGAACTTAATCTTTGAATTTCAATTGTTGCTATCAATCTTAAAACTTAAATTTGATTGTTCCACACGAACTTGAACATGTACGATCATCCTAAAACAGGGGACTACAAGAGTAATTGTAAACAGAAGAAGAATTATAAAATGGCCAACCAAAAAAGAAAAAAAATTCCATATTCTTGGGTGTCAATGTCTCTAATGATGATGCCCAACCAAAGTGTGCCACTATTTGAATATAATAGCTTTAGCATGTGCAAAGTTTGTGACTTTATAGACTAGTTAGTAGTTACCAACAAAATTCTCCAACTTTATAGTTGGGCTTGCCGCTCGAGCATTAATTAATAAGTTGTCAACTTTTGCGGGCTTTTAACATTCTTCCTGTAAATGATAATTTGTTGGAAACAACAGGTTGTCCTTTGGTATAGTCATTAGTGGAATTGTGGTGACTGGTGATGGTGGTGGGTTGATAACTACTTTCACAACAAGTGCATGAATTCGTATTTCCTTTTCTTCTCCTAAAGTTGAAAAAAATGCATTATCCTTTGACAGATTCAACGGGTGAAATTATTTGGATTCGGTAATACCCGAATTGGGCTGAGAATATTATTGGGTGGATTGGGTCAGAGATTTGGTGAGAGCCTGTTTCAGTTCTGCGTCCGGTTGCCCTCAACCGAGCTATATGAAAAATTGACAAGATATTAAAAAATTCCATGCTAATAATCCTCGGTCTAGACTTCTAGAATAGGCTTGAAATAGATTATAATTTTGTTTGTAATTGAGGTTGGACAGTTGTAATTAAGTATTTGGTAAACACTAGCTGTTATAGCTTAAAAACTAAGTTAATTTAATTTTATACTTATATGATGAAAAATTTATTATATCTTTACTAATTTTGTCAAAATTATTATTTAAAGACTATGTTTATTATATACTATTAGCTTTTATTTTATAATTATAACTATTTTTTACAGCAACTATAGTTTTTAATTTACAACATCTCAATACCAAACAAGGCTTTCATGTTACATATATATTAAGAAATAATCCATAAAGAACAATAAAGCAGTTGATTTGGCCTCTCCTCTTATTGTGAAAATAAGAGGTTAAGAGTTTAAATTTTAATACGTTTTATAATTCGAAGTGAGTTGGGAGCTGAGTGCAATACTGTAACTGAAAAAAATAACAGGAGAATAAAAAAGTTTTTTAAAAAAATTTAATTGATTAATACAATATTGTAACTAATTGAATCTATTTCCACTAACAAATTTCTCAAGAGATGACATATTTCTCTTAAAATATGGTCACGATTTCAAGGATGGAGTGTTGAAAACAGCAGCTGTGAGGAGTCAAAGATTGACCTTGAAGCCAAGCTGGCATGCCACCTAAGCTTCTGTAATCTGCAGCCATCTGATATGGAAGATGAGTCAGATTTATTGAGCTGGCAGAACAGCTGTAGTGAAGAATATCAGCACATAAGCATGGAGCAGTTGAACCTTCTAGAAGTCTGAAATGATTGGCTCATGATTTTCATTCTGACAAATTAGTTTTACAATTTTCCTATGTAATATATTGTTGCTAGCTGTCATTATTCTCATTGTCTCTATATATATACTGCAATAGCTCTGTATTACGATTAATTCAAGTAATCAAATATAAAGAATACATTGTCTTGCTCACTCTACTTCCAACACTAAAGCAATTCTCTAGAATTTAAGTTGGTATCAGAGCCTTCTTTTAGCTATGGCAAGCAGCAGTGACAATGAAACAAATGTTAATCCAACGCAGGTTGATTCAAGTGATCAACCAGACGAATTGAATCAAAATCAAAACCAAAACACTGAGCTACCAAGTCCAGGTCTTAATACCAGAAACACAACACAAATAAGTGCATCACCCACCCATCACATCACTAGCAACACCTATGTTTTTACTAATCCAATCAAACTAACTCAAAGCAACTTTATGCTCTAGAAATCACAAGTGATTTCCAGCATTAGAGCAAATGAGCTTGAGGGGTTTGTTGACGGCAGCCATGTCTGCCCTCCTAAAGCTTTTATGAATCCTGGACTAAATAGAACTACCATTACCTCACCTAACCCTGAATACCAGATTTGGAGGAAACATGACCATATTCTACTGAGTTGGCTACTCTCTTCACTAAGTGAAGGAGTCCTTGGCACAGTGGTAGATTGTTCCACCTCCTGTGAGGTGTGGACAACTCTAGCCAACCAATTTGGTGCTAGAACAAGAGCAAAAGTATTATATCTCAGAACCCAAATTCAAACTACTAAAAAGGGTTCATCAACTATTCATGAATACTACTCCAAAATAAAAACTTTATTGAACTCACTTAGAGCTGCAGGAAATAGTACGAATAATGATGACTTCATCATGTGTGTGCTTGCTGGGTTGGGGCCATAATATGACTCAGTAGTTACTAACATCAACTCAATGCAGAATAATCCCTCAATCTCAGAAGTGTATGGTATGCTTTTGAGTCAAGAAAATAAAACTGAGCAAAACTTGAGCTCTGGGAATATTGAAGCAAACTATGCTCAAATGAGGAATGGAAGAAGGAGCTGGAACAACAGTGAGAGAGCTGCTCATCACCAATTGCCTAGAATAGTCTTTAGAAGCCTTGGAAACAACCCCACAAACAATCAAACCAATCAGAACCTTCAAGACAAAGGGAAAGGAAAAGAAGTGGCAGATGACAATGGCTCTGATCCAAAAGGGCCATGTCAAATTTGCTAGAAAATGGGGCACACAGCAGTTGAGTGTTGGCACAGATTCAAGAAAAACTTTGTACCACAACCAACCAGAAGAAGAGAGCAGAGAGGTGCTTATGTTGCTGCTGCTGAAGGTCAAAACAGTGGAGCTTGGTACCTAGACAGTGGTGCCACCAATCATGTGACAAACACTCTTGAAACATCAGCATCAACTCTGAATACCAAGGTAAAAATAAACTAGCTGTTGGTAATGGTGAAAAGCTTTTGATCAGTCATATTGGTTACCCTGCCTTGCCCATTTATGATCCACACAAGCACATTACCTTGACTGATATATTATATGTGCCTGACATAACTAAAAAACCTTATTAGCATTTCTAAATTACTGCATGACAATGATGTTGATTTTCAAAATTTTATTTGTTTTATTAAGGACAAGAGACAAGGGAAAATTCTGGTGAAATGAGTAACTAGAGATGGGCTATATGAGCTGATGCACTTACCTGCTATCCTAAGCAGGAACAAAATTCTTTATGCTGCTTTGTTTTCTGTTTTGTCAAAGTCAGAGTCAATAAACAATATTAGTTGTCCTGTGTCCATGTTGTCCTTCAATTCGAGTAATGAGTCTGTCGAAGTCAGTGTTGAGTGAAATGTAGCTGATGAGTCAAGTAGCAACAATCTGCAAGCTGCTGAAGAAATTAATCTATGGCATTCTAGACTAGGACACCCTAGTATATCAGTCTTGAAAAATACCCTGCTATCTTGTAATCAGCTCAAAATTAATAAAGATGATGTTCCTTCATTCTGTTCAGCATGTCAATATGGAAAGCAATCAAAACAATCTTTCAAAAGCACTGAAACCAAAACTAAGACAGCCCTGGAACTAATTCACACAGACCTTTGGGGACCAGCACCAATTCTATCCACTCATGGACATAGATATTACATCTCATATGTTGATGACAGAACAAGATACACATGGCTCTTTCCTTTAGCAGCCAAATCTCAAGCTTTTGATACCTTCATTACCTTTAAAAATTAGATTGAAAAACAGTTGAATTTAACAATCAAAGCACTACAAACAGACATGGGAGGAGAGTTCAAAGCCTTTGAACCATATTTGAAAAGAGAGGGAATAGGTCTAAGACATTCATGTCCATACTTACATGAACAAAATGGCAAGGTTGAGAGAAAACACAGACACATTGTGGAGACTGGACTTACCCTACTTGCTCAAGCTAAAATGCCCTTAAAATTTTGGCAAGAAGCTTTCAGCTATGTTACCTTCATCATTAACAGAATTACCTCACCTGTGCTTGAGAATAAGACACCATTTGAATTACTATAATTTCTCAAACCAGATTATACACAAATTAAAATTTTTGGATGTGAGTGTTTTCCATTTCTAAGACCATACAACAAACACAAATTTGATTTCCACACATCCAAATGCATTCTATTGGGAATCAGCAATGTTCACAAATGTTATGTTTGTATGAGTAATTCAGGTAGAATCTATATCTCAGCTAGTGTCAAATTCAATGAAAATTCTTTTCCTTTCGAAAAAAATTCTAGCTTTAGAAAACAAGAGTCAGTAAAAGAGGGTGATGAAGTTGCCTTACTTGAGAAATTTCAGGTTGTGTCTTTTTCTGTTAATGATCCCCATAGCCTCACACAAGTGACAACAGCTCATGACAACTCTTTAGACACTACTGGAAATACAGAATGCAGCCCAAGTCCAGTTCAGAATGAAATGCAACAAGTAAATGATACTGACACAATATCATGTAGCCCTTCAACTCACAGTCCACCTTAAATCACAGAAACAAACAATCAAAACCTTCCCACACAAAACACGTTGTCTTCACACCCCATGGTAACAAGATCCAAGGCTGGCATCTTCAAACCAAAGCTGTACCAGGTTTCCAGTAAAACACAACCTTTACTCCCCAAAAACACCTTAGATGCTTTGAAGGATCCCAAGTGGAAAAAGGCAATGGAGGATGAATATCATGCATTGATGAAGAGTAAACCCTGGACCTTGATACCAAACAACCAAAATTGCAAACTGATTGGAAATAAGTGGGTTTACAAAGTGAAGGAAAACTCAGATGGCAGCATTAATAGGTATAAGGCCAGATTGGTTGCAAAGGGATTCTTGCAGACCCCAGGACTTGATTTCAATGAAACTTTCAGCCCTGTCGTTAAGGCTGCAACTATTAGAATCATCCTAACCATGGCTGTAAACAATGACTGGTTGCTTAGGCAAGTGGACATAAACAATGCCTTCTTGAATGGTGAGCTGACAGAGACAATATACATGCCACAGCCTGAAGGCTTTGAAGACAAGAACAGGCCAAGCTATATTTGCAAACTGAAAAAGGCTCTGTATGGACTGAGGCAAGCTCCGAGAGCATGGTTTGATAAATTAAAAGGTGCTTTGAGTTCTTGGGGATTCAGAAATTCCATGAGTGACACATATTTATTTTTCAGAAGAGTTGAATCAAAGATAGTTATCATACTGATATATGTAGATGACATCATAATTACTGGAAGCGACAACCAAGACATTGAGGAAATGATTAAATATCTGGATACTTCATTTGCTTTGAAGGGTCTCGGAAACTTAAACTTCTTTCTTGGGATACAAGTTATCAGGAGTCAAAACTCTATTCTACTTTCTCAAGAAAAATATGTTCAAGACCTGCTGGCCAAAACAGAGACGACATACTGTAAAGGAATAGAGACACCCTTTAGCATTTCTGAGAAATTGAAGAAGGATGTTGGGAATAGATTCCATGATCCCACACTCTATAGGAGTGTCATAGGAAGCCTGCAATATGCAGTATTGACTAGGCCAGAGCTTGCTTTCTCAGTTAACAAGCTCAGTCAGTTCATGCCTGATCCCAGACAGCCACATTGGGTGGCATGCAAAAGAGTGTTGAGGTATCTCAAAAACACTATGAATTTGTGTCTAAGGTTCAAAAAATCTGAGCATCTGGATCTCATTGCGTACACAGATGCTGACTGGGCAATTGATCCAAATGACAGAAGATCCATAAGTGGATACTGTGTGTACTTGGGAGATAATCTAGTTGCTTGGAGCTCGAGAAAACAAGGCATGGTTGCAAGGTCCACGACAGAATCAGAATATAGAGCAATGGCTCTATGCAACACTGAAATTACATGGATAAATTCTTTACTTGGTGAACTGAAGACGGAGGTTGAAAATGTACCAATTATCCTAAGTGACAGCACCAGTGCAGCAGCCATAGCAGGAAACCCAGTGTATCATTCTAGAACAAAACATTTTGAGATTGACCTTCATTTCCTCAGAGACAAAGTTACAAAGGGTGAATTGGAAATAAACTATGTTGGCAGCAATGATCAAATTGCAGATGTGTTGACCAAGCCACTACCACACTACAAGTTTAGCTGTTTTCGAAGCAAACTCAAAGTCATTGACAAGACCTTGAGTTTGAGAGAGGGTGTTGAAAACAGCAGCTGTGAGGAGTCAAAGATTGACCTTGAAGCCAAGCTGGCATGCCACCTAAGCTTCTGTAATCTACAGTCAGCTGATATGGAAGATGAGTCAGATTTATTGAGCTGGCAGAACAGCTGTAGTGAAGAATATCAGCACATAAGCATAGAGCAGCTGAACCTTCTAAATATCTGAAATGATTGGCTCATGATTTTCATTCTGACAAATTAGTTTTACAATTTTCCTATGTAATATATTTTTGCTAGCTGTTATTATTCTCATTGTCTCTATATATATACTGCAATAGCTCTGTATTACGATTAATTCAAGTAATCAAATATAAAGAATACATTGTCTTGTTCACTCTGCTTCCAACACTAAAGCAATTCTCTAGAATTTAAGTTGGAGGACCTTCCAAACGAATATAGTCATACATGATTCCTTGGAAAGGGCTGATGCTTTCTGTTTGTGTGAGAAAGATGGTATTGTTCCCTTTCAGAAGCAAGCTACCAGGCACACTGACATTGTACAGATAGTAGAGCCCGTGGATTCCATGTCTAGCAATTGTGTTGTCCTTTCCAATTATTCCAGTAGAAAACAGAGGAGGGTTCTTTGAAGGTTCATTCACTCCAACCTTCAAACAGGGAAAGATAAATGTTAATTTAGTCTCTTTCTCCTCCAAGTAACAGTATTAACGGAGTAAATGAAGGTGCTTACCCGCAATTGAGCAACATTTGCAGTCGCCAGCGCCAATCGCAGTTTATATGTTCCATTCTCGTCTAAGTTATCGATTTTGAACTTAATTTGCCATGTGGTTCCTCGATATGTGTTATTATCTTTCTTCCTGCAATGCAGTAAAAAAGTGTCTAGTTAGCAGATGAATCTCTTTTTTTTTTTCTTTTTTTAATAATTTTTACACGAAAGAATGTCCGGAAAAAAGAGCTGAATCGCAATAACTGGAGGGGGATAAATCAACCTGGTAACCTGTGCAAAAAACCAATCTTTCCGGTAGTCACTGACTCCAACTGAATATACTAGATCTTCGTCAGGATATAGCTCTGCATATCTCTCCCACAATCCGTACTGTCTAAACCTGCAACGCAGCAGATGAATTCAAATGATTAAACGGATAAATTTAGCTGGATGGTTTTGATCACTTAATCAAATTCTGATTAATGAGAGCTAATTAACCTGTCAGGATGATTGACATATAACTTGTTGATGTACTTTGGATTAGGATCCGGGACAAAAAATTCTGCGGCTGAGCGGTCGGGGATGCCTATTTCCCAAATTGTCGGTCCATCCCTCGGTGGCTCATATACAAGATCATCCAAATTAGCTTGAGAACCTATATATGTTGCAGAATAAAATACACGGCAATGCCAAGAGATTAATAAGAATTTTAAAGCGAGAAAATTAAATAAGACCTGGGGAAATAGCAATGACGTTGTCGTATTTATAATCTCCAATAAAACCAGGAACAAATGCATAGAGATTATAGTTGCCCGGTCGTATGTTATTAAAGGAGAAATAGCCATCTTCATTTGCTGAGGTCCAGAATTGGTAGCTCTAATAAAAGTAAAAAGGAAATTATCAATTTGGATTGGATTAGTGATGGCACATAAAAAAAATTAAAAATTAAGATAGAAAATATTGATATTATATTACCTTGCATTCTATTTGCCAAGATCCAACATCTCCTGGAGGTGCCAAGCCAACATAAGCACCTTTCGCTGGTATGCTCTTATCATTGACGTACCTAGACAACAGGCATTCTTATAAATATTAACTTCAAACCAAATTTATTTTGTTATCATGAAGGTACTGTACCTATCATGAACCACTATTCTGCCACTGACGTTACCACGTTGATCAGACTTTGGAAAGTCTTTTGAAGCTAGAAAATTAGGGGGCCAACCCTGAACTTCGGTCATCATCTGGAGAGAAATTTTTGGTTATTCCTTGCACTGTACGTAATTATTTCTTGATGGAAAAGTAACTCAAAAAGAGGTTACAGCTAGCGTTTCTGTTAAACCTGTTTGTTAGCATCCTCCCACAGCTTCTGGAAATCGCCTCCGTGGGACAAAGAATTAAGATAAACAAAAATTGGACCAAAAACTTTCTTCCATGGCTCCCCGTCTTCGATGTTTAATATTAAGTCTGCTCCAGCATAGTGGGTGCTATGCAGTACCTGATTGTATGTACCATGTGAATTATTCAGAGAGCTTATAACAATATAGAAAGGTTAGAATTATTGAAAGTTAAAAAAAAAAAATTACATTGAGGGAAGTGGGGCCAACATGGGAGGTGATGTATTGTTTTACAGGTCCAGCTGATCGGAACTCATTACTAGGTGTGATTTGCCACAATCCTGTTGCCGGGTTTCTACAAATCCATCCGTGAACTCTAATATCTTTGCTTTCACTCGAGTATTGATACTTGTCATCAACCTGCAGCTTGTACATAAAATTTTAGCCCACGTTAACACGATTCCATGTTAATTAAATGATAATAAGTGATTTCACTTATATGGAAGAATTAATTAAGCACCTCTCCTCTAAATTGGGGCTCGATTGGATTAACAAGCAAGACTGCTTCCGGGAAGGCCAGGACTTGGCTCCTGTTGCTCAGACGGTCATCAGGTAATGGCATGAATCTTTTCCGGTTGTCTGCTATCGCCATATAATGAAGCCTGCATTGCAGCAAAACAATTCCAGTGCTTTTGCAGAAAGTGCTTCCACTCCATTGTAAACTTGCTGATATATGTAACAGTAACACTTACTTGTCTTTGTTGAGCTTGAAGGCCATCCTGATATTACCAATGCTGATAGCAGGCCACCCTTGTAAGTGCTCAAAAATAGCATATGTGTAGAAGCCTGATGGACCACTTCGCATTACAAACCTACAATTAAATTAACGTTCACCTCATCATCAATTAATTAATCAATCAAACTCTATCATAACTCAGACAAATATTATAGGACCTTTTGTCAATCTTCAGGGGAACCACCTTTCCTTCCAGAGAGGAATCCCATGTCCGTGTGAACGACAGCTCTACTTGTTCTTCATTTTGTTCTATCACCGTAAAATTAGTTGCTTCAATTCTGCCAAACAATTTGAAACGGTAAATAAAATTCGCTTAATGAAGCTGAGGATATATATGAATTGAAATGAGGAGCTATCACATTTACATACCTATCCAATAAACCCTTTTTCCTTTTAATTCCATCACCGCTCCAAACCAGATCCCAGTAACTACAATTCAGAAACTCAATGAGAGTCTTATGGTAAGTTATATATGCTATGGATAATTACATGCGTAATTGATAAATATACATAAGCACGTGTGTGTATATATACCCTCTATTAGATTCGCGATTATTAACTTCAAGCAAGTTTTCAATTCCATTATATTGAATTCCAGTAACATGGCCCTGAGGATTTGATAGTGTGACCTGAAGTATGCCATTGTCCATTACCACCTGCAGTATTTACATGATTGGAAACGCCAACATTACTATAACTTTGTTCTTTTCCCTTCATAAATTAAGCTAGATAGCATGCATCACGCAACAGAAAACAAAAATAGAAAAAACAAAAAGTTATAAGTTTGCTAGCAAAATATTTACATGTTTATCCTGATTAATCAACTGCACCCCAAGAGATGAAACCAGCCACTGGGCAGAAACTAAAAGATAAAGAAGAGAAATCATGGGAGGCTGCTTTATACCAAGAGGTCTTATTACTGCCTTAAGACTCTCCTTTTCAACGATTAAACAATGATTACAAAGCAATGGATGTGACAGCGATTGCAGCAAACTAATGCGAGGTATTTTGAATCAGAATAAAAATATGTGACTATGAGAGCTTTATTGTTCACTATTTCTTCACAAGATGGAAAGTTATCATTGTTTTGAGGACATTAATTACTAGATGGTACCAAAAAAGATATTTGCTTTTAGGATGTAGCTGGTTTAATGAAAAATTATTTCCTTCCTAATTCATCAAATATTAACTGTAATTACAGCCAAATCAAATGTACATCAGATTTTGCCAGATCTTACCAGTTGCGCTCACTGTTAATTTTGGCATGTACCATTTATTACACGCAATAAACCAAAAATGCTTTAATGGGTTATTAAGATATATTAAGCATGCATACATGCATGATGCTATAAACAGTAGTTTTTTATGTGACTTGGGATTGTTCTGTCATTGGCTTATAATTCTGTTAAGCATAAATGAACACTCCGCCATTTAAATTTGCTAAGTAATCATGGATGCGCTTGTCCTTTGTTTCTTAAAATACTAGACGGCTAATCGTCTCTGCATCTATAAATTAAATGACATATCGGTCTAAAATTCTGTAGGATGATTTGTCATGAAAAGTATGCGTAGAATATTAGATGATTTGTTGTCTATTAATTTGTAGATCAGAGAACATGTCGTTTTGAGCGTCCAATTGCACCCAAATTCTTTCGTTTGCATAATGAAGCTCTCTCTCATCACGTATTTCAACGTGCTTAAACCAAAGTATTTATCAATTACATGTGTATCTAATTGTTGCTATAAATTGGAATCCTGATGATATCATTTTTGGCTGTAAAATAATGCAGAATAGGGGTCATTACTTGTCACAGAACACAATATTATCTGTTTCACGCATGCATCAACAATTCACATAGTGTAATAGCAAGCCGTGTTGATCCTGAATATGTAGTAAAGTCAATAATGATAAATAATGCACTTTGCAACACCTCATTGTTTATAGATTACAAAGAATCATTTCCATGTGTAATATTCAACTGATGCATGTACATCGTAGACGTATTTTTAACTTATTTCTCTAATAATCTAGAAGTTTCCTTCTTAGATGTTGTATCTGAAGGACCTTCAAAACGAATGTAATCATACATAATCCCCTGGAAAGGACTTGTGCTCCGAGGCTGTATAAAAAATATTGTGTTATCGCCTGAAACGAGGCGAGCACCTGGTACATCCACATTAAACAACCAATAAAGACCATGAATTCCGTGCCTCGCAATTGAATTGTCTCTCCCAATTAATCCACTTGAAAAGAGGGGTCGATTTGTGCTTGGATCATTAATCCGAACCTATGTATATAAGACAGCAGTAATTCATTAGTACATTATAAATTTTAATCTGAAAGGGAATAAGTAATTTGGAGTACAAGTATACCTGCAATTCAGATAAATTTGCAGACGCAATCGCCACTCGCAATATATAGGTACTGTTCTGATTCACATTGTCGAGTTCAAATTTGATTTGCCAGGTTGTTCCTTGGTATGAGTTATTATCTTTTTTCCTGAAATGTAAGAGAGTTGAAGATGAGATGTATAATCTTCCACAAGTTATTGACTTTCAATGGGTGTAGCAGATAATGCTCTGTTGTCAAGCTTGCCACATGTTTGCTACTCAATATTTGTAACTAGGCATTAATGTCCTAACTAAAATTTTAGCTTGCAGCAATTGTATGTAGTTTAAAGTGAATTTTTCATGTGTCATTTGACTGAAATCTATAATCAGTTACTCTATAACTAGAAAAATAATTGACAGTTTTGATCAAGCAAAACGATATTGCCGAGAAGCTCTCACCTAGTAACCTGACCAAAGAACCAATCTTTAGTGTAGTCACTAGATCCAACTGTGTAAACTAAGTCTCCATCAGGATATAGTTCTGCATATCTTTCCCATAATCCATATTGTCTAAACCTGCCAATAATCAAACAACCAGATCAATCACCAAATTCCTGAGGAAGTAGGCACTTCGTACGTGAGAAACAATGGTGCTAATCAAACTAATTTGAAAATAATAATAATAATAAAATAAAATTTTCAGAAGCAGAGGTAACCTGTCAGGATGATCGAGATAAAGTTTATTGATGTACTTGGGGTTAGGATCAGGAACGTAAAATTCAGCAGCAGAACGATCAGGGATGCCTATTTCCCACAATGTTGGTCCATTTCTGGGAGGCTCATAAACAAGGTCACCCATATCAATGTCAAAACCTATACACGTACATTTATCACATGTTACATTATTAACCAGGAACAGTGACTGAATATCTTTATGTAATTACTCGCACAAATTGATCATAGAGACAGTACCTGGGGTTATGTTAACTACAACATCATATCTGTAATCTCCTATAAAACCAGGAACCCATGCATAGAGATTATAATCACCGGCTCGTACAGCAGTAATTGAAAAATAACCGTCTTCATCTGCGCTCGTCCAGAATTGATAGTCCTATAGGGATCAATAAAAGCCAAGTTATATATTATATATTATACAGGGCAGCTGAAGATAAGACTGAAGAATTAATTCACTTAATCAAAATCACCTTGCATTCTCTTTGCCATGAACCTGCATCTCCTGGCAGGGCCAACCCGACGTATGCACCACTTGCTGATATGTAGTCATCACTAATGTACCTAGACGTTTTTAATTCAATTTCAAGACTTTAAAGTAATTACTTGTAAATTTGGATCCATTTTTTTATCTGAGTTATGTTCTTATCCAATCAATAGCTACATATTTTTAAAAGATCAGCACTCAATCCAAATTCGATTGACACAACAATTAAAAGTTATATGCAAGCTTACTCGTCTTGAACCAATAGTCTACCGCTTACGTTACCCCGTTGGTCCGACTTTGGGAAATCATCTGAAGCTGGGAAGCTGTAAGGCCAGCTTTCGGTTTCTACACTCATCTGATGGAATTAAAAGTTAATTTGCAAGGCATGCATTAGTCTTCTTGCTCATTAATTAATTTTATGAAATTAAAAAAAAAAGTGGTGCCTGTAATTCTATGCGAAAATAATTGACCTGCATTTTAGCGTCGTCCCAAAGCGAAAGCGGGTCATCACCATCAAATGCAGAATTACAGTAGACAAAGACAGGGCCAAAAACTTTCTTCCACGCCTCGCCAGCATTGAATTTGGGCACCAGGTCTTCTCCAGAATAATGGGCACTGACAAACACCTGATTACGCCATTTTGGTCCATAAATTTATTTATTTATTTTTTAAAGAAATTGTATATGCTTTAGTATGACTACCTAATAAGCTAATTAATTAATTGATTGATCATTTAAAATAAAAATAAAAATTGAACTTACGGAAAGAGTGGTGGGTCCCACATGGGAGGTAAGGTTCTGTTTTTGAGGTCCTCCAGTTCTAAATTCAGCACTGGGGGTGATGTGCCAGAAACCGACCGGGGGGTCGGTGCAAATCCAACCATGGACATTTATATCTTTGTTGTCACATGAGTATTGGTATTTGTCATCCACCTGCAAATTCAAATGCAATATAAATATATCTTTTCTTAATTACTTGCAATTTGAAGAAACTATAAAAGAAAAGAAACTACTTCTCCTTTGAAATCGGGCTCCACAGGATTGACAAGGAGAACAGCTTCAGGATAAGCCAAGGGTTGGCCTCTCGGCGGCACACGGTCATCAGGCAACGGCATGTATCGTTGCCTGTTGTCTGCTATCGCCATGTAATGAAATCTGCCCATTCATATTATTCAATATCAGAACAAAGGGAGGGAAGTGGGCAAAGCCTTTTAAAAAAAAAAAAAATTTTTTTTAAATCCTTTATCTTTTCAAAACTCGAATTCAGGTGGACAGCTGAACACAGATATTGAAAATAGCTCGGTTAAGCACTTCTAAGGATATCTCTTCCTTCATTAATTAATTAAACATACAATAGACAATTGATAGTAGATTTTTTTATTTTTTTTTCGTTTCTATACTTTATACTCAACTTTTGTCTATTCGAAGTAAGTTGCATGACAATATTAAACATCTCTTGGAGGGTGGAATGAGGAATGAATTAATGAATAATTTTATAAATGATTAAATTGTACATGAAAGTAGAATAAAATTTGCGTACGTACTTGTCTTTTCTGAGCTTGAAAGCAATTCTGGTTTCTCCGAGATTGAAACCAGGCCATTCCTCCAAGTGCTCGTAAATGGAGTAGGTGTAGAATCCTGACGAACCTCGAAGCATTACGAACCTATATATATTATTAAACAAGTACAAATGGTAATAATATTACAAAAAATATATATAGATATGCTGAGAGAGCTTTAAAGATAATGAATAATGAATGAATTAGTAGCACCTTTTGTCTATATTTAAGGGCACGAGCTTGCCCTCCAGGGAAGAATCCCACGTCCTTGTGAATGAGATTTCTACTTGGTCCTCATTTTCCACTATTACGTCAAAACTTGTTCCTTGAATCCTGCATATTTCATTATATATGCTTGCACGAGTTCTTAACTACTAATTGAGTGAGTTGATGGGAGAATGAATCGTCCTATATAATCTTGATTAAATTAATTTTCCAATTAGCTGTCACTAAATTTTTCTAAGGAGCTGAGAAGGACATACACATCAAATATTCCCCTTGTTCCTGTACTTCCAGGCGTATTCCAAACAAGGTCCCAGTACCTACACACAAACTTTATGCTTCAGGTTTATCGTCCATGCAAGTAAAATTATTGAAGCATATTCGGATTATTAAAAGGCCAAAAAAAAAAAGGAAATTAAGAAAAAAAAAATACCCTCTATTCAGTTCGTCATTTAGAACTTCAAGCAAGTTGTCGATGTCATTGTACCGAATTCCAGTTACGATTCCCCCAGGATTGGAAAATGTAACCTCGAGTATGCCATTATCCAACACCACCTGCACAGATATTGCTTCAAGTATATTAATTAATCAATCTCAACTCCATTATGTAGTTTTTCTTCACAAAAAGGATATAATTATATATAACTACATGGCGATCCTGAATAAGCAAATTCACCGCTGGAGGTGACATGGTGAGGTTCTCAGTTCTCACACAGTTCAGCTTGAATAATGCCACGAAAGAAGAAGAATAAGAAGTGGGGAAGATTTATGGGCTAACAAAGAGTATTTATTAATTATGTTTGTTTACAAATAGTTTCCTTGAAATGGAGAATAAGCATTCTTTTTTTGTCCACTTGCATATCTTGCGACTCTTTACTTTGTCGCCAACACTGTTTGGTGCGCTAGCAAAAAGGGCGTGTAAGAGTCGCTATATATGAGAGTCGTACGTCTATTCTGAAGTATAATACAGGTGGGTTGTTGCCCGTCTGACAACCCCATTTGAACTAATCCGAAGAATTTATATTTATTTTATTTTAATTTTAATTTTTTTTTAAAAAAAAGGTGTTCTAACTTCAAACTTACAAAATCCTAGTGCCAAAAGATTTAGCAACACCTTCCCAAACCCAAGTCCGGTCGTGTGATCTGCATAACAATCAGTTGAAGGAACAAAACTTAAGTGCGCGGGATTCTTTATATGAAGAGTATCCTTCTTTGTAACAGTGGTGCTTCTTAACTTTGATCAACTAAACTGTTTGATGTATATCTATTTTATTTGGCAGCTATATTATATTTGTATTTATATTTGATAGTTAGTGAATTCATTCGCAATCACTTGATCACGTTGCACAAATATGTGCTCATTAAAAAAAAAAGCTTTGGGAAGTGATTTTATGCAAGAGATGCCTTATTTATAATAATGTAAAAACCAACTGAAAGACAAAAATAATAATAATAAATAAATAAACATTTTAATACAGGATATCTCTTATTAGAATGGAACTCCGTATATTTTTTCCTATTGCTAGTGTCACACAAATCTCAGAATTCTGTATATTATTCAGATGCAGTTCAAAAAAAAAAAAAAACCAATGCAGTGCAGTGTAATTTTATCTTTTCGCGCATTAAAATTTATTTTTTCTCTATTTTTCAGTTTAAAGTGAAAGGGAAAGTATACTGATAAACCTTCTGTGTATTATTCAAATGCAGTTCAAACTGGATAGATTGAAAAATCAGGTTTCGTACCCTGTAGGCTCTCAAATCAAACTTATATTTGTACATGTATAAATGGTTTTTCTAGTGCCGACGTTTTTGTTTATATATGGTATAAACAATTCTTAAATAGAGTACTTCTGTAATCCTTCTAAACAATGTGGTACTAATTAATTACTTTTACTAACAAGAGCATGATTTTCTGTGATAGAATCAAGAAACTGGGGGTCCTTCTAAACGAATATAATCATACATAATCCCTTGAAAGGGGCTTGTGCATCTTGGTTGTTTCAGGAAGATGGTATTCTCCCCTTCAATAAACCGGGTACCTGGTATGTTCACATGGTACAGCAAGTAGAGCCCGTGAATTCCATGTCTTGCAATGGCATTGTCCCTCCCTATCAGTCCAGTTGTAAATAGAGGACGGTTTGCATTTGGATCATTAACACGGACCTTGAATAGAAGTGAGAAACTTTCAATAAAATGCATGCAAAATGGATTCTTTTCTGTCAGATAGAAAGACTAGAAATTTAAATAATAACCACGATATTCTTTACCTGCAACTCAGCTAAGGTTGCAGCTGCAATTGCCACCCGCAATTTGTAGGAACTATTCCGATCCACATGGTCAAGTTTGAATTTAATTTGCCAGGTGGTTCCTTGATATGTTTTATTATCCATCTCCCTGAAATTGTAAAGCCAGATAGATTGAGCACAATGCCTAATCACTTCAAACAGTCATTTTCTCACTATGAAGCTTTCAAATTGCCATTTAAAAAACTAACATTAGGATCAACTATCATGCTAGAATGTGAGATGTACGGCCTAGACTATATATGTGACACAGTAAATGATAACAAAAAATCCTAGTCATATAAGCAAAGTAGACCAGATATGATAAAAAATTGTTTAGATTCTTTCACTAGCATGCTTTCTAGTGACCAGTCGTTCCATCATTATTGTTTTTAACATCCAAAAACAATAATAAATAGCGATGCTTCTCACACCAATGAAATATTTCCACTCAGTCCTATCTAGATCGACTTGATAAGTGACCTAATACTTGTTAAATACATGCTGGAGAAAGAACTTTACCTGACAACCTGAGCAAAGAACCAATCTTTGCTGTAGTCACTGACACCAATTGTGTAGACCAAGTCTTCATTTGGATATAGCTCTGTGTATCTACTCCACAACCCATACTGCCTAAACCTGCAAGGGAAATTGTCAAATATATCAGGTTAACTTGTCTAATCAAACCTCAAAATATTAAGTAGACAGTGGCCCTAAAAAATTATATTGCGCATACAGTGGATGTAAATGAGAAATACCTAAATAAAAGTAGACCCCAATAGTACAAATAATCCAGTAGAACAACATATTGAAGAGTGGATATACTCGCTGAATCTCAATTTTAAGAAAGGGTAGGAAGCTAACCTGTCAGGATGATTCACAAAAAGCCTATTAACATATTTCGGATCAGGATCAGGAACATTAAACTCTCTAGCAGACCGATCAGGGATGCCTATTTCCCACAATGTTGGTCCATCTCTTGGAGGCTCATATACTAGATCACCCATTTTGATATTGGAACCTGTATAACATGTTATTTAAAACAATTAATTTCCATTATACACTAAATTCTGGAAGAAGTGAATCAAAGTTGAAGGAACAATACCCGAGGTTATTGTAACAAGAGCATCAGATCGGTAGTCTCCAACAAAACCAGGGACCCAGGCATAAAGATTATAGTTGCCAGTACGTATATTTTTTATGGAGAAACAGCCATCCTCATCAGCTGTGGTCCAGAATTGGTAATCCTAGAGTGAGAAGGAAACACCCCAGTATTTTAGGTATTTAGCATACCAGAGGAGCTAATTGAGAACATAAATAGATAAAGCTCGGAGAGAACATAAGTAGGTTTCTCAAAGATTTCACTCCTTTTTCTATCTTGTAAATATTTTGCAATGGTTCAAAAATAAAATGCTCCTCTTATAGCTAGTTACCAGAAAAAGCATATCATGGCCACTTGCTATATGGCTGTACATAATTTACAAGCAGACCAGGCCACTAGTTTTGCCAAAAAAAAAAAAAAAATTATAGCAAAACATTAGAGAAGAAAAAGTACCTTGCATTCTGTTTGCCATGATCCTACATCTCCAGGTGGGGCTAACCCAACATAAGCACCATTTGCGGATATAACGTCATTGCTAATATACCTATTGGTAATAATCAGTTAATCACAAAAACTTCGATCGGATTAACTACACCAGGATATAAACAATGAACAATTTACCAGAAGCCAGTATTTCAGTTTCTGGCAGTTGTCAATTCATAACAACCAATCATCCACTTGTTTTAATTCGTGGAGGTAGAAGTAAATTCACAAACTTAATTCATTTGTCAACTTGCTTAACCTTTGATCATGTTTCTCTTACTCCCAAAACTATAGTGACTATTACCAGAATTTCCTCAAGTTACTCTTTTTAAACATTTACTTATATTGGCCCTTTGCTTTTTGAATGAATCTCTCTCTAACTACAGAAATAATAGTTTCCTAATAGCACAATAGGTGTATCCTGCATGCCTACCTATCTTGGACTAGTAGTCTACCACTCACACAACCCCGTTCTTCTGACTTCTGGAAATCCTCAGAAGCAGGAAAATTGTATGGCCAACTTTGGACTTCAGACATCATCTGCACAAAATTGATCTCTCAAAAGGTCAATAATCTGTAAACAGAGTAGCTTCACAACAAAAAAGAAGTGCTGTTCTTTACAGGTGGAACCTTTATTTTAGCGTCCTCCCATAGCCAGAGTGGGTCATCTCCATCTGCAGCAGAATTAAGATAGATAAAAACAGGGCCAAAAACTTTCTTCCATGGCTCATCCTGTCCAATATGTGTCTCCATATATTTTCCTGCGTAGTGCCCACTCAGAAACACCTGTTGATATCATATTCATGACATTTATGGAATCCAAGGTCGTAATCAGAATCATCAACCAGAAGCCATCCACACTACAAATTGTTCATAGAGACTGTAGTTTGAGATCAGTTACTTACAGCAAGGGTGGTGGGGCCCACATGTGAGGTTAGATTCTGTTTCAAAGGTCCACCAGATCGGAACTCGTCACTTGGTATGATTAGCCAAAACCCTACAGGGGGAGTGCGGCATATCCACCCATGGACCTTAAGATCTTTATTCTCGCATGAATATTGGTACTTGTCATCGACCTGAAAATCACGAGATTATAAGTAACCTACTGGTTACTTCTACATACCAACTGCTTTGTAGGAAGGAAAGGATCCCGATCATTTTCCAATGAGTTAGATCCAGAAAGCATGCCTTAGAATGGACACTTTGTCACATCAACTCTAGAAAGTTAGGGGTCAGAACAATAAATTATCATAGCTTTTTTATCATGTGCTGAAGGAACTGCCAACTGGGACATAAGCATAAAGAAATTGGTGCAGGCAAAGTACCTCTCCTTGGTGCTCAGGATCTGTGGGATTAACAAGTTGGACAGCTTCTGGATAGGCAAGGGGCTGACCTCTTCCTGTTGACAGGTCCTCAGGAAGGGCATTTGTCTATGCCTATTATCAGCTATGACCATATAGCGAAACCTATCAACCCAAAAATTCGAACAAATTATTAGCTATAATTTAAACTGCTTATTAATGAAGAAAAGTTTTTTTGTTTTTCTTCAAGTACATTAAGGACCATTTTTTCCCAGGCCAATGGTGAGAATCTAATCCCAGACCTAATGGGCTCCTTCTTCTGCTTTCTGTCTTCGTCAGATCATGAGAAGCCAACTTTAGCAGTTTACAAAACAAATAATTAGCTTAGTTTTAAGTTTGACAAATTAATGATGAATGTTCTATATTTTGTATTCTCTATTATTATAAGTTTACTCTTTCATGGGTAAACTAGTTAAAAGATAATTTCATTCTATAGTTTCAACAAAAACTATATGTCAGCGGCCAAATATTGCCTAAGGTTTCACCTGATTTGATCTACAACATTTCACAGCACAGCTTACTTGATGTGAAATTAGTGACCGATTTCATCAGCCCATAGCCCTTGTGCTAGCTCTTCCTCTTATGTAAGCCAATGGCCCTTTAGTGCTAAGAGCAAAGCAAAAAGGAATAGACAGCACATAGATATTCTTAGATAATATCACCAATTTTCAATTCTGGGGAAAGAACATCAGAAATGCAGTTACAAGACCCCACTTTCATCGATCTTTACACCATGGATAATGGGAGAAATGTTTTAGTATCATGATAGATAAGTCAAAAAAACCAGCAGAATATTTTTTTTTCCAATTAAAATACATAAATTCCCCAAAGATTTGTCTACACTAGTAGACAGCAGTATATCTGATAACATGAAGAAGATATAAAATTGCTTACTTCTCTTTTCTGAGCTTGAAAGTAAATCTGGTTTGTCCAAGAGTAAATGCAGGCCATTCCTTTAAGTGCTCATAAATGGCATAAGAATAAAACCCTGATGAACCACGAAGCATTATAAACCTGCAAGTAAGAAGTCAGCATCGTTGCTTATGTATCCAAAATAACATTACAACAAACATATGTATAATAAGAACAAGGACCGTTTATCTATGTTTAATGGAATGTAGTTTCCCTCAAGTGAGGAAGCCCAGGTCCTTAAGAAAGAGAGCTCAACTTGTTCCTCATTTTCCACTACAACCCTAAAACTTGTTCCACTTATCCTGCAGGAGAAGCAGTTCTTGCATCAATCAGTGAAACAAGTATAATAATATATCAGTCTAGTCACAAAAACGAAAAATAAGATTAATCAGATAAATATGAATTTTTGGTTAACAATTTTGAAGCTTTGATAATAAACCAGTAAGTAACCATAAAACAGAACCAAGTGTCCAAAGCCATTGTCTTTAGACTCAGTGTACGTTTGGGATTGAAGTGTTTTGGTGGCTTTGAAGTCACAGTTGCTATGACATGGAATCACTAATTGTCAAATACAGGTAGGGGAGTGAGGAGTAAGATTAAAATCCAATTAAATGTTAGTGTTTATGGCACTTGGCTGCTGTGCTTTCAAAGTTAAGGGTGTGTTTGGGAGTGTGGTGCTGTAGCTTTTAAGCTGCAGTTGTTGTGGAGTAAAAGCTACAGCTGTGGAGTAGAAATTGGGAAAAAAAATTTGCTAAACTGCCAAAGCCCAGCTACAAGTGTTATCAAACACCTTAGTAGCTGGGCCCAAACGGGCTATAAGTAAAAGCAAGAAATCCCAAACATACCATAAGTTGAGACTTGAGATGATAAGTGAAACTTATAAAGAAGAGAACATATTGATGGTATAAGATTATTCAACAGCAGCTCCCAACATCCAAGAAATTAAAATGCAAGATCAAGCAAGCTGCTCATGTGATATATGCTTCATAGATTCCTTTGTTTTTGGTGAGATTTCAAGTACAAAATTTATTAAGTCCAACCACTTGTATCTATCAAGTAATCTTGTTATGGGACAGTTTTTACCTGTGGGCATGAGAAAAGATCTACGGAATTAATTTTCTTTTGTTAATATTTAGTGTTCTAATATGATTAAAACGAGAAAAGATAAGCGTGTTCAACTGTGGTTATCACTGATAAGAACCAAAGTGAGAGGATGGCTTACACATCGAACATTCCCTTGCCTCCTGGTGGATTCCACATAAGGTCCCAATAGCTGCATGATAAAGTATGAGATTAGGGATGATTTCTTTTTACAGTTGAGAGCAAATGCCTCAGAATGAAAGATTGGGTTAACAGAGGATACAAAGAAAAGACTACATGTTAGTGAAGTTTTCTCTCAATTTCCATGATATAACATGGCACACATAAAAAGACCAAATCCCACGCTTGAAATTTCATTAATCACACTATAAACTACTTCTTGCTATTACGAATTGAAAAATTCCAACATTCAGTACCTCCGCTAGAATAGACATTTTCAAATTGAAACTAACAAAAATATAACGAAAAGGGAAAAAGTAGATGTAAAACCAGTACCCTCTGTTGGTTTCCTTGTTACGAAATTCGAGCAAATTATCAATGCCATTATATCGTATTCCAGTAACAATCCCGCCAGGTTTTGATAATGTGACTTGGAGTATGCCATTGTCCAGCACCACCTGCACGTGTTAATACACAATCTGAAACTATAAGATCTGACTTAATGCTAATGTCCATATCAAGTGAATCAAAATCTTTAACAATTACAAGTCTAACGCATTAGAAATATGGGTGCAAAATTAAATTACATGATGATCTTTGATATGCAACCGAACTGCTTGAGTTGGCATGGCGGGCCACGTGCTATTTTGCAGAACTTGATCCCCACCATGAGAACCTGGATCCATTTCAAAATTTTGTTCAGTTCTTTATACTGTTTTGATGCAAGACAAGCTATATAAAGAATGAAAAATCAGAACATAGAAGTTACATGTTGTAGCTTCGCAATGAATTCAAGTTGCCAGGTCTTAGTTAGTTTCCATAAACTCATTAAATATAATTTCAATCAATTTCAGTCACTCAAATTCAACGTGATAAAAAAATCTCTAGTGTGTCAAGTGAACATGAACTAATTATTGAATTTGATGAAAGCGATTAAAAAAATACTGTGAAATCAGAGTAAACTAAAATAGTTTGAGAATGAATACACACTTGCCTCGGGGTTTCAGACAACCGGAGATGCCTTCTGCTACTTGATTGGTACAGGTGCCACAGTCACAACTACCCAAAAAATCTGCGATCCTCTGCAATCTCTTCTTCATAGGCTCTCAACGGACTCGCTTGATAGTGGGGATTGTAGACGCTGCCGCATGCGATTGTGGCTACAGTCTTGGCGGTGGTGGTGGTGAAGTGATGATGGATCCGAGTGGCGGCAAGAATTAACCGTTTAAAGTTCGTTTTAATTTGATATCAGAATTTAATTTAATCGAGTGATGAGGTCTGTGATACCTTAATTATTATTTTCAGAGTGATTTTATAAGAGTTGCCACCATAGGGCAGAAGATTACACGTGTCTTCTTTTGACCTGTTCAAATCTGTCCCTTTTTCTTTTAATAAAAAAATAAAAAATTATCATTGCACCATTTTTCTTTTATTTTATATTCATCTAACAACTACAAAATTTTAATATATTTTTTACATTATATTTCTTTTTAAATTTATATCAATTAGCCACTTTTGTACTAACACCGTTAAATAATTTAAACGAAATGATAATTTTAACCCTAAATAAATTAAAAGATCATTTTATCTTATAAAAGTTTAAAAAATCAAAAAATATAATTATAAAAATACCTCTAAATTTTTAAAAAATAAATCTAAAATAGAGGTGCTCAGTTGATTTTTATTAAATTTAGATTTTGAAAAATTTTAATAATTATTTTTATTAAAATTTTATAATTTTACAAAATTATAATAAAAATAACTAAATTTATTTATTTAAAAATAAATCCCAAAATTTTAATAATTTAGGGTATTTTTATTAAATCCCAAAATTTTTTAATTATTTTTATAATTATAATTTTTATTAAATTATTAAAATAATTTTTATTAAAAATAAAAATTTTAATTTTTAGATTTATTTCTTTACTAAATGTAGGGGTATTTTTATAATTATAATTTTTTTATTTTCAAAGTTTTTACAAGATAAAATAATTTTTAAATTTATTTAGGGGTAAAATTGTTATTTTTAAATTATTTAACGGTGCTAGTGCAAAAGTGGCTAATTGATACAAATTTCAAAAGAAAGGTGGTGCAGAGAACATGTTAGAATTTTCTGTATAAATATAAGATAAAAGAAGAGTGGTGCAATGATAATTTCCCATAAAATAAAAAAAAACTGAATTTAGAGATTTTTTATTGCAAATATTACAAAGGTAAGATATTTATGTTTTAAAATCAAACTTCACATGTATATTTTTTTAAAATAAAATTTAGACGGTATGAATGACCTTATCCACAAAATACCAACTTTACAACTAATAATAGATGTAAAAAGTATTCACAATCAGTTGAACTACATCTAAAGATTAAGTTAGAGGTATTATTAAAACAAAATACATGCCATGGAATATTAAGTTTCCATTCAACAAATTAAGAGCAATTGAAAGTTGACATCACAATACTTACTTGAGTGGGACTATTAGTACCCCTCTGTAATTTTTGTTAGACCCCCTCTCTATCACAATTATATCCAAAGATAAAAATAAAATAAATCTAATTAAACTCTTATTTTTCTTTCTATAAGTTTCCCTCTCTAACTCTTTACACCCATACAATCACAAGAATAACTGTTTTAGTTTTTTTTTCTTTTTTCATTCCCTCACAAACACTTTGCATTCTAATCAATGTGATTTTAGTACATATTCTTATTCTTGTCAATCTCTTCATCCATTATCAATTTCCTATATAAACTTGAAAAAAAATAACTTTTTTCCTCCTTTTCTTGCATATCAACTTTTTTTTTAAAAAAAATTACAAAGTAACTATTTGAGACCATTTTCAACTCTAATTAACTAAGATATATATTTTTTAAGTTAAATATATACGACTTAACCATTCAAAAATTTATGCATAGAAATCATAATTAAAGGTTTCGAGTTGTTTGAAAGAGACTGAAAAAATAAAAATAAAAATTATATTTTTTAAACTAATGTAGCTCATGATAGAAAAGAAGCTCTAAATGAAAATTATAAGGATGTTAGTAGTCCCACACTATTATTTTGTTGACCAGCGGGCGGCAACTGCTTGACCATCAGATGATAGAAGATGTAATTTTTCTTTTCACTCTTGTTTTTTTTAATAACATGTAATTTTTATTTACAATATCATATCACAACTCTACTACTATTCGAATTAGAAGTTTATAATTTCCATAAAAAAGAAAAAAATTATTTTTAAGTTTGAATACAAAAATCCGGGAAAAAAAAAGAGAAACCAACCGTTGAAGTTGAGAATAGGGCATGTAAGGAGGCAAAATTCTTCGAAATAAATAATATATGACCTGGAACGACAACAAACACCATGAACAGGTAAACTAACTACCCACCCATCATTTATTGAAAATTAGTTGAGGCAAGCACAACTACCTCAAACACCGACCATAGCCACTATTACAGTTGAAAGGTGTTATTACAGATGCACGCCCAAGAAAATGCCTCAATATCATGACGAAGTATACTTTCAACTAAAGAGATAAGACAAAAAGTAAGCTATAGCAGATCTGCGGGACTGTGTGTACCATGTAGTACAACAAATTATTTCTAGCACAAGTGAATATGATGAAACTCTTCATAATAAAGCAAGAAACAAATGTTGCATAGCCGTTCAACATATTGCCAAAATGCCAATGAGTTCAGTGAGGTCATAGCAGTACATGCTTTTAGATGATCTAGGTACAGATAAATGGAATACATTGGTTTGTCACCGAAATATATACTCCTCCCGTGTTTATCCTCTATTCTGCTGCTAATGCACTTGACTAGTCTCTGTCTTTCTCGGGAAAAAAAGAGATCCTAATAGAACAGCAATGCCTGTTATTGCTATGGTAAGTAGAAATCGTTTCCGATAAAACTCGTTTGGCGGCGGGGGTGCCGGCCTTCTGTGAGCCCCTTGGTCACTTTCAGCTGCCCTTACATTCCTTCACAAAGATTGAAATGGAAAATTTAAAAGACAAAGATAGAGAGCAAAATTACACATCTAAACCATCTTCTTTTTCCAGACTCCCAGAATTTTGAATCAACACAGGTCATCGCAAATTGACTCCATAAGATTCAAAATCTTAGCTTATATTTATTCTGAATTACCAATGCCACTGTTCAGTTCTAAGTGATGGAATGTAACTAAAACAAATCTATGTAACTATAGCTCTGGTAAAACACAAGCAAACATACCTGGAAGATCCAACAGTGTTTTCTGGGACACCTGTGCACCTACTTTCATGGTTATATCTTTCTCGCAACCTAATATATCTGTTACACAGATGACAAAGTTCTGTGCGATTCCCACAGACTTCCTACAATAACAAAGCAACAAAGCATCACACCCAAGTAAGAAGATATGGCATCAGCTATTGTCTTTCCATTTTCAAAATTATTGACGATTGCCACCTGATGCTCGGCCAGATCAACTGCAGGCAGTGGAAACTCACAAAAGTCGCAAGTGACAATCCTTTGCGGGCACTTTTCACCTTTATGGATGGCTAAAATTTCACGCTCCATTGTCTCGCTGCACTGTGAACAGGCCACCTACTCAAAAGCATGAAAGTCAATAACAGAAATCATCGAAACACATAGTATACCTACTCCAATTCCTCAATCAAAAAAACTGGTATGCCTGCACCTATCAGTTTTGATCAATCACTAAGATGGTTTTGTCATTTGTGTATCAACAAGACATCATCCCAAATATATGTCTGAAAAAAATTATTAATGATTGAGCGGTCTCATTCTAAATAAGCAAATGGTTGATCTAGTCCAGACTTGCCTAGCCTGCTTCTGATTTTACAAACCAACATTTTAAAGACATATGGCATAAAACAAAAAAATCTCAAAGTCAACTACCAATGAGGCCAATATGAAAATACATTCTCTCTAATGCTATCAACACTAGTTTCCTTAATAATTCTATACACATAAGCTAGGGCGCACATGCTATGGGGTAAAAGACAGGCAATATTTTTAACTTTGTTGAGCAGAGGCCTGAAACGCATAGGCTACCAGCAAGCCCAAGGTAACTATCATGAGTTCAGGACTCATTCCATACAAGAGAGGCAGAGCAAGGAGAGGAAGTGAGAGGAAATGAAATAGAAAGTTTGCAGTTAGTACAAAGAGTCATAGGCTCAACCAATGACTTCAGAGATGTAACTTGTACTCTGGTAGTTAAAATGAAAGCAAGGTAAGTTGTCCACCTGCAACCTAGTGGTAAATTTCCTTATTGGTAATCCCAGCAGAGGGACCTATCTCTCCTGGTGTATGCTTCTAGTAGTTGCATTAACCATCATAAAAGTCATGCAAACTTCTTTCAACAATTCAACTTTTCTTAATCACACAAACTATCACCTTAAGAACCCCACCAACCCCCAACTGAGATGCTTTCCTCTCAACTGCCTTACTTTATGGCCAAGGCAACAGTAGAATTCCCAGTTTCCAAGGTGAACTCCAGCACAAATTAGAATGAATACATATGGCACTAAGAACTTGCGGAAGTTCACATTCACTATATACCAGCATGCATCACATTAGTTAATCACGTACCGGGGCATGGGTATTTAAGAAGTGCTCCTCAGCATATTTCCTTGGAACCATGTCACCACATACTTTACATCGTTCCAGATTCCGCGAGCAATGTGCAAAATGCAAATCAATATTTGAAGACGGTATAGCTCTGTCACTAAAAAGACAAAAAAAAGTGGCAAAATTATACAACAGAAATTCATGAAGTAAATTGCAATATAAAATAGTGCCCGGAACATATTGTCACGGTCTCACACTAATACTAGGGAATGAATGATGAATATACCATTGCTGAACAGAACTGATCCGTAAAAACTGGCAAAATGTAACACATCACATCGCAGCAATCACAGAGTTAGGTGGTTAGGCCACTAGCCCACTACTATAACATCCTTAATATCAGCTTCTAAGCAACTTTCCATATCTAACACCATATTCAGGAGAAGATCCAAACCTAAAGTCAATCAATAAATCAATCCGATCCAGAAACAAATCTACAGCATGTTATTTAACAAAAATTGAACCTCCAAATTAAGTGAGGAAAGTGAAGGTCAAAGGGAATAAAAAAAACCTGTATGGTCAAAATCAATTGAGTTGACTTTTAAGTTTACAGTAAATTTTCCACAAATATCAAACAAGAGTTACATAAAACTTGAGCTAAATCAGGTGCCCAAAAAAAAAGATCCTGTAAAACAATTAATCAATAAATACGAATTGAATTTTACATATTTTAAATATGACTTATCGTATAAATTGTAAAACAAAAAATTGAGATAGAATAATTACCAGTGACTGCATATTTTTGTGGTTTCATCAGAAGTCATTGCCATCGCGATACGATCAATCAATTCGACGTCGTAGCTCTGCAATCGAAATAAAGACTGTGAAAGAAGTGGGATAAAAGAAAAAAATAGTGCCGAGAGCCCAAGATTAGAATTATATTATTGATCAAAGATAATTGAGAACAGAAATTACCTTTTTAGGGAGAGATAGAAGAAGTTTGTGTGATGTCGCAGTCTTGTTCTCGCTAGATGCTGTTTTATGGATTTCTCAGAAAATTAGGGGGAAAATAAAATAAAATAAGAAATAATTTTTTTTTTCTTTAAATTGGGAAGGGAGGCTTCGTGTCTGAGGAATGAGGAGATTTTGATTACTTTGGTTGAACGACTTTAGGTGAAATGAGCTTTGGACCTCCGCGTCCGCATTGATGATTGAGATATATAATTATCCCACTCGCTTTAAAATTACGGTGACGCGCACGCCCCCACCGTTCTGAATTTTTTTTTTAAAATTCAATTTCCCAGTAATATCTCAAACTCGTATGCCAAAAATTTCATCTTATATTATGTGTTATTGATATTTTATATTACGTGTCATTAACTAGGCCGATGACAGAATTTTATAACCGACAGAATTTTATAAAAAAATTGAAATATCTGACATTACCCTTTGAAAATATATATTGTATAGGGAATATTAACTTTAAAAAACTATGGTTTAAATTTTCAGTGATTGATGCTATTATCATCTGACAATTAAAATTCTCCAATAACAAATTGTTAGTTAAACTTACAAAAAAATGTTGTTTTACTTTTAAAACCTTTAGTGGTA
Source organism: Citrus x clementina (assembly GCF_000493195.1). Taxonomy (NCBI): domain Eukaryota; kingdom Viridiplantae; phylum Streptophyta; class Magnoliopsida; order Sapindales; family Rutaceae; genus Citrus; species Citrus x clementina. The sequence goes on along the minus strand of NW_006262201.1, from coordinate 35,306,830 downwards.
TAATAATACAAGTTCTCGTGGTTCTTGAAATGAGTTTATTATTATATAATGGGGAAAACAAAAAATAGTAGTCAACTTAGAGGCTAATTCCAATACGAGAGGGACAGTACTTGTAGGGGCACCAAGATAAATATCCCAAAAGTGGACTATTTGGGAGCAACGTAGGCCCAATAAGATATTGGTCTCCCCCTGAGCTTTGTTCAGCCCAACTGAAGGTATTGGATCATACGTAAACTTACACAATGCCTATTTCAAAGAGCTCGGCCTAAAAAAACATTCTCTCACTTGCACAGAATTTTGCTGTTCTGGTTTTACAAACAATTAAAACTTTTTTTCTTCTTTTATAACGTGCTTTGTTGGACGTGTATATTCAAATGTACACATCTTTTCACGTCATTCTTAATTTATTTCCACTTTTGGTGTTTTCTTCTTTAATTTTATCTCATATTTTGTTTGTAGAAAGAAACTCCCAACTCTCCAAGACATCCTGTTCATAAATTTTTAAAATACTATTTTGGGAACCTTCAGCCAGCCCGGTCGTATCTATTTCTACCTACCAATATCCGATCGCTTGATTGGCCAGCTTATTTTTGTCCGTTTCTTATATTAGCTAGGTTCAATTGTTTTTTTTAATGAATTATATATAATTATAAAAGATAAAAATAGTAACAAGAATCACGTGTCGCTTATCCTGTCGCACCTCACAATTAACAAATATACTCAATACACATAATATATCCCTAGCTTTGTCTTGCATGAATGAAACCCTAGTTAGTGACGTCCAATTGAAACGTGTGAATGTGGACAAGCCGCTTACGCGGACAATATTAAAATAATTTCCTAACTGAAGTAATGCACCTAACTTTAATATTCGATGTGCATTGCATTGTATTTGTGCATGAACATTTAAGAATTAATCTATCTTATTCATAGACACCCCATCTGAAGCAAACACTACTTTCAACTGAAATTGAAGAAAGAAACAAGGAATGATGTATTCCTTTCAACTCTCTCACACAAATACATTACCAAGTCAGCAATTACTTGGATACTCTTGTTAATACAGAAACCTGCCGTCACATAATTATGTCTTTTGAAAGATTAAAGAAATATATTTCTTAATTAAATATGTTGCGAAACTAATCATTCAATTTAGGCTAGCTTAAAGGAGCTTGGTATGATGAAAGGAACATGGGATAAAAAGAGAGAGATCACAAGGGATTCGATTTTCCGTGCATCCACATGATTATTAATCCTCTCAAACCCGAAAGGATATTATTATAAGACGCTAGCAATCAAGGCCTCAGTGTCATTACCAAGATATGGAAACTTTTAGAATTTAGATCATTCTTGTTAGGAATTTATTGAATAGATCATGGGCGGACCCAATTAAGGTCCAGGAGGGGCTTCAACCCCCCCTGAACCATTAAATTTTCTTTTGAATGTACCCCAAGACCCTTCTGAAAAAGTTAAATAAAAGAATTTGGATACATTTTTCATATATTAAAAATCTTGTGGTTCAATGGTAAGAGTGTTATTTAATAATTTTAAAACCTTAGTTCAAATCCCATTAGCCACATTATTTTATTTTTTAAAATATTTTGTGAAAACTACTTCGAAAAATAATATTTTCACGCATTTAAAATACTGCTTCAAAAAATGATATTTTCACGTATTTAAAAATAATAATAAAATTTGAGTTTATAAGACTTAAAATATATTCGAGTGAATATTAAAAAAATTTAAGTTAAATAAAATTTTTGGAACTAAGCCCTCCCTCATTTTAGTTTTTGGGTCCGTCACTGGTATAGATGATGGTATTTCTATAACAACACCAATTTATTTATTAGTAAGTTGCATCCTCATTGGACATATATAATCGAGTCTTTCATTAATATTGTAACACCCATGTAACTTAGATTATGTCAAGTATTATCACACTATCTTAGAACGACAGCAGATCTAGATCAATTATGATTTTAGTGTGTTTATTGCGGGTCCACATGAGTCTGTAGAGAGACATTTTAGTATGAGAGAAACACACAAGGCATGAAGATATGATGAAGTTAGCATGAATCATTTTGGTGATAAAGGACTTAGGCGTTACTTCATGTGGACACCACAAGGTCAAAGTAATCGAGGATCAATCAATCTCTACATGGCATTTTTCTATCAATTTCAACAAGCAAAATCTTAAACGATAATGATTGAAGATTGGAATGATCGTTAAGAGCGAGATAGTGCTAGTTTGATTTTTGACAGATTATAAAGAGATATTGAAGAGATAATATCCTTATATTATCATGAAGAGTTCTTTATTCTTAAAGGATGATAATTTGAGAAGATTGGGCTCTTCGTTAAAAGTGATTTACCCAACAATATATAAAGGGAAATCATTCACATATTTTAGTAGAACCCAAAACTTAAAAGAGAGAGTATTTGAGAGTATTTTTGTTACCCTTTCTAGGGTGATGCCACTGGCTTTTTGTCTTCTATTTATAAGTTTATCCGTCATATTTTGATGTAAGAAGATGCTACATTTTTACTTTCTCTGGTGGTTTTGATTATTTAATGGTTTGTTGATCTAGTCGTTGCGAGAGTGAAGTTCATTAGAATAGTAGAGGGATTTTACACCAAAGGTTACAACCTTGGTATCATTATTTGATTCGGGGGACATTATCTCTAGTTTTTTCAAAAGAAGGGATCATGTGTTCGCAATAAAGAGATTTTATAGAGAGGCAACATATTGTTGACTTAAAAGTCTAGTTGGAGAGAAAGCAAAAGACATGTGGTGCATGGGAAATGTTCACTTGGTGAGGTTATAACAAATGTGGTGGCAATCAATGATAGAAAGTTTTATATTGATATATGAGTGTGGCTTTGTGGAAGTAGGGATTCAAACCCTGAAACATGAAAAAATTATCTTGATATCTAAGGTTATAATAAGATAGTGGCAATTATTAAGAGAGAGGCTCATATTGTGTAAGGTTTTAATAGTTTGTAATATCTTGAATCTAATGAATTACTTGATATTTGAGAGTGACTTTTCGGACGTAGGATTTGCACCTCAAACCACGTAAATATCCTTTTACGTGCTTTATTTTTTTGCACATTATTTTTATGCATTAATTTGGTTGGTTAACTTTTAATTAACCGAAGTAAACCCACTAAAATTTGATCCAGCAATTCTCATTATAGGGAACGAACAACAAGAATTTAATGGAGTTATCTTTTATTTTGTGAATTACCTTATGGCTTGACTAGCTGAGTAGTTTTCAAACAATTTGTTTTTAACTACTTATGAATCCTAGAGGAAGTATGAGCTAAAAAATCAATTTAACATTTGCCCATTCCATACCCTTATTTATTTATTTATTTATTAAAAAGGTCATAATAGCATACAAATTATAATCCTCAACTATTAACTAAACTGCCGTGAAGTATTATTCCTAGGAGTTTTGCTACAGTAATGATCTCGTTAAATGATTCTGTTTAATAACAAGGTTACAATTATCTTCGAATTTTTCCATTGGTCAAACATTATGACTTATTTTGATTATAAACTCACCATTGTTTTTACTTCTATTTTTTAAAAATATGTGTATATCTGTATTTTAATTGGACAAAATTCATGATCAAAACCAAACGTAGCAGTAAGCACCCTGCCTATATTATCCTTTTATTTGAATAAACTTCATTTGATGCTTTTATTTTCAATTTATTAACTCGCTCGATCTATCTATCTACTAGTTCTTTTTTCCTTCTCTTTTCTGAATTCGTATTGCAAAACTAAACTTATCGTTAATATTATTGTTAGCTTTTTGTTCGGGTCAAACAATGTCACCTAATGAAGCGAAAAATTGAGTCCATATCGACGACTCGGCCATTCTTCTTGTCTCGTCAAAAAGTACAATTGCTTCGCATGACAGTCGAAGTGGTTGGGCCTATCCGCCAATTATAAAAAAAAAAATGCAATTTATAAAGTGGAGTCACATCAAAAGGAACGTGCCTTCCCTTATCCTTTACGCAATCGAAAAGCCAAAGCCAAAGCCAAAGCCAAAGCCAAAGCTAAAACCTCCTTCCTGTAAAGGATATGTACCATTTCACCGATAACTTTATTTGCTTCTCTTAGTATTAATTTGTACAAACCATAAACATTAAAAGCCGCGACGAAGTAATTTTCAGGATGACAATGATTAAAAAGTACTGGAATCGCTCTCCTCTCTTGATTTAAGCGCTCATATCATGTGCCTGATGATTGACACTTGTCCAAAATGCTTTCACGTTGGGGACATGTCAAAGATACCCCTATACCCATTTGTTGACTAACTTGACATTCAATTTCCAAGAGCAAAAATCTTATTGGTCCACGCGTTATTGATCACGTGGTTTCAGCCCAGGGAGTTTGAGCTCGATCATCAAATTTAACAATCAACACAGCCACTACCAAACCGCAGACTAGCATAATCTGTTACAGGGTTTGGTAGCTGTAGGCCTGAGTTCGATGAAGGCGTGCATGCGTGGGAGCTAAATCCTCGATTGGCTAATGGCGGGTGTTGCCTTCACGTGCCTGTCAGTGGATCAAATCTCTTGGCCATGTGATGGCGGGTTTTAGTAAACGAGGTTTCGGATTTGAAACTGTGGATATTCTTATCTTATTGACTATTTATTTATTTTTAATTATCATTTCATTATTAATTTTTTTTGACAATTATCTTTTCTTATTTGATGTTTTTGTTCTCATCATTTTAACATCAAACTATTAACTCCATATGTCACAAGAATATTTTGAGAATTTTAAATATTAAGCTAAAAGTGTTATAGTATTTCAATTTTATCAACAGATTATTTTAGATATATAAATATTTGATAAAAGAATTATCTCTTTATATATAACTTTTTTTTTTTACAAAAGTTTAGAGGATAAAATTCTAATCACACAATTTAGGAGTAAAATAAACATGTTAAAATATTATTATTGTTAATGGTTTAGTGGTAAAATAATAAAAATTAAAATATTAGGTGAGAAAATATAATTATAATTGCTCATCAACCTTGAGCAATTATATAGATACCCCATATTATATAATTTTTAAACCTATCCTATTGAATCTATGTTTAGGAGAATCCTAGGAATTGTGTTTTGTGCAAATCTTCAATAATTTTGATATTTTTTCTTCTTTTAATTTTTAGAAATTCTTTAGAAGCCTAAATATGATATTAATTTGGGATTTAGATTTAGTAAATAGCTGATTTTTTACTAACTTTTTAAAAAGAAACAATCGGTGGTTATTGAATAAAAAAATTAATTAAATATATTGTTGTATATGTACACGTGGCATATGACTGTAAAGAATTAGATACAAGTAAGCTCAGTACTGAATGTAAATTCATTAATTTGGCACAACCTCTACCCTAATAACATGTGCACCCAACTCATTCAGTTGGAAATTAGATCAACCTTTTTCACAAATTTAAATGGGTCAAGTATGGCTAGAAATTGATTCCATTAAGACAAACATCGAATAGAGCATATATATTTAAGTGATATTTTAAAATATATTAAGTGAATAAAATCATAATAATTGAACTTACAAATTATATAATAGTGACTGTAACCAACAAAAACTCAATTGTATTGTTACTAGAATATATAATTAGTTCTATATGGATAAATTGAAGCGGTTTTTGTCCATTGTGCATAGTTCGAGCAGTAATAAAGGGTAAGAATTAGTATTTATCATTGAATGGAATTTCTTGTCCACACCTAAATACTTGATGACACTATTGGTAGTAATTATATTACAATTTTATCCTTACTTTTCTATCCATACTCTTGGAGATATTAATGAAAAGAAAAAAAATTAAATTTATCAAATTAGTCTTAAAAGTAAAATAAATTAGTTGTTATTATTTTATTTTTAGGATTAATTTGATAAATTAATTTTTTTTACAAAGAATTATTAAATAGATTGTCGTAAGGATATTAAACATTGCTTTTTAAGTGATATATATTAATTTATTTATATTTAATCATTAGCTGGTATTAATTTATTTACTCTTCCTTTTTCTTTACTTTTATAACAATATTCTTGGAGATGTTAATGAAAACTAAAAAAATTAAATTCATCAAATTAGCCTTAGAAGTAAAATAAATTAGTTGTCATTAATTTGGTAGATTTTTAATTTTTTTTATAGAAAATTATTGGTAAGATGATTGCAAGGATATTAAACATTGATTTAAATTAACTGGTCTTAATATTTTTTATAAATAATAATTAGTAAGACCGTTGCAGTTATATGAAAAACACCACTTATTTCATACTAATATTTATCTCTTAATTCGCTAATAAGTAAAAACTAGTTAATTTGCTAATTAATTTTTTTATAGATTATAAAGGTATTATTGTAAAAGAAAAGAAAAAGTAAAGATAAGAGTGTAACGTATTTAATAATAAAGACATCTTGAAGTATTTTTCAAAATATAAAGATTAAATAGTTACTTAAGTTAAAACATAGGAATTAAAGGAGGATTTACCCCAATTTATACTCTCAAAATATACCGCCAAAGAAAAGCACTATCATAGTTATTCATCAACTTAATACCAAATGGGTGTGATTGGCAGCATTAATTAATGAAAAACTCTACAACAAAATAGTGTTAAGATGGGTGATCTCTTTAAAAGTTTTGTGTTACACTTCTCTTCCGTGATTAATACTAGTAATATCGTAATATCTCATAAGTATCAATCGAAGCATATGGACAGCACTCCGAATAGAGAGAGAGATCCAAACAGTTACAAAAGTATGTACCATAAATTCAACTATTACCTACTAATGATTAAACTAAGTTTTCCACTAGCTAATTCGATTGATTACAAGTATAATTTTTCTATTCATCGATGCGTAAGAGAGAGACACGTCATAGAATCAAACTACTTGTTTATTTTACATACGTCATATATTCTTTACATTAGTTTGTGGGTATACCAAAAGATATAGAATATTCTGTTGGCAACTTGGACTAAAATAACATTAAACTACACCCAAAATCAAAAAGCGCACCATTATAGAAATAGACATAGTAATATATATAGCATCTTTGGTGGGTTTTCAGATGAGTTTGTGATTGTAGACAGTTCCCAACTTGGAACTTATTAGTTTTGTCAGAAATCAGAATCAGACACAAAAACAGCCATAACATTGACATTGAGAGAAGATTTATCAACTTGTTATTGGCAATTTGCCAAAAAGAGATTGGCGATGGGGTGATGCTTTCGCCGCACTAAAGTTGTGGGATATTTTCGGAGCGCTCTCAGATTTCCCAATTCGGAAACCTTTGTAAAACTCAAAAAATGGACAACAAAAAATAGCTGCGCTTTCCACTTCTTAGTTCTGACTCCACGTGGTGTGTTTAGGTTTCACGTGGCTGTGTCGTACGCGTGAGGCTTTACCACTTGTGACGCACGTAGCTTCCTTTTTAGCTGAAATACCAAATAGGTCCTTCAGAATTTCACTAAATGACGAGGATGTCATGATTGCGGGAAAACATCAAAGGTAACGAAATGACAGCCACAATAACAATCTCTGATTGCCCATCATACAGCCCATTCAGGCGAATTCTCATTACTAACCTGCTTTCTATTTTGGGGTGTTGATTTGACTTCAACTAAATTACGATATTCTCTTTTATTCCACATTACCCATGAAATATTCGATTGCTGATTTTGAGACCAAAATTCCCAATAGAAATTGCTCACAAGCACCTATTTGACTGGTGAACACATTCTTAACCTTTTTTTTCATAAATATTTTAATTTAATAAAAGCAAGTGAGACTATTGCCGTTTTGTCATTATGTTTATCGTTTCAACCATTAAAATTTGTCTACTTATCATTTTCCTATATGTATATATAAAATTATTTTCTATCCAAATCATCCTTCATTAAAGTAAAGACGCCACTATAATATAAAAATATAAAAATTTTAATATATCATAAACTGTATTTTTTTATTTATTAATATAATAAAATATGTATTTTTTATATTTTAATGTACATTCTCACTTTAATAAATTGAGGATGCTCTCAGTAGCGAATAACTCACACACACACACACACACACACACACACACACACACAAAGCTATTTAGGTGCGATGCTAAAATGTAGATTTTATGTAGAAGGAGTTAAAAGACAAAAATGTTACTTTTTTGGTTTTTTAGTGCCTCGGAGTCTTTCTTTTTTTGGGTCTTTCAACTCTATCCACATGAAATCCGCATTTTAACGCCTACCTCGAAGAAGTTCTCTCTCTCTCTTTCTCTTTATATATGTATATAAATAAATGTTCCAACCCAGGATCCTGTATTTGTTAAAATTCAGGATTGCTCTTAACAGAAAAGAAAACACAATCTCTAATGTATTGAAGTATATATTTCTTTTAATATTTTAGTGGCATATTCACTTTGTTAAAATGAGAATGTCCTCATTAGAGAATGACAACACACACACACACACACACACACACACACACACACAAAGCTATTTAGGTGTGATGCTAAAATGTAGATTTTATGTAGAAGGAGTTAAAAGACAAAAATGTTACTTTTTTGGTTTTTTAGTGCCTCGGAGTCTTTCTTTTTTTGGGTCTTTCAACTCTATCCACATGAAATCCGCATTTTAACGCCTACCTCGAAGAAGTTCTCTCTCTCTCTTTCTCTTTATATATGTATATAAATAAATGTTCCAACCCAGGATCCTGTATTTGTTAAAATTCAGGATTGCTCTTAACAGAAAAGAAAACACAATCTCTAATGTATTGAAGTATATATTTCTTTTAATATTTTAGTGGCATATTCACTTTGTTAAAATGAGAATGTCCTCATTAGAGAATGACAACACACACACACACACACACACAAGAAACATTTTTTTTCACTCTCTTACTTTAGGTATAAAGTAGGTAAAATACTTAATTACACATATATCATAGTGTTAATGATAATATCACATTCATATAGTTAAGGTAAAAATTTATATCCTAAATGATACTAATTACATTTATTGTTTATAATTAATATACTCTTGATTTTGTAGCACCTATCAATAAATATATCACTTTAGATATCACATCACTTAATTTAAAATTTGTGTAACCTCAAATGTGCAGATATATCATTTCTCTGAAAATAATTGTTCTTGATAATTTTTTTTTTGTTAAGGGGTACAATACGAGTATTTTATAATATTGTATTCTTTTGATAAATTTTAGATTACCTCTCTCATGAATTAACTATCTTCAAATTAGTTCCTTACTTTAAAAAAAAAACCTTAAGTTAGCACCAAAACTTATCATCTCTCTATTAATTTTAATGGTTAAATGGGTAAAACAATATCTTTACAATTTGAAATAATCAATTAACCAGAAGAAGTCAAACCTTTTTATTTTTTTACTCTTATGTATTTATTATTAGATAAAATGAGCATTATCACAAAAATGTACTTTAACATAATTTGACTTCATTTAATTTCAAAATTCATTTGTTACTGTTCATCATCTTCATCCAATAAAACTCACTCTCTTCTACAAATAAATGCAACATTCTCTCTCCAAAATTTTTTGTTAATAAATAATTTCAAATCAGCTACACGTAAATAAAAACTAAAGTAAAATTAAAATCTAATTAAAATCTAAGCAAGTTTTAACATAACCCAATAAGTTTTGAAGTCAAAATTTCATATTTGAATACTCTGAACAATTATCAATTACAGTTGCTTACCATGGCCAAAAAAATTCTAAGAATTCAAGGGCAACCAAACCCCACCCATGGCCGCGCATGGAAACCAAACCCTTAGCTGTTCTACCAATCCATGGCCGCGCGCAGCCAAGGAAACTATATCCTTGGCCGCGTGGCCATCAAAACCAAACCCTAAGACCTACCAACCAATTGAAATCATGGGACAAATTATGGGTATTTCAATTAGGATTTAATGTGGTTCTAATTTTGTGGAGATGAAATAAAAAAGACACAATTTTTTTCTTTTTAAAAAATTTTAAGGGCCTTAAGTCATTTTTATTTTTTATTTTATTAATTCAAATAGTAGTTTTTTAGTGTTAATGTTGTTATTTAATAAACACTATTTAAAAAATAGATATAATTTTAAAATAGTCAAATCCTACTCAAAATTTACCCTTTTACAATTTACTCAGAAGCTAATGGTTGGATTTTTATTTTTATTTATTTATTTATTATTATTATTTTTTAACAAAGGAAATCTTGTGATGCCAGTCTTATAAGCAATCTAACACAGACTTCGGTCAAAATCAGGTAAGGTGTGTGCTTCCTCGTTGAAAATGATATCCACCTGTCACTTTAGCCCAAAACTCAAAAACCCTTTTTAGTTTTTTACACTTCGGGGGACGCAACGGCCATTCCCCAATTTTTGAGGGGCATCCAAAATCCCATTTTCCTAGGAGAACAGGAAAATGAAATTCCAAAAATAGTAACTACGGTCTACGAATCCGTTTACCCACGCGTCAACGATCTATACGGTGGACGGCGCTTCACGCAAAAACAAACTAGTTTTTTAAAATTCTCTCAGCTCTCCATTGGTCCACGTGTCGTTAACTCGTTTAAAACAACTAGTGGTTTTATACGCCAAAACAGCTGCCATTATACACTTTCCGTATATAGCTGAACTAAGCTGCTTCCGCTGACGATGTGAAATGAATCACATCCTAAGAGCACCAAAACGACGTCTCTGAGAAAGAAAAAAAAAAAGGAAAAACAAAAAACAAAGCTCGCGATTTTCTTTTGTCTCTACTCTCAGCTGCGCACTTTCTTGCCAAGTAAGTCTCTATTTATAACTTCTTCTTTTTTTCTGTAATTTTCTTAACAAAATCATTTGTTTTGAAATTTGAAATTTGATTGGATTGAGAATTTGGTATTGGAGTCGTGATTTATAATAAAATTTTAAATTTTAATTTGTAAGGATGGGGAGAGGGAAAATAATGATAAGGAGGATTGATAATTCAACGAGCAGGCAAGTGACTTTTTCGAAGCGAAGGAACGGATTGTTGAAGAAGGCGAAGGAGTTAGCGATCCTCTGCGACGCGGAAGTTGGAGTCATAATCTTCTCCAGCACCGGCAAGCTCTACGACTTCGCTAGCACCAGGTCATTCGTTCATTTCATTCATTTATGATTGCATATATTTATTTAAGATCTCAATATCATGGTTCTTTCTTTGCTATTTATTTTAAGTCTTCATATAGCTGATGCGATGCGATGAGATCTTATTTTGTTTCGATAATTAATGGCTTATATTTATTTAATTTATTTTTAATATCATAGCATGCGATCGATCTGCAGCAATTTTATGTCTTAATTTTGTTCAGTGGTTCTATTACTATATAATGCATGATGCCACATTGGAAAGGATATTATCTCATTGCCTTGAGTTTTGTCTATATATATATATATAGTTATATACACACTCTCAATGAAGATTCTAGAATTAGGTAATTACTTTTGGGATCATACAAGGATTTAAATGTTAGACAATCATCAAGTTTTGAGCATGAAATTATTGTGGTTCTAGGAGCCGTAAGTATTGTTATAGGGCGCTATAGTTGTGAGCATTTTTACACGGTAGGCACTCCTTGTATCCTTCTATATACAATGCGACATTGCAGAGTATCAAGTAGCTGAAATTAAATCTTTCTTTTGCTGAGCTTAGATAGCAAATTAATTAAGCAGCACAGGTTACTTGAACTGTTGCAGCAGTGTGGTAAGCAGAAGATATAATCGATTCAATATATGTTTGATTGGTGGGTGGTCGAGACTTATAGAGCTCTTTTAGCATAAGATATTATCGACAGGAAAGCAAGGTCAATGTTCATACTAGTTATCAACCTAATTGCTGAGGGACTGCAAATTTAGGAGGAGGGAGTTAATATTTGTAATCCCAGCAGTGAGCGGCGTATAGGAAGATTACAATGAAAGGAAAAAGAAAAAAGAAAAAAGATATCTTGGAATTTTACTGCGTATGGAAATCTTGATATCTTGGAATAGCACCTCTAAACTTCATTCTTCTGAGAAGGAAAAGGGGAAATTTTGTATCGTAAAATTGGAGGTAAAAGGAAATCACATCATTGAACTTTGTGCTCATGGGGTGAAGTCTCAAAATTGAACTGTGTGCTCATTGGGTGAAAGATTTGATTCATTATTTGTGAGCATCACTATAATCTTGCTTAGTGCCGTTTAAGGTTTATAGGGGAACGTGTTCGCAATGGTTCATGAAGAAAGAAAATTTCATACTTGTCTGACATCTTGCAAAATGCTAAAGAGATAGCTGCCGAGGACGCTTGAGCCTAGTGTGGCATGACTACAATCTTAGAAGGATGGATCTAGAATTCAAGTTTTAAAAGAAAGGTGAATGAAATTAAGACATTTACATATTAGCTGAGAATTCAAGTATAAGGGTATGTTTGGGATTGAGGTTAGATAGTTGTAACTTTTAAGTTATAGCACTAAAGTGTTTGATAAACACTAACTATTGTAACTTGGAAGATACGTTAATATGATTTTTTACTTGTATAATAGAAAATATATTATATGTATAATAATTTTGTCAAAATTATTATTTAAAATTTATATTTACTATATATTATTAAATTTTGTTTTATAGTTATAGATTTTTTTCCACAACAGAAGATATAGCACCTCAATCCCAAACATGACCAAAGTATGGTGGATTGAGGAAGTAACGACATGAAGAATTGAAAGGTGTTGTAAATGAACATTATGGATGATGAAGAATTAGCAATACTAGAGGAGTCAAATTTATGATATAAACAGTGAAATTGGCACCAAGATGAGACAACCGTGCATTATACTCGGTACTAGATAATATCTATCTATTATTACTTGAGTCTAGAGTTAATGAGATTCAAACCTATAACTTTTTGTATCGACTTCGATGACCTTATCAATTGTCGTTAGCTTATGTACTTTAACTTGTACTCAAGACCTCCTATACCACTTGAAAATGTGTTTGGACCAACAAACATTCCCCTAACTGGTGATTAATCTTTTGTCCCATCAAATGCTTTCATTTATACACATCAACCCAAATAACTAGCTTGTGACCAGCCCACTTAAGATTAAAGTTAGTATTTTCTAGTTTCTAATTAACATATGAAGGAGTCGAATACTTATAAACTGATTTTGTCTTTTATCTTGCGAGATCACCCTCGATTTATGAAAAAACATACTAGAACTTCGAAAAATTATTATCTAATAAATTGATAATATTGATTAAAGAATAGGTTTTTACTGACCTCGACTTAGGGTCAATGTGGTAGATTAATGATTTAATAAATTTATAAGATAATAGGATTTTTTTTATAAAAAAAAATCCTATTTTCTTATAGAACCAACTTACTACACAAATTATTAATTATCTAATTTAAAACTAAATCCGTATAATATGTCTATGTGTCTTTTGTTTCTTAGCGTTACTTGCTTCTTGAAATTATTTTTGACCTCGTTCTCATCTCTAAACTTTTGTAATGAAAAAAGAAATTGTAGTTAGTATTGTCATTTTACAATAAAAATTTATCTATATCAGTATCACTTTGAGTGCTTCTTTGCACGAGATAGATTTTGCAATAAAATTTAAAAATTTTAATATCATAATAAAAGTAAAAATTGCACAATAATCTTACTACTATAAATGCAAGGCAACTAACTAATATTCAAATAAAGCATAGAAACTAAAAAATTTAAGTAGATCAATATTTACAAAATTAATAGATTTTCTAAAGTCCTAAAAACTTTTAATTTATCGAGGTCTACTGTAAAGATTATTTGAGAACAACTACAATCCTAAACATGCACAAAAAATTTGAAAATTAGCTATGAGTCTGCCAGCTTGCTTTTTCTTTCGATTTCCGAGGTCTGCTAGTTTGCAACAACAATTTTTTTTTTTTTTGTTTTTTTGGTTCGCCGAATCTCTTTTTGTCATTTTTTTTTTCATAATTTGAATATGAAAAAAAATCCTTTTTTTGTTAACTATTGTGAAAATTTGTACTTTGTGAAGTAATTATTCTCAAACAACCTAAATTTAATGCTTAGTTAATAAAAATAAAATAAATATGTATCTGAGCCATATAATTTGAGTAATGCCACTTGTCACTCGATTCTTAAAAGTAGGGGCGGCTCAATCATATTTTAGGTCTCAGGTAAATTGTTTTAATTAGGCCTTCCAAAAAATTTGAGGTGAAATATATGTATTAATTTTATTAAATTTTATTTATTTAAAATCATTTTCTCTAGCTTTTGAGATGCAAAATTATTAATCAAAATTTTATTTTCTAATTCTCCTCATATATCTTTCTCAATAGACAATATAGCTAACCTATTTAATCTTTCATATGACATAGTTGATCTTAAATAAGTTTTTATCAATGGCTCCTTATTAATCAAATTTTTATTTTCTAATTCTCTTCATATATCTTTCTCAATAGACAATATAGCTAACCTATTTAATCTTTCATATGACATAGTTGATCTTAAATAAGTTTTTATCAATGGCTCTTTTTTGAGATTAAACTAACTTTTCTATTCTTCACTTGTTTTTGAATTTTTTTTTATCCTAATGCATATTTTTTTAGTAAACATTTTTTTTAGTGAAACAAGAGTAATTAAGCAAACAACTATGCTAGATAATTACAAGAAAACAACCTATGAACACAATAATATTTTTAAAAATAAACAAAACAACTAAATAACATAATTAATTAATAAGAGAATGGAAAGATAAAACCTGGAAATTTGAGAACTTTAACTTTGATGGATTGAGGTTTCGAGTAGCAGTGATCAATGGAAAGGAAAACAATTGATCTTTTTTTCTTAAGTGACAAGTAGGGTAGAGAAAGTAATTTTTTCACCAAAGCAATGAAGGTTTCATGTATTTTTTTAATTGGAAAAAGATATTAATGGATAATAATTTAAAAAAATATGTGGCCTTTATAGAGTTTTAGATGAAATATATGGAAGAAATAAATGAGATTAAAATTGTTAATTATAATGTTAAAAGGGGACTTTGTAAATATTTAGTAGTTTGTTTGTGGAAAATATAATTATAAATATACATCAATAATTAATAACTATAATTTAGAAATAAAATTAAGGGTCTTCATCTATAGTGGGGTCGTAGGCAACCGCCTAAGTTGCCTAGGAGAAGAGCCGCCTATACTTAAAAGACATTGATAGTTTGCTAGAAGAAAAGAAAACAAAGAGATGATCCTAATCCTATTAAGAAGACATATCGTTGAAGGACAAATATGATCTTTTCACATGCAAATTGACTATTTGAGATCATTGTAAATTAGAATTAGTTAATTTATCTCTGAACAAATAACCGTTTACCTTTAACAATGTGTTTTTTTTTTATCATGTGATGCTAGCTAGTAAGATCATCACTAAAAGGTTTCAAAAAAAAAATTACTTTTTATTTGAAGAGCCATGTAATTTTTTTTTGAAGAGCCATATCAATATTAAGCAACTTCAAAAGACATTTCAATTAGAATTCTTCAAATAATCTATGTTTCTCACTCTTCAATATGGCTAGGAGATTTCTCTCTCTTCTATTAATGTTTTATTGGAAAGAGAAAATTATATAATTGAAGAGCCATATCAGTATTAAGTAAGTTCAAAAGACACTTCAATTAGGATTCTTCAAATAAGCTATGTTTCTCACTCTTCAATATTGCCAATACACTTCAATTAGGATTTCTCTCTCTTCTATTAGTAGTTATAATTGCCATATATTTTTCCTTTGAAAAAAAAATAACAATTTAAGGGTATTTTTTCACCCTATTAAATATCATTAAACTCATACACTTCTCATTGCAAAATATTTTTTCTTCAAATTTTTGTATGTTTTCAAGTAATTTTATAATTAATATTATATTTTTAATTTATTAACTACTGATTTTTTTAATTAGCATAAATTAAATAAAAAATGGAAAAACATAATGGGAAAAACATATCAAGAGCACACCGGCAAGATTATTAGAATATAAACATATTTAAAACATAATTAAAATAATAATAATATTGACGACAACAACGGCGACGACATTTAAAATCAATAAAAAATTACTTTGAAATAAAGATTTGAATACAATAGTTGGAATGATAAAAATATAAGTAATCAAATTTGTTGAGAAAAAATGGAGGGTAGTTAAATTTGGTGAAGGGAAAGATTTGATTAAAATAACATTAACATGTTTCTATTTTAAGAGTCTTTTTGAAGAAGAACTTGTTTTTCTACTTTTCTATTTACCACATCGGTAAGTAAATAAGCATATGAAAGATGAAATTTGAAATGTCTTTTGATAACGCTCTTGACATTACCGTCATCTTCAGCATCGTCAAATTTCCTTATATTCTTCTCAAACCATATCACCCAAACAAAATTACCATGACATCATAAATTCAACAAAACCCCTTACTTCTATCTCCTCTAGACAATAGGTCAAGATCACTGGGGAAATATCATTGAACTCATACACTTCTCATTACAAAATATTTTTTCTTCAAATTTCTAGATTTATCGATGCCTTGTATGTTATAATTCTAGTAAGTTGATCTACGACCATCCCCCACAGCCTTTGTTTCAGGTTCAATTTCTTATGCAGTTAGGAGTGGGGCGTGCTAGGGGGAAGTCCGGTTATGAACATATATCAATCCCTCAATCAACTAGAGTATATGTTTTATAGAACATGGGGCGATATGATATTATAGTGCATATATTCGCTCCTTGTTAAGACCCGACTAACTAAAGCGAATCGAATCTCCTCTTCTAGGCAACCGGGTTTGAGTCCCTGTCCCTAGTCGGAGTGTTAGTAGTTTCATAGAGCAAGCTCCTCAGTGTTAGGGTTTTGACTTGCTTGCTTACCGATATGTTTTCAAGTAATTTTATAATTAATATTATATTTTTAATTTATTAACTACTGATTTTTTTAATTAGCATAAATTGAATTAAAAATGGACAAACATAATGGGAAAAACATATTAATAGCACATCGGCAAGATTATTAGAATATAAACATATTTAAAACATAATTAAAATAATAATAATAATGACAACGACGACGCATTTAAAATTAACACAAAATTACTTTGAAATAAAGATTTGATTACAATAGTTGGGATAATAAAAATATAGGTAATCAAATTTGTTGAGAAAAAATGGAGGGTAGTTAAATTTGGTGAAGGGAAAGATTTGATTAAAATAATATTAACTTATTTCTATTTGAAGAATCTTTTTGAAGGAGAGTTTGTTTTTCTACTTTTCTATTTACCACATCGGTAAGTAAATAAGCATATGAAAGATAAAATATGAAAAGTCTTTTGATGACGTTCTTGACATTACCGTCATCTTTAGCATCGTCAAATTTCCTTATATTCATCTCAAACCATATCACCCAAACAAATTACCATGACATCATAAATTCAACAAAACCCCTTACTTCTATCTCCTCTAGACAATAGGTCAAGATCACTGGGGAAATATCAGCAGCCATGAGCAACTTGAACCATAGATTTTAATGCGACATTATGGTGAAGAAACAAGTGTTCAACATTTTCAGCTGTCGACCTGCACATAACAAACCAACAGCATAAAGAGTCTATAATTCTTTTGTGAACCATATCACACGTGTTAAGCTTGCCAAAGAATGCTAAAACTAGATACATAAGGGGTTGCACACGATGTCTGCATGAAAAGAGTGATGTGAACGCCTGAGTTAACCAAGTGTAGAAGACCAGTACTAGTAACTGTTGAGTTGAAAGGTCTGGTGATTCTACACATGTTATAGTTAAATTCTATAATAGATTAATCTCTTATCGTGGAAATTACCCAATTTGAAGTGGACCACGTTAATTTCTTTAGTCTCTTTGTCTACTGTAATTTGTGAAACTGGTTTTATTGTATTTTCAATCTCAATATTTAGACACATGACCAACTAGTTTTCACTTCTCGGTATAGCGCTTCGTACGACTCATAGATGGTGAGCTTAATTAACTTTCTTTCTCTGATCATCATAACATAAATATTCTTTCCATCAAGGACGAAGGAGATTAACATCCCATATCCCTACGTTAGGTTTTGATTCGTAGAGTAGTACACGTTTTATTATGATTGCAAAGAGATAGGATATACGATTGATTGATGATAACTAATAATAGTAAAGGTATCAAAACCAAACATTTATGCATGCATGCGTGCTCTAGCTGCTTCATAAACCACCCTTTGATTTTTATAATTACAAAAACCAATGATCTTTTCTTATATTTTAGGTTTTTGAGGCTGAAACTGACAGTTGCTTGAACGCGTACATATAACTTGACCACTTTCTTTTTTTTATGTATTTTTTAACCCTGTTGTCTCATCTTTTTAACAATATATTACTGTTACTGATGCTTTTTAGAAACTAGTTAATAAATTAATTAATTGAATGCATTCTTAATAGTATGAGCCGCTTTTCCATGTCCGGTGTGAATCCATGAGTAGCACACTCCTCATTATCGTTTTATCCGGCGGGCCTACCGAAGAAGATTTAGTTAACATAGTTTCTTGAGGATTGGATGTTCTACTTCTGACCACTTAAGAATTTTTACTTTTTAATGTTAATGCAAAAATGTCTTGGAGTCTCCATTATGATTCTAATTGACGACCTCAGTCTTGCATTATTTCCATCTATTGTTAATTAATGTATATCAGGCTCTGTTACCTTGCTCATTCTATTTGCACTTTGTTTTCATTAATTAATTGTTGAAGACGCATTACGTTCTTCAAACCACTTTATGTTTCTATTGTTTTTCTTTTTCCCTTCTTTTCTGTGGCTCTAAAATTCAACTCATGAATGGAAACAATTATGAGGAGAAGAGCATGCTTTTTTCTTTTTTCTCTTTACACAATGATCCTTTTTCATTTCTTAACAAAAACGATTTATTAGAGTTATAATTAGGTAACAAATTCTAAACTTAAATACTAAAATGGAAAAATAAGGATGCTGTTGTATCACAAGTGAATGAAAATTAAAAAAAAAAAAAAAGAGTTTGCTTTGGGTACAAGACATTAAGAGAAAATTCTAGTCTTGAATTAAAATCAAATAATGAATACAAAGTACTCCAGAACATCAAAATATTCACTCTTTTCAATTAGAAAAAGCCATATCAAAAATTCAAAATTTATCATTTTAGAAGACAACTTAACAATTAAAATTTATTATTTAACAATGTTTAGAGTAATTATATTCCCCAGTTAAATTTCAATATTCAGTTTAAAATTACATATAAATTAGCCATCCAATATAGAGTAATGTTTCTCATTCCAAAATTTATTAAAAGATCAAGACTTCCAAGGTTTGAATCCTAAATTATTATGTATACAAAATCAATTTGAACAATGTTGAGTGATTACCTTAAATAAACTTTTATTTGATTTTCCTCTAAATGAATTGAATTAAATATAGAATTTTAGAAGTTAGTAGTCAGCTAGCACCCCTTTTCCTGAATTAATTAGCCAATTATTCCATATTAGCAAGTAGTGTGATAAAATTATGGTCAGTTTAGTATAGTTTGGGTTTTTAATCATTTTGCTTTATGGTTTGAATAGTAAATATGGCTTATGTTTTAGTTTCTTTAATGTTATAATCGTTGATGATGTTCAAAATAAAATTTGACACTGCAAGTGAAACAATTTGCTTATAGGATTTTAACCAAATTATATTTTCTAGGGACTCTAAAGCCTCTTAGTATATTTGTATTCAACCCAAAAATTAAGGGTCACTAATGTTTAGCCCTTGATAATTATTTTACCATTAATTAATAATAAGAAAGGGATGAAGTAGGTTGTGATTTGATTAGCCCAATGGTGGGTTGATTGAGGGTACCAGTTCGAGTTCTATAAAACACTATATAATTCAGTTTTCACAAAATGTAGATGGAGGTAAATGCAGGGGTTGCCATTTCAAACTGAAACCGGTCAAACCGAGCCAATCTGACCATATTGGCCCCATTTAAATCAGTATGTACCAAGTTTGGTTTGGCACACAAATTACAAAATCACAACCCAGTAAATCTCTGGTTGAAAATAGTTTGACAAATCTCAAACCGATCAAATCAAAAAAAAAAAAAGAGTCCACATTATGCTAATTATTTATTATGTCATGTAACTATAGAAACATTACACCATACTACAACAAAGTTAATCATATTTATTTAGTAAATCTTAAATTACCAATGCATTTTAAATATGCACCTGAAAATGAACTAACGATAACTTAAAATTATTCAAAAAAAAAAGTCTAAACTGTTTAAAAAAATGTACGCCCACAATATTTCTTAGGCCAAGCCCATACCTACCAACTCAATCAAACCAAACCGAAATTTTTGGTTTGATTTGGCTTGATGTATGCATATAATTAGTTGGGCAGGCACTAAGTTATGTTTAACGTAACTTAGACCCTCCCAATTAGTTGGCCACATGTTCAAAAATTCTCAACCTCGGTTTAGGTTCGGCCTCAGCTCAAACATACCAAACCTAGGCTATACCAACCAGAGGCGGATCTTAATGGAGACTAGAGTGGACCATGACTCTTGTAAAAATTTAAACATACATGATATCCCCTAAATTATAATAGAAATAAAAAAATATCTCTAAACTATATAGAAATTATTTACTCCAACCTCCTGTAACTAAAGTTTTTAGTTTTCGCCCATGATGCCAACCCTTAAGTAAACATATGTCTCCCCACCATTAGTAAGAGTAGATATATCTCATTGTGTGGGGAGATAGAAGTCTTGCTTTTAATTGGTGCAAATTTCTAACCATACTTGGTTGGCCTCTACGGTGCACTATAAATGTGAACTTAAACTTCCAACAAACCCTAAATTATGATGTATTTTGGTTATCTTTTTTTTTTGGAGAAAAAAATATATTCGAGCATTTGAACTCCACTCACAATGGTAGGGAGAGAATTATATTATCATTAAGCTATAATTAGAAAAAAAAAAAACACAAGGGCTATTTTATCTATTTTTTGTCATTCTCAACTTAGGTAAGACTTAAGACTACATTTGATATATCTTATCAAGCAAAACTTATTTAAATAGAACTTTTATAAGTAAAATTTTTACTCAAAAAATTTTAATTATTTGATTGTCAACAAGAGTTTTTATTAAAAAATTTATAAAATTATTTTAATATATAATTTTTTAAAGTAAAGAATAAAATAAGATTGTTAAACAAATAAAAAATATTTTAAATATTTTAACATTAAAAAAATATTTTCAACCTCTATTCTCAAGAGCCCAAAATTTAAATTTTTACTAATAGAGTTAAAATAGTTTATTTAACCATCAAAACTATACCAAAAAAAAGAAAACAACAAAATAAATTTTTTAGTAAGTGTTTATAGGATTAAATAAACACTTATTACCATTAAGGCTCCATTTGTTATAACTTTTCAAGTAGAGTTTATTTAAGTAGAGATTTTATTAGTACAATTTTTATAAAAAAATTATTATTATTTGATTGTCAATAAGAACTTTTATTAAAGGAAAATTATCATTCGTATACCTTATATTTGTTCAGTTATCAAATATATTACAACACTTTGAAAGTGTATCAATCGTTCATTTTAAATGAACAAAAGTTATCTGCCGATCACTAAACCGTTAGCTACCGTTTGAAAGTTAATGAAATTATAATGAATTGATGATTTTACCCTTGAAACTTAAATTAAAATAAAAAAATTATCACTTATATACCCTTAAATTCTCTTATTATTACTTATATACTCTTAAATTATCACTTGTATCATATGAAAAGACCAAACTACCCCTCTGACGTCATCATATTTAAACGGCAAATAACAATTTAGTGGACGGCAAATATATTTTGTCAACTTAAGGTGGACGATTGATACACCCTCAAAGTGTTGTAGTATTTTTAATATGAAGTAAACTAAAGGTATACAAATAATAATTTTCCTTTATTAAAAATTTATAAAATTACTTTAATAGGCAAATTTTTTAAAATTTTGTTACGAAAAAAATAAAATAAGATTAGTAAATAAATAAAGAATACTTTAAATATTTTAACATTTAAAAAAAACTTTTAACCTCTACTCTAAAAAGTCCAAAATTTGAGCTTTTACTAATAGAAGCAAAATAATTTATTTAAGCTTTAAAAACCCTATTAGAAAAATCATAATAAGAGCGTATGATAAGAGCTTAAATAAATAACAAACATTATGATAAGAGCTTATGTGATTAAATAAAAACTTATGACTATTAAATAAGTTATATCAAACAAGCACTAAATAAGCCATACTACAGGCAAAAAGTCAAGTGGAGAAAGGTTTTGCCAAAACAATCGAAAATTATTATTTTGAGATTTGTGATCGTGCAGAAAAGTTGACAAATTACATGGCTAGCAACTGATAAAAAGTTTGCCTTCAGAGTAGCAGCTTGTGCTGAAACAATTAACTCTGACGAAAGAATGGTGTCAACAAATTTGACTTCAAACAGAACACAAACATTGCTTCTTAACACATTTTAAGGCCAAGGCTACATCAGACGCAAAAGTTGCATCCAATAATTTAAAACAATTTCACAACGGAACAATACTTGAATTTGTTGGATGCAACACTTCTGATGATACTAATTCAGATAAGTTGGTATGGTTCAATGATTTCCGTCGAAATTCAGCTAAATTACAAAGACATTATGAATTCAAGAAGATCAGGAAGTCATCATGAACCCGCATTTGCATGAATCTCTCCTGTCGGGTGCCAGTCTCACAAAAAGCTAAATCAATAAAATCAACCTACTTTTTAATCAAATAACAATAAATGTTAACCAGAATGTCCCTATTACAAGTTCACTTTCTTAGATCATAAACAAAATTTGGTCTATAAGAAGATTTTATTCACATCATTGAATATGTGACCCCTAATTGTAGAGTACACAAGGTTTGCTTACATTACTACTGATGGATGCCATGAATTGGTTATCTAAGCCCAATAACCAAGCATGTGTTCTTCACCCTTGCATATTTGTTTTGAGCTTTACACAGCTAAACAAGCTTTCCTTAGCCAAGGTTTGTTTACTAGTATTTGTTTTCCAAGCTTTACACAAGCTTCCTTAACACCCTAGTCCCTACTCAGTGAACCAATTCAATGCTTATATACTTGTTTTGGCTTGTCTTTATTAGTGACACAAGATGTGGCAATCTACAATCTTGCATAGTCCCACATTCTTGAAACAGTCAATCAATCAACATGATTGAGTCCACAAGCTAGCTCTACCTGTGATACCTTAAGTAACTTAAGTAACTATTAAAGCCCAACTAAGTAGATATTGTTGACCTGGTGGTAAGACACCATTACCTCTATCATGGGGAAGGGTTCAAGTCCTATAGAGGGTCTCATTTCCTCCTGTGTATTAAAAAATAGAAACACAGGGTAAACCTCACCATTCTTTGAAGTCGATTTTTTTAGCTATGCTCAGTAAATCTCAGACTATGTTATAATTGTGTGGATTAACGCTCTAGTAAACCCGAAATCTAATATCAATGGTATAATATAATTATAAATAAAGTTAATGTTCTAAACTTTACAACCTTGTCTTTTTCCCTATATATTTGCTTTTGGGCTCCATGTAAACTTGTCACTTAAAGCACATCTACTTAGACACTAGCATAATATAGCAGAGGCTAGCGCCTGTCTATAATAGCACAGTGACCTAGGCTCATGCCTTGATTACACTAGCAATGTGAGATGTGATGTAATAAAAGTTAGAAAGCAAGAAAGGATGATATCTGCCCTACATCAATGACAATAGTAACAGAGGTCAGTTGAATTAGCTGCTATTGTACTGATTAACCTTTTTACTAAAATTTCAAAGTGGATACTAAGATTTTTTTTGTTGTAACCGTGTAGTGTTCTCTTTCTTACCCTAAAATTAAACACATCTTCTAGGATTTAAATCCTTGAGCTCTTGACCTCTTGACTCATTGCTTCCACAACAAAAGGCCGACCAAATGAACTCTCATTTAGAGATAAATACATACTACAATAACCCAAAGCTATAGGAAATTAGCAACAGGGATATGTTCTCTCACAAATAAGAATGCAAATAAACTAATCAAACCATTAAGCAACTAGTTCACTTTAGACATCTTTAAAATGGTGAAAATACATGAAACCATTGGATGAGAGGTTCCAAATGTTAATTCGTGACGTGCCAATTGACTGTCGCAATCACGATATGAAGTTAGCAAGTTCAAGTTAACACAAGATGATGCAATTAATAATTATGTCATATCTGTATCACTCTTCATCACTATCTTAATAACCGTATTGAATTTGGATTTTGACATGTAATCATGTTTGTTGTTTTAAAAAGGGATGGGCAAAGGCTAAATCAATTTTTTACCCGATTTCCCCAGAATTTAAACTCAAGTGACTAGTTAAAGAAAGACGCTTGAAAACCTAGGAGCCATGGAAACATGTTTATGACATTTTTAGTGATTATAATTATCATGACATGTTGACTCAGTCTATGATATGGTGAAACCACGAGTTAATTATACTTGGACTAAAATCAATTTGTATTTCATTAAGGATTACTAGTAATTTCATAAAATACATCTAAAGTATAGAAACATATTAAATGGATAAAAAGGCCAGCACCGACTTTACCCATTCTTGACACAATTAACTAAATGGGAGATTGAGACATTAACAACTCAAATTATCACCTCTAGTTTAACCACATGGTTAAGTTTCTAATCATTTAAGCTTAAGTAGACTTCACAATGGACAAGGAAGGCAAGAGCTTATCTGAGTTTATTTCAACACCTTAAGTTCGTTATCATACCATGGTGTTGAAAATGGTAATTAGAAGTGGCTGAAGTATTATGAAGAAAAGCGTTTATAGGGCACAAATATACACTTTTCTATTGTAAATTCATGTGATCCTCTAGCCCAATATTAGCAACACTAGGTAAATGTTAGTTGATACTAGTAAACTCCCTAGATGGTCCAAGATGTTTAGGGTCGAAATCTTGCTCACACTAGGTCTGAGGTCGGTTTGTTTATTTAAATCTCTCTCTCTCTCTCTCTACACATACACACAGAGACAGAGGCTAAGACTCACCCATGAAGAAAAAGGTAAAATGTAAACTTAGTACAAAAGCCTCGCTTGGAACTGCTTTGCTGTGACAGCCCCAAAAAGATTTATGGAATCTTTATAATATTAATTTCTTTGGAATTGCTGCACCATGGCAGCCAAGCAGCTAGGCCGCCACAGCACAATAGTCCCAAATGGGGCTTAAGTTTCTATTTGTCTTTCTGATTTCTCAAGTAATTGTTCACAGAGATGCAAAAGCATCCATTGATTAAACCTCTTCACAATGTTTGACTGAATTCAAATCTAGGACTTTAGAGTTGAACGATTGGGGACAGTATTCTATCAAAAAGTTCCAAAGCCAAATCCCATTACACAAAGTTTAAGATGGATCTATTTACACGATCCCTTGCAAAGCTCTATCCAAGTCAATGACGAGTCAGGTTCAAATAGCTAGATAAGTTCTAAGGGCTGACTTAGTCAAGTAGCCCTTTTCTTTGAATTTGCCTCATGTCAACAAATACAAACAAGATTGAGGTTCGCTACTTTACATGAAAAAGGATCTTCAAGGACAATATACATGATAGATTGAATAATTACTTCTAAGAGCATTATTGGACCACATAGGTTGATTTGATGGGAAACATACTGTAACATGTAAACTTTCAAGCCCTTTTTTTTTAACTCATGAAACCTTTAAAAAGATTATCACTGTAGAATTGGTGCGTAAATGCATCCTCTTTCACTAATGAAACAAGAGTGTATGCATGGATGAAGCAAAAACAGAATGTGAAAAGTTCAAGGTAACGGCAGCCTAGAATAGAAAAAGGGGAAAAAATAAAAATAAAAAAGAAGACGATGAATGATATGATAAACAAGTATGTTATTTGCTCTCAATCAAATCTACTTACAGGCAACTATAGCTGACAGAGTCAAATATAACAACGATACCCAAAGAAGTTGAGATGACGGCAGATATGCAAATTTGTTATTTGTTTTCAATCAAAACAACTTGTCTGCAACTAAAACTGATGAGGTGGCATTAGCAATTTCTTGTTCTCTTGACGTATTAAATAGGTGAAACCAAAACTTGTGAGGTGGCATTAGCATTTTCTTGTTCTCTAGAAGTATTAAATAGGTGAAACTGATGATAGATAGTGACCACTTCTAGGGGGTGTAAGTAGTTGCAATTCTTCTTCTATCACAATAACTTAAACCACAAGGATGCTATGACAATCCTGGCCTAGTTTCATACAGCCAGCCCTGTGGGCAAAGGTGTAGTACTTAGTTTTGTAACATCAGTAACTTCAGTTGGCCTCGTACTATAATCCAGCTAGTAAGTGAAAGGCTGCAGACTGGGTTTTTGAATCCTCTGTACTAAATAATGAACCCCTGAAAAAGAGAAGAATTTCAGCTATTTACACTAGCTTCCTTAAGTTCTCAGGGTTAAGGATTCTACTAGAAGAAGGAGAGGGAGGAGATAGTAGAGAATAAAAGTTGTAGCAATGTATAAAAATGCAACTAGTATAGATTCCATATTGCATTCAATTGCCAAGCTGTGGAACATTTCTAATTTCAGTTAGTAAACAATTCAAAATGGAAAAGACAACACTTTCCGAACTTATTGAGACTGAAGTTTGCATCATGCAAGTAAAGCAAAATAAATGGAAACTTATCTTTTGGTCTGGGCTTGAATCATTACATGCATTTGCAGATTTAAATTCCTTGGAACATCTCTTCAACTGGTAGCTCTAAGTGATGTAATCTTAAACTTCTTGTGCCTTGAACAGCAAAAATTAAAGCTGGAGAAAGGGAGAAGGCAGAGACTAACATACATAATACAGTTAAATACAGCATGTTAATATTTTCCACACATCATTTTTTGTGGCAATTTCTGATGTCGTATTTTGTTTCTCTACCTAGTAAGAAACATCAAAAGCACATATCTGATATATGTTTCTTACACCAGCATGAAATCGGTGATTGAGCGATACAACAAATCAAAAGAGGAACATCATCAACTAGGCAACCCTGCCTCTGAAGTCAAGGTACTCTTTAACTCTTAAATTTGATTCGTAATTTTACCTCCAAGGAAAACTCGAGGCATGATTGCTCCATCGGTTCACATACATATATTTAGCTCATGCTGGATAAAAAGACTTAAAAAAGAGCACCTTAATAAGATTAGAAGCAGCAACAACAAAGACTATATTCCTAAATTCAATTGATCACTAAGTGTGTCACCAGATACACTACCAAACAGTGGTCAAATGTGGAACAGTACTCAAATTGAGAAATTGATCACTAATATTTTTTTTTGGGACTAAATGTGTCTTAGAATCTAATTTATTGTGTATATACATGCTAGTTCTGGCAACAGGAGGCAGCTGCATTGAGACAACAGTTGCAAAATTTGCAAGAAAATCATCGGTATGATTCTTATATTTTATTAAAGCAAAATTTATTTGACCTGGAGGTCAATCAATGATAATAATGTTAATGGTTGAAAGTTGACAGATATGACACCTATGTGCACATTTCTGACTTCATTTTTCAAAAACTTAATGTTTTCCACCCAAAAAAGATAGAGAGAATATGTACATCAACATTTTCAACCAGCGTCTATCATAATACCATTACTTATCTGTCATTTCCTTGCATTGCATTAGTGCTTACTGACACGTTTCATGTTTTGTCGTTTATATTACGCTTAACTGAAATGATAACACTTCGGATGATCTTTTATTCTTCGATGGGCATGTTCAATATATTTGTAAATATATGCATGTCTTTTTCTGTGAAACCACCTGTTGCAGTTGCAAAAGCAGCCTATTATACCATAACACAGCAACCCAACCCAATATTACAACCAAAGTACCAAACCAATATTCTTTTCTTAGGCAAGAAATGAAAACAACTCTAAAAAATCTTGTCCTTCAATTTAATGAATCAACTCCCAACCCAAGTTGCATAATGTGCAATTTCCCAAGTTTTGTTGTTGTTGTTGTTGTTGTTACACGTGATGTTTGGTTTGAATATTGGAAATGAGAGGGAAATGGAATGGATTGAAGGTAAAGGTTTCCAATGTTTGGTTAAAACATGGAATCTTCAATGGAATGGGATGGGGATATTGTACGACAAAAATACCTCTTTTAAATTGTTCTATATTATCCATTAATACACACAAATGAAAATATATAATATATTTTTGCTTTAACATTTAATAAATTTTAAGACATCAGAATGCTCTTAAATTTCATATGTCAACTATCCAAAATTTCTTTTATTTATGAAATATTAGATTTGAGGAATATATATTTCACTGGTATTTATCTTTCTATGACACACCCTTTTATTCTTTTACTCTAGACTGGAGAAACTTTTAAAACCTCAGAATGAAGAATCTTGTAATATCAACTTAATGTCCCATTTCAAGAACTTTACATGACAGCCAAGATTCACAGATTATCAAAGTGAACTAGGAAAAATTTTAATATAGACTTGTGGAAAAATTCACTTTTAGAACATCTAGTCTCAGCTTTCAACCCTCAAGCTATGAAGCCTCTAAGACTGCCCTGAAAGCATTATTATTTAGGTTCGCATCAAGTAAACTCAGGTTGGTAAACTTGAACAGTTCCAAATTCATATTCTTCAGAGTGAATTTGGCACACTGAGCTAGTATATCTTATGATGTATAAAATGATAGTTGTACTACAAATGGATTTAGATTTTATATGACATGACGTGACAGCAACAAATTGACCAGCCCTAGCTACAAAATTAGCAGAGAAGAGAATGAAGAACTTACCAGGTATATGCTTTCGATAGATGGGCCACCTTAAAAGTCAAAGGAATAGCTCGTAGTAGAAAAACTGAAATAGTACAGCTTAAAGCTTAGCATTTGTTGACACCAAAAATGCCCGAAGACCACAATGTATATTGTTGTGTGAAGCAAATCAATTGCATCTCATTAACATACCCTATAAACATGTTATGGAATATCAAAGATACAAATTCAAAAGCCTATGGTATATGTCCAAACAGGCAAATGATGGGCGAAGAGCTTTCTGGTTTGAGTGTAAAAGACTTGCAGAATTTGGAGAATCAATTGGAAATGAGTCTTCGAGGTGTTCGAATGAAAAAGGTTTAAAAGTCTTTCAATGTCACCATGCAGTGCTTAGTAAAACTTCCAATTACTGTGCATATATCAGATAAATGTTACTTACATTTTCTATTTTACAGGACCAAATTTTAATGGACGAAATACAAGAATTAAGCCGAAAGGTGAATCCCAGAATCAATGGCTACTGATTTACCATCATATAATTTCAATTCAAGTAGCAAATCTTTTTGGTTTAAAAGATTCAAGTTACTAATTCATTGGCCTTATTGCAGGGGAACCTTATTCACCAAGAAAATGTGGAACTCTATAAGAAGGTAAACCTAATTCGTCAAGAAAACATGGAATTGTATACGAAGGTACAGGTTTAAATAACTAACACAAGCTTAATCAACCTTGAAAGAGTAGTATGATTTAAACTTTGACATATTGATGGATGTTTTAAAGCCATCCTCAACAGAAAAATTTCACATCCCAGGTTTATGGAACAAGGGATTTGAATGGATCAAACAGAAATCCACTTCACACAAACAATATAGGGATTGGAGAGGACTCGCACATACCTGTTCGTCTCCAACTTAGCCAGCCACAGCACGAGACTCCAGCGAGAGCAACAAAGTTGGGGTACAGTTCCCTGCAAAGTGGTACTTTTATTTTGAATTCTGATGTTGCCATGGTTTTAATAAGAAATGTTTCCTTGTTAAATACAGCAGACTGCAACTGCATTAGTGAAGAACATTCAATAAGGTGAGCATTCAGATAATTGACTTGAGTCGATGTTGGGAGGGTTATGCTTCTATTAGTGAGATGTGGTATGTAAACCACGGACCTTTCAGTTTCAAGACTTTGGTTTCATATTATTGAAAAAATTAACTTCAGCACATGTGTGATGGTGAAGGAAACCAGCTATTAATGTAAACATAAGATTTTAAGTGTAATAAAGAAAAATGAAATTGCACTATGAATTTATTTTAGGAGTTTTCGTCCTTGAAAAGGACAAGTGAAACGAAGGTATACATTTTTTTATTTAATTAAAGTAAAAAAAAAAATGATCAAACATACTTATTGATCTGCTCTAATAAAAAGGTAACACCAAACAGTTAATTGGAGAAATATATAGAGAGACAAACTCTCAGGCATTGTTGCTTGGGAGCTCAACCAAATTCAATCAACTAAGATTACAGACCTAACAGTGTCTAGTCTATCATTCTTCATTTTGCCTCCCTTTTAACACACATGAACAGCAACAAAAACTTACCTCTCAGCCCGTGTTGCCATAATAAGACCTATCAACACTTGCCAGAACTGCATTTAAACTGATAAGAAAATTACTAAAATAAAGGAAATGAATAATAAACTCATCACGTACTTTTTCTTTCAAAATAAAAGCAAAGAAGGATATGTGCACAACTAAATGGATAGACAAACTATAGATTCCAGAAAACAAAAAATTGTTAATAGAAATTGATAGAGGAAGAAAGAAAAATATGTAAAATTCTTACTTGCATGTTATATTAAAATAGAGTGGTATCAAGTCCCAAAAATAAAAAAGTGGTCTGCCCTCCCTACGCCTAGTGTACAGATGCAGAAAACTGTAATGTGAAACAAACATAAGACTCTGCTGGTCTATGTCAACAACATAACTTGCAATCCACTATTCATAGAGCATGTTACACAAATTGGCATGTATTACTGGGACAAAGCATGCTCAGGGTTAAAAGCTGACACATATAGTTCACCATTGAAGGTTCCCAGAAAAGAAGAAAAAGGCGTTCTTTTAGGAAGCAGCAAAAGTAATGTAGCAAATTCTCACTGCAACAACTGTAATTCAGCTCTAAATTAAGGGATAAAAAGAACAGGAAAAAATAAAGTTCTAAAACTCTAAAACAGCAATAAATAAAGGATATGTTTCAACCTGGAATACTTGCATAATAAGCCAGAATAATGTCAAGATGATTCTAAACACACTGATATTACCCAAACATTAAAGAGTGCAATTTTTTAAATAATATAATTTTAGAAAATGTTAAAATTTTCAGTTTGTACAGTCAAAAGTTAATCAAATTAAAGTTGTTGATGAAGTCAGGAGTAAAGACTAATATAATGGTCAATCTTCAGATCACCACTTTATTTGGATTCATTGCCTACAAACAGATGAAACGATTCATATAGTGTGCTGGAGAAGTTCATGATGCATATTTAACTTTCAGATGTAGCTCACCTATTGACAACAAAGATAAAATATACTAAAAAAGAAAATGAAAAAAAGGTAACTTCTGCAAGAAGTTTAAGAATTAATTTCCAAAGGAAGAAAACTTAAGAGCATCCAAAATAAAATTTCTAGCAAAATAACTGAAAAAACATACACAATTTGGTTACAAAAGACCCAAACTAGAAATGCAAAATTTAAATTTATGCTGCAATAACTCTGCCTGTGTATCTACCCTTGCATAGTTGCATACACAGCCGGTCCCAAGCCCGGATAAAGGAGAAGGGTTGCAACAACACAATAGATGTCAAACATTTTGATAGATAGCAAGAACATAATGCTTTTAATTTGAATAAGACTTGGCTGAGTTAAGTTAGCCACTTGTCATCATAGAATTGGAAAATATTCAAACAATTGAAAAACACTCAAAAATCTGAATCTTTTACTCATAGAAACAGGCTGATTTGACTTGAATTCCTTAAGATTTGAAGTCCGAACATCAGAAAACTAATATAGCATGTGTTAGATTAAAATAAAAAATAAAAGGAATTATAGAGGAGGGGGAAAAAAAGGGAAAGAGAAATGGAAATCCTCAATCTCAGTTTGAGGAAAAGAAATGGAAGAGAGCTAATAGAGCCTTACAATGAGTTATCATATTCAATCAGCCTGTTGCAATTCTTTTATGCAACTTTTTGTATGCTTTATTCCAATTCCATTGTAAATACCTAGTAACAAAATATACTCATTTTAATGTCTGTGTAGCCCATATACACAGCTTTGTATTGAACTATTATATCTTGATGACTTACCAGCAGCACCTTTGTCAAAATGATGATTAGATTAATGCTAAATAATAAAAAAAACTCTAACTCTGCAAAGTGAATCAAGAATCAAACTAGAAGTATGTTCGAGGATAGACAGACAAAGTACGGTCAACTTCAATGAAGCTATATTGGGAGATAGATAAAGTTAACTAAAATCATATCACACAGTAAGCACAAAGGTAGTTGATGTTTAATCATATCAAGCTACCATGCAGTGTCTTATTTACCTTACCGTATTCCCTATTTATTCTAAGGCATAAACAGGCTACTTCCTATTTTTCCAAAAATCAAGGACAATGACATGCTGCTGCACCAAGACCTTTCAGTTATTCTCATGGACTTTACCATTTTCAAGCTCTTACCTATCAACTTAAATCTCTTACCTATATTTAAGCTTTAATACCATTATTGAGCTCTTACCTATCAACTTAAACTTATATTATTGATAAAATTTGGCATCCACAAATGCACTTCAACTTCTTTTTCAAGAAAAAGTGATCTATTTCAACTAAACTGGTGCATACGTTATTATTGAGCTCTTACCTATGTTTAAACTTTAATACCATTATTGAGCTTTTACCTATCAACTACATATATTATTGATAACATTTGGCGTCCACAAATGCACTTCAACTTCTTTTTCAAGAAAAGTGTTTTATCCATTTCAACCAAACCGGCGCAGACAAAAATTACTGAATAAATTTTAACTTAATTTGTGTTATAAAGTCCTATTAATAAGGAAACTTTTCAGAAGGCCCATCTTTCTATACACACTAGAAAAGGAGTAATTGTTGACTCATTATTGATAAATCTTTACATGACTTCACCTCAAAGAATTTTTAACAGTTCTTAAAAAAACTCCAATAATGACTATTCGTACATGTTCCACACCTTATGTAAAAAAAGGGAAATAAATTGCTAATCTCTTACAAGGGATGTGAACTTTAGTCCAATAAAAATTACTTGCATATTGCATATTTCTTCGAAATAATTGAAAACTATTCTTGTCTCCCACTAAAGTATTATATCCTTCATGACATCACTTCACTTATTTCTTACATTGTTCCAAGCACTAACATGGCAACAATACCCAAACCATCACAAGTAAACATCCATCAACAACCTTATCTTTACACATTCCATGTCAGTTAATAAAGTGACATTTTTAAACCTCTCAATCCTCTAACTAGAGTTGGCAAAGTAGGTCGTCGGGTCGGGTTCGTGTCGTGTCAAATTCAGGTTGATCTAAACCCGACCCATGTAATAATTGTGTCAAAATATTGAGAATCAAACCTGACACGAAAAAATAAGCGTGTTACCTAACAACTCGTTTAATATCTATATTTTTAATAAATGTTATACATACACCCCCAACATATACACACACCCCAAAATATTACACATTTACACTATTATAGTTTTTAATTATATATATGTAAATAATACTATAAATCAATATCATAAAGTATACATGTGTACCAATATTTTGCATATTTACACTATTAAAGTTCTAAATCTATATAAAATTTTAAAAATAAAACACTGTGTATATATCTACCCTTCCAAAAATAAAAAATAAAAAGAGAGAATCATGTCCAATATTTGATTTTTAATGACAAGAACCTAGAAACTAATTTTAAAAAAGAAAATATAATTGTGTCATTGTTTGGGTACACGGGTCAAGAATTTTAACCCTAACCCGACACCGAAAAAAATCGTGTTGACTCGGAACCGACCCATTTAATAATCGTATCAAATTTGACGACCCATACCCATTTATTCGTGTCAGATAATTGGGTATTGTCAAATTTTGCCAACTCTACCTCTAACGCCCACATCTAATATGGGACGATTATTGATAGTGAATAGATTTACTAAAAATGAAATTCATTTCTATGTATTTCCTTCTTAGAATTTGAAACTCCTCACTCTCAATGCTTCCAACATAAATTATTTTGTTTTACCATACTCTATTAAATCATAAACATTCAAGACTAGACGTGGATATGACACTATAATCAACTTGGCTTCTCAATTGATACGAAAATTTCAATTGAGTAAACAAAAATTCTGAAAACCCGACTCATTTAATGACCGGCTCCTACCATGCATGATGTTATCAACTTTCAATAGAATTTTCTTAGCAATTTTAATTTCAAGCTCTTCAACCCAACAAGCATCAGGCAAAGAAAGCTTTGACTAAGAACGAAGCCAATGCACCTAAAAGGCCTTGAGCCTATTCAAGTCAACCTTAGTCTTTTATACATGCCTAGGAGTTCGCACTAGTAATGTTCATCTTGTGCATGAACTTGCACCCATGCTCCAATACTCCAAAGATTGCCTTGCTGTTAAGCGCAAATATAAAAATGTGACTATCATCTCAATTTCAATTTCAACCCTGTAAGAGGGTAAGTATATGAATAGTGCATTGACCCAAACATGTGGATTAAGAAAGAGAACAACTATCATTTCAATTTCAAATGCTTTTATCCGTAAAATGTCACTATAAATGAACATACAATTGTGTAAAGACAAAACTTCAACCGAGAAAATATTCTTCCTTTTTTCTCCAGGCATGCATGTTTTACCTTATACTTCAAACAAGCCTTTTTCATCCAAAACATATATATTTGTTCGTGCTCATCTTTAGTACAATAGTGATAAGGGATGCGAAAATCTTCCCATCAAGCCTTATATTCTTTTGAGGCTCAATATTCTACACCATCAGGTTAGGAGTTCACTCTAACGCCGTATTATATCTGAGAAACCTAACAAGGATTACCATCAACACCTTCTCCTACAATGTTTTTCAATGTTCCAAGAAGCAATTGTATATGAAAATGTCAAATCAATTTTCATAAATGATGCTCTCAAATTTTACAAATAAAAGCTTCAATTTTAAACTTAATCACATTCCCAAATCATGCATCTCTACAAAAGGTTATTAGAAGAGGGGTTTTTATATTTTATTTTTCCTTCTCTCTCACCAAAATATCATCTTTTGGCCAAACTCTAAGCCAACCGTGCATAACGTCCAAAACTCATTGCAACAAATTGATCTAAACTCTAAACCAAAATGTCTTTTTAGATCACCAAAAAATTGTTACATAATCTCTCATCTATACTGTTTCATTCCAACATGCGAGGTAAACCATTATGAAAAGTACTATTTCATCATAATAGCATTTCCATCATGGCACAAATACCAAGCCTAATCAAACCTTTCATTTGCTTTCTACCACACATTGTTTGAAAATTTTGTAATTATAAACCCAAGGTAGCTTGCACGATTGATCTAGTTCTATTTGAAAAATAATATTTTGGATAATACGCCCTAAAAGTTGCATAAAGAACTTGTACATATAGACTTAACAACAAGAAGAAGCATCATTGTCTTATTCATTACAATTTTTTCTATTCTCTAACAACTCACCATCTATATATACATGTATATATGTGTGTGTGTGAGCATTTAGCGCATGAAAATGATACACACACACCATCTATATACACACACACACACGCACATATCTGGGCATGAAAATGATCTGATGAGCATTTAGCGCCTACACATAGTGAGTACCTAGATACGTGGTACAATTTCGTAACTCTTTAAGAGTGCTGAAGATGTGGATTAACTGGACAGAGCCATGTGGCAGTGTCGCTCACTATAAGTTGCCCGCTAGATTATTACTTTACATATATGTTAGTAAATACTAAAGTAAATGAAATTTCTATGTTCAAAATTAAGCACAAATAATGTACGATGCCCACTATAGAAGTACCACAAAAAATTTATTCCACACTTTTCTTCTATTTTTTTAAAAATAAGGAAACACGGGTAATTTTGAATTAAATGCTTAATGATGAACCACAAATGCTGAAAGTTAATAACTTCCCTAAGAAACGACTTATTTAATTGTTCGCAAATTAATTATATCCAGACAAGCATAATGTTCATCACAATATTTTATGTGATTTTTAGTGATATGCTTGTTGAATGAACCATGAATTAATTTATGAAACTCAGAAGGAACAACTATGATGATTTTCCAGCAATAAAGCACTATAATATGATAGTGGTACAAATCTGATGCAATATCAGCCAATGAAAAGTTAAATACTGTGGCAAAAACGTGTTCAATCTGACATACATTCACATCCCTGTGGAATAACAATGAGTGCATTCAATAAAAATTTTCAAAGAAGTCCCAACAAGCTTTAAAGTAAGTTGTACTAAGCACTATACAAAACAAACAAAAGCAAGTAGGAAAGAAACTTAAAGAAAAGGAAGAATCATGTCTCACCTGAAAGCCAAATGCACATCTTCCTCCAATCAAACTCCACTCTTCGTCTAACAAGTATCTAAGATAACGAAATAAAAAGGAAATCAGTTGAGGAAAGTAAACGCTGCAAAACGATAACAAAAAGAAGTGCAATAAATCCAACGACATAACTATAAACCATGACACTGCGCTTGATTTTGCGAAATATCGGTTAAGAACCAGTAACTTTGAATCCAATGACCGTTAAGAGTTTGAAATTGGTTTCAAATGACTAATAAGTTATCAGATTCTTTTGCGCCTACATTTTCCTTGAAGGTTTCTCAGCAACCAAACAAATACAAAGCCAATTGCAGAAGAAACACATTTTGTTCCAAAGAAAAATGTACGGAAACATTTTAAATATGGAAAATTACCTCAAAATGAACGCTCGCAAGAGATTCGAGCAACAAATTAGATCAAAGGAACCGGCGTTAAGCGAGAAAGTAAGCTCAAAGATTCCGAAACACAAACGTAAATTCACAAAAATGCAAATCTATGATGAACGCCAAGATCAAAATTTACGAAGAAAGGGAGCTGAAAAAATAAATGAAACGTGAAAACTAGATGACAATGGATCTGCTTCTTCAAAGGAGACAATCAAATTGTTACAAGAGACAGCTAGAGAAATATAAAGAGAGAGAGAGGAGAAAGAGAGAGAGAGAGAGAGAGAGGGAGGGAGAGAGAGCCACGAAAAATATCTGCGAAAGAGTATATATAAGAAAACACTGGAGATGCCCCCACCTGATCTTCACACGTAATCAATCGCTGTAATTTTGATTTTGGGATTTTTTTTTTTAATT
>NW_006262201.1:35066892-35269244 GCF_000493195.1 Citrus x clementina | reverse complement strand
CTGTTGAATGCCTAGGGTTTCGGATTCTCATAAACCGCTTTCTGAATTTTTGGGACAGCTGCTGTTTCAGCATATCAAACAATAATTTAAATAATTTCACTTGGTCTAGCGGGTCTTGGACTGGACTCGACCCGACTTTGTGAACTGCTCATTTCCTCTTTTTTTTTTTCTCTAATTTTTTGGATTAATTTTTTTTAAATATATATAACATATAAAGCACCCACATTCCTTCTCATTTTTTCTTGTATAAAATATAAACAAAATTTTCACTTTTAAAAATTCTTTTATGCAATAGTAAATGAATCAACGAGTTATAATAAAATATGTAACTATAAAATATTTATCTTATGAAATGAACTGTAAAAATTTTTTCTCATTTCATTGAACAAAATAATTCAATTTTTAAGAAATAAATTAATAATTAATTTGATATTTTTAAATTAATGTTATATGATATGTAATAATAGATCAATCAATAAGTTATAAAAAAATTTAACTATAAAATATTTATTCCATGAAATGAAAGAATTTTTTTCTAAATTTATTGAATATAATAATTCAATCTCTAAGAAATGAATTAACAGTTGATTTGATATTTTTAAGTTAGTGTTAAATGATATGTAAAAATATAAAATTGGACAAAAATTATGTTATTTTACTTGATGTTTGGTAGGCATTTTGTAAGTTAATATACCTTTTTTTTTTAGTATTTTTAACTTCGTTCAAAAATTATGTATGACTACTTTCTAAAAATGACATCAATCATAAATTAATAATTTTTTTCGTTTTTTTAATTGAATATAAATGTGCAATTATAAATAATTTCTCTGTTCATTAATGTATTCCTGAATGGCTCAAAGAGCCGAGCGGCTTAAGCCAAGCCATCAAGTGTAGTCCTGTTTCGAAAACTAACGGCGCCAAACGTGAAAAATAAAAAAAAAACATTGGACGAACCTACTGGGACACGTAGCAGTCTACTATTTGACCACGCAGAATCACCCACAATCACTCAAATATTAGGTCTTTGTACGTGTCTTTTCCCGCAAATTGAGAGGGAACACGTATCCAATTTCCTAACGTCGCGTCTAGTTCTTGTAAATCTCAACTGTTATAGGCTCATTTTTGTAATCAGCCTTTGAAGGCATCGCGGAAAGAAAGTACTTTACTTAATTGAAAACAAATCAAGTGAAAACAGAAAAGAAAAGTACAGAGAAAGGAAAGTGGCCTACCTGTCAAGGACACGTGTCAAATTTTTGGTCAGCATGTACTTTATAATTCTCGCGATTAAAATATTATGCAAGGACGAAGATATTTTTTAGCATTGGCTTAAGGTTGTGACACATGGCAGTTGTAACGAAGATATTTTGTAGGATGATTGTAAAGTGAGAGAATCTATTTCAACAAAATGATTCACTAAAAATTATGAAAAGATGGTGGTTAAATTATTAAGATCACGTGAAACAGAGTTTCGAGCTAACAAGGTCTAGTAGATAAGATAACAAAGTCATTATCAAGACAATTAGGTCCAATCTTATGACACGTGTGGAGATATTATTGGAGAGTAAGATATCAGGCGATATACCGTTGTTGTTATCATATAACATCGACTGCGTATCTCTCGCAATTATCTACGTATGCGTCTAAGTAAGTACCTTGGGGTCAGCGGAATTGCGATATTAAGGATAAGGATTGATGTCATTATTTATATAGTAGCTAAATTGCAATTAGGAAATTATCATTAGAGATGCAATAATTGAATAAGGTTAATTAAGACACGTGTCTTAATAAAATTTTGGTAATCAATTAAAGATAGAGTGAGAGAAATGTAATGAAGAAATAAATCGGTTTGGTTAAAACCTTTTTTTAATAATCTACTTGGTTCTTCTTCATCTATCATATATTTTGTCTTTTCCATAATTTCTTTACCTTTACTTAAAGATGACACTGATTTTCTATTTTTCTGCTATAATAACATCTATACGGCTATTTCTTATTAGTTTCATTACCTTTTAATATTATTTTAGGTCTTAAAATATCTTTTATGTCTACTTTTTTAGGTACTAAAATTGGGCTATTTAAATTTAATCTTTCAACTCTATTTATTAATACATATAATTCTAAAATTGAATGTTTTGTATTAATATTTGCTAATTCAAATTCTACGATAAAAGTATGTTCTAATATTTTTATACAAGGATTATTTTGTATCCAAGATCATAATCTTTTTCTAAAACAACATATGGATCTTTATAAAAACTATTAAGATTATCATCAAATTTATCAATTACGAAAATATGTCATGAACTAAACAAAATTTGTCTCATAACTACTTATATAAAATATATTTCAAACAAAAACAAAGATGTACTATGATACCACGAAAGAGAAAAGAGTTATTTTAAAGAGGAGTGGATGACTTTTACTTGGCTTGTTAGACCAACAATATAAACTTATGTAATTCCCATTCGAGTTAACCATCGAAAATCCCAATAAATTTTTGAAATAAACAGTTGCCCTGGTAAAAATTAACTTTTGAAAGCTTATCAAACTGATTCTAAAATCATGCCGACAAAAACACTTTAAAACTCCTTACTCATGCCCAAAACTTTTTTCAACAACACATTATCAACAAAAATAGGCTAATAGAGATCATATTTAAAAAAAACTTTTAGAACATTAGTAAAAACTTTTACTACATTCCTAATATTTTTGTTCGAAACAAAAACTTGTTTTCAAAATCTCTTTTCTTCAATAATTAATTTCCTTGAATAATAACAAGGATAGACCTTTGGTTAGTGTTGTAAAATAATTTTTTACAGATGCTGGAAATCAAATATACACTCATTTTCTTTCCTTTTTAACAAAGATTGTATATACACTTAAAAGAGACAAAAATTTATTAAAAAAAAAAGAGAGAGAGTCCACACGAAATTGGCAACCCAAATCTAATAAATTATCTTGGTTAACAGCACCTCTCCTAGAACATCTCCCAAAAACGACAACAAATTAAACGCCTAACAAACCCCACCGGTTTGTAGATGGCAACCCAAATCAAATAAAATACGAAGATTACATGAAGCAAAATAGAACTAGCATGCACGTGTCAAAGTGTTTCGATCAAAGAGGCAAGCTTTATAAATTTTAAGAAGCTTTGAGAAAGATTTTGTGGCAACAAGTTTCAAAGATTGTACATTGAATCTATTCAATGTATATCGAGTGCGTAATA
Source organism: Citrus x clementina (assembly GCF_000493195.1). NCBI lineage: Eukaryota > Viridiplantae > Streptophyta > Magnoliopsida > Sapindales > Rutaceae > Citrus > Citrus x clementina. The sequence continues at coordinate 35,266,018 of NW_006262201.1, read as the reverse complement.
TGGCTACCTACTTTTGCTTCTAGAGCCTAACACACTTGTCGTCAGGTTAGCACCAATTAAGTTTACTGTCGGGTAATTTCGCAACATTCTGCGTATCGACCCAACAATTGCCGACGTATTACCTACCTAAGAACGAAAAAAAAATTGGCAACAAGTCACTTTCCTCTCCTTTTGACTCACTTACGAATTGAGTGCTGAATTATTTTCCGTCATTATCTTTAAGTGATAGATTACTTATATGCAGTTATGTTTAGAAATTAGGATGCTTAATTGCTTATTTTTCTGCTATCAAAGTAAGGAAAAATTAGTAGGTAGGCTATTTTCATAAAGGATAGGGTTATTCGCACCTAAAAAATTTAATTTGTATATTTTTATTTTTCAAAATAGTATAATTATTTAAACTCACCATTAAATTTTGAAATTTTAATTTTTATGATAATCTGTTAGGATGTAATGAAAGATGTATTTTTTATTTTTTGGAAAAAAGAAATAATTAAATAAATAAAAGTAACATCAGAGTTTATTGAATGTACAATCTCATATGAGCTGACTTGGAAATTGAGCTCCCGGCCCACATAGACCAGAGTTTTGTCAAATGGGTTTTTGTGGGCCAAGCAATCGAGCCCACAAAATAAACCGGTTCAATTAATCTAATTAGGCGTACTTTGTTGAATTACTTTGCTGAAATGTCGTTATCACTTCTAGGGATGGCAATGGGCACCGCCCGCAGCGGGTTTGCCATTACCAAACCCAAACCCGCACAAAATTTAAATTACCAAACCCACCCGCAACCCGCAGCGGGTTTTAATTTTTTTACAAAAACCCACCCGCAGCGGGTTTTAACAATTACCAAACCCGCAATGGTATCCGGCGGATTTTTTGCGGGTTTCCGTATTTAAAATCACAAATGTTTAATATATAAATTTATAATAATAACCTCAAATTCCATATAACATACTCAATTTTATATTTAAATAATGTAAATGAAAAATTAAAATTTCCACATCAATTCAACACAAATTCTCAAATTTAAGTATAAATTACACAAATCTATTTAAAAAACACAAACTAGTATCTAAAAATAATAATTACATTTCATATTATCATTTAAAACAAGCTCCAAGAGAAGATATTCATTTCATTCACCACCATAAGCACCCATCCAACACAATGCCTATAATAATAATTAAGATTAATATTTTTAAATACTAATTCGAAGAAAAATGCCTTTAGTTTTCTTTAGATTATGACTTTAGAATAGGATATAGGCCATATACACACATACACAACTTTGAGCCTTTAGCTATTTGGTAATTTAATTAATGACATTATTTTCTTTATACATTTTTATATTAAAATTAAATTAAAAATATTTGAAAAAAATATTGCGGGTTTGGTGGATATCCATGCGGGTATCCACCAGATATAAGGTTAATACCAAACCCACCCGCATCCATGTGCGGGTTTTAATTTATAATACTAAACCCGCCCGCAACGGGTAAAATTACCCGCAACGGGCGGGTTTTGGCGGGTGGGTTTGGGCGGGTTTGCGGGTTTGCGGGTACAATTGCCATCCCTAAATTCACTTCATAGAATGCTCGGCCTCGACCGCACAGGAGCAATAGTTATTGAACAAGAGAAAACACAAACAGGATAAGAAACAAGGCCTTGGCGGCAGTGGCACTCTTCTCCCTGTAGCTTCTCTATCTTCCACTTCTTAACAAGAGTCTCATAGTAAGCATAACTCTCTATATTCCTTTATTTAGCCTCTTTGATAAATTATCGTTGTTCTGTTACAAAACCCTCTCTAAAACACTTTTGTTGTGGAAGCATGAATTTTTTATCATTAATATACGTTTGAAGCTGAAAATATGGATATTATAGTACCAGCAAATCATGCCCATGAAGGGTTTTGCTCATTTCAACATTTCACTCGAGAAAGCTGTAGAAATACTGGTCCTTTCAGTGTTGGGGCTGGGGATATAGCTAGGGCTAGGGCTATTAGGAAAGTTCATGTGGGCTGCAAAGTTTCTTTTTCTGTTCAATCTGCCGACAGTGTAGATTTTAAAAAGCATAAAGGGTTCCAAAAGCAAAGGCAGAACCGGGTTTTTGCCATTTCCAAAGTTGAAACACTTAGTTTTAATGGTAAAATGAAGCATGGTGAGGCATTTGTACAAGGACATTTGAACAATGGTCATATTTCTTCGGGCATGGAGAATTCTTCACTAAATTTTGAGGATTTTGAGAGTAATAATCATCTTCGTCGATTGGTTAGAAATGGGGAGCTTGAAGAGGGGTTTAAGTTTCTTGAGAGTATGGTTTATCATGGTGATATTCCTGATATAATCCCTTGCACAAGTTTAATTCGTGGTTTTTGTAAGGTTGGTAAAACTAGGAAGGCCACAAGAGTTATGGAGATTGTAGAAGATTCTGGAGCAGTTCCTGATGTTATAACTTACAATGTTTTGATTAGTGGGTATTGCAGACTGGGGGAGATTGATAATGCTTTACAGGTTTTGGAGCGAATGAGTGTTGCACCTGATGTTGTTACATATAACACTATTTTGCGAACTTTGTGTGACAGTGGGAAATTAAATCTTGCCATGGAAGTTCTTCACAAACAATTGGAAAAGGAGTGTTATCCGGATGTAATTACATACACCATATTGATTGAAGCAACTTGCAAAGAAAGCGGGGTTGGTCAGGCAATGAAGCTCTTAGATGAGATGAGGAACAAAGGATGTATTCCCGATGTGGTTACTTATAATGTTCTTGTCAATGGAATTTGTAAGGAAGGAAGGTTGGACGAAGCAATCAAGTTCTTAAATGACATGCCATCCTATGGATGCCAACCGAATGTGATAACACATAATATTATTTTGCGTAGCATGTGTAGCACTGGGAGGTGGATGGATGCTGAGAGACTATTAGCTGAAATGGTTCTCAAAGGTTGCTCCCCAAGTGTTGTCACTTTCAACATCTTGATTAATTTCTTGTGTCGAAAGGGTTTATTGGGTCGAGCAATCGACATTCTGGAAAAAATGCCTAAGCATGGGTGTACTCCCAATTCCTTAAGTTACAACCCAGTGCTTCATGGTTTCTGCAAGGAGAAGAAAATGGACAGAGCAATTGAGTATTTGGAGATTATGGTCTCCAGGGGTTGTTACCCTGATATTGTAACCTACAATACTCTGCTCACTGCATTATGCAAAGATGGGAAGGTTGATGTAGCAGTTGAGATACTTAATCAGCTCAGTAACAAACATTGTTCTCCAGTTTTGATCACTTACAATACTGTGATTGATGGCCTCTCAAAGGTGGGGAAGACGGAGCAAGCGATGAAGCTTTTGGAGGAGATGCGCACAAAAGGTCTTAAGCCTGATACCATTACCTACTCTTCACTTGTTGGTGGACTAAGTAGAGAAGGCAAGGTTGATGAAGCAATTAAGCTTTTCCATGACTTGGAAAGATTGGGTGTCCGGCCTAATGTTATCACCTACAATTCTATCATCTTAGGACTTTGTAAGGCTCGGCAGACCTATCGTGCTATTGACATCTTGGCAGATATGGTAACGAGGGGTTGTAAACCCACTGAAGCTACATACACCATTCTCATTGAAGGCATAGCTTATGAAGGTTTAGCTAAGGAGGCTCTTGATCTATTAAATCAGTTGTGCTCCAGAGGAGTTGTGAAGAAAAGCTCAGCAGAACAGGTGGCAGTCAAAATGTAGCCTGTTGGTCCATTCCATTTTCTGTTCTGTGGTGATTGGTAACTGGTAATTTGTGTCCTTGAATTTCTTCAGCTTTAAGTGCTGGCAAATTACGTCCGTAAGAGCTTATAAATTTCCTCATATTAGCTTCTTCTTCGTAAAGAGTGAAATTCAAGGTCAATTTTGGTAGACAGTCCATGTAGACTTTTCCTCTTCTTTTTGTCAAATTTTTGTATTTTACTTTCTACCTCACTTGACCACTCAAATGCTGTCTTGTCTATCCTTATTTAAGCTTTCACACTTTGAATCGGCATTGCTCTGCAAGCTTTAAGTAGTTTGTTCATGTCCTAAAACGCTCTTTGTGGAAATAATTTGTTGCCTCTTGCTGCTGTCATTTTCATTACTGATAAAAATCAAATATGCTATATATACTAAACCAATGTAGATGCTGTTGTTATACGGAGCCTCTGACTTGAGCCAGTCACAAAGCAATAAGTTTAGTTCTGTTGTGGCATGATTTCTTCTTATGTTTATTTATCTGCATTGAAAACCAAGTGTAGGATGAATTAATAGGTGTCATCCAAATGGATGATCAAAGATGGAAATGTAGGTCTATGCGAATGAATGAGCTTGGAATGATAAGCACGTTTACACAATTGCACAGTTTCTGAATGGCATCAATACTGCAGTCCATGGATATTCTTTCTGTAAGCTTCCAGTAATTCTATAGCATCAAACGCACATGCTCCTTTATTTGCTTGAACCTGGGAATATCTGAAGGGAGAAATGTAAAAACAGTGTTGCAGTATCACTATTTGCTCGGGGACGGCTTCGATGGAATGACATTAGTTAACAAACTCTAGCTGACTTGGATATGTATATGTATTTTTTGGCATTTTGTTTCATAATGGCCTTGACGTCCAGTGGTGTTACAGGTTTTTCAATCTTTTCTTTTCATCTTCATATGTGAAAATTTTAAAGAATCTTATCTTTGTACAATGAGAAGCCCTTTGGGAGTTTAAGAATTGCATCCCAAGTTAAAATCAGTATCTTTAATATGTTTTGTCTAGCAACTGATAGTTTAGTAGTAAAAATTCGGTATCTATCATTTTAAGCTTTTGGTTTTCTGTTGTTTTCTCAAAGTAAAGATTAAAGATGAAGCCGACCTCTTATATTTAAAGCCAACATGAGTTAATATATTCGCACTGAGCTAGCTCAGCTTGCTGACATTTTTTATAAATCCAGTTTCCTTTTGGATATAACAGCTGCATGTATATTTTGTCCTCTACAGAGACACTTGTATTATTCGACGTGTGTCCACTGCGGAATGGTGCAAATGATATTTACTACATTTATCATGCATTGTAATTGTACAGGCGGAGATTCGCTCTGTGGCAAGCAAATGACAAATTATATCTTCACTCATCTTCCGTTTCTCCTTGAAAACAAAATGGGACTTGTTATTCCATATCGACTTATAAATGCCATCTTCTCTCTACCACACATTCAAAATCCACAACAAAAGGAGAGAAGAGGCATACCCCAACAAGTTGGCAAAATGAATAGTTGTTCTCATCTTAAACTCAAAGCAATGATGGAGAGAACTTCTTCTTCTCCTAAGAATACAGATGATGAAGCAACAGGGCTGCTATCATGCTGGGGTCGGCTCAAGCTAAAGCTTCCATGGAGGAAGCCGAGAATTTGGAGAGATACAAGAAGGCGTGCACAGCAGCGAAGTGTTTGTTTTAATATAGAAGCAGCTTTCAGGGCCAAGAATCCAAAACCAGCGGGTGGGTTTAAGTATGATCCTTTGAGCTATGCTCAGAACTTCGATGATGGCTGTTGGGATGAGGGTGATGTTGATTCTCTGTCTCGTGGCTTCTCTTCTAGATATGCTGCTCCATCTTCATCAACTTCGAAATCTCTTTTATGATGTTCTCTTACTCTTTTGGTGCGTCTCTTCTAAAAGTTGTAATATACATTTTCGATATATCTTCCAATATATATGTAAATATAAAACTATACACACACACATGTTTAAAAAGTTTTGCATTTTACTTGTGAATTTTTCTTCAACAACTTGAAATGTTTTTCATTCAAGCTTGCATATTTCTTTCCTTCAACCTGTATTAACTATCTTGTATTTTCTTCAACTGTAGTAGATTTAACTTTTAAGAAGTATGAATCTTGTTGTGGAGTTCCGCAATATATACAGAACGTCATCTAGGAACTGAAAAAATAACCATAGATGATTAATTGTATAACAATCGTGATTAATCACAGACATCCACATGACTTAAAAGTTTAAAAGAATGGACTTGAGAGCTAAAGAAGCCTGATGATTTACGAATACTTTTTTTTTTAATTTCTCTAATGATGCCTCATGAAGCTAATAACACCAGCTAAAGTAGCTTAATCTTGTAGCGGAAGGACATTTAATAAACAGGACACCCTTCAACAACTACACCTTTGGTAGTTGGGCAGGAAGCCAGATCACAATGTTCACCAGCTGAGCCCCACCAGTCTATGCTTCTGTTCTCCATGGTAAGGGTGAAGTACAAAAGAACTCCCATGAAAGCCAATCCAGCATCTAAGGCTGCTGATACAACATAATTGTATCTTTGCCACCACCCCTTTCGATACTTGAATATGAAGTAATTGAATATTGTCCCAACCACAATCCAGCAATTGAAGTTCACAGTCGTAGCTGGTGGCATTTGGGCTGTTGCTCCCAAAAGTACTGGAAGATTAATCAATGTAATCCATTTATGCTTGGGAAATGCTTTGTGCAGCAGCCACACCACGAAAGGTCCCAATGTTCCTAAAAGGAAGAACCAGTTGAGAGCTGAGTAGATTCCCATTCTTCCGAAGATACGTTTTGGTCCAATTAAACCCCAGATGACAGATGCATCATAGAATACGCGGTCACCAGGACATGTCCAAGGACTATTGGGAGGGAGGAGTTGATCTTGACATATGTTCTCTACGGTTGTTAGCAGCCACCAAGCCACCCCTAGATTGACTGTTCCGGCAATTATAGTCCCTATGAACTTTATGAACAACAAAAAGCCAGAAGGAGTTTAGACATCATACATTCCAATTGAAAACATAACCGTATCGAGAAACTAATTACTGTCACGAGTACCTTTTTTTGCATATTGTACTGAAATATCTGATTAAATTAGTACAAACCTGAACGACGAACATGGCTCTTGTTGGAATCTTCATGTAATGGCCAAGCTTGAAATCACTGAGGAAAGAAACTGCCTGGCTCATGCTGATGTACCCATATGTCTTGAAGCAGACATTAGCTATTGGCCTACCTGGATATATAACACCCATGATGTACTCTGTGATAATGTTTAATCCCGGCGTCTGCAGCAAAAGTAACAAATAATGAATTAACAAAAATGACCCCAAAAAAAAAGTTAGTATTAATCTAAACCTCTTTTTTATTCGACTATACAATGCAAATATACAAGAAGATAGCTTTTGATTAATCAATTATCATGCTGAACAGAGTTTTAAGCTAAGGGCAAAAGTTCGCACAAGCCAAAATTCAATGCTTTCACCTGATTGGTTGTGGCAGTTATGATGCTGATTGGAAGGGTAAAAATTAATGCAAGGGCTGCTGCAAAGAGGAGTCCCCACCATGGCATTTGGACCTCATCTTTCATGAAAATGCATAGCACAAGAGAGAGTATCAGCGATCCAACAAGCATTAAATAAAACCACCAATTTGGTATGTCCTTATACTTCTTCATCAACCTAGTGTGGATATCTTGCTTTCCCCTTGTAGAGGCTCGGATTTGTTCATATATCTCCCTGTTAGAACAACCATTCATGTAATATAACAATTGCTCCGATGTAATCTAAAGCACTCAATTCTAGTCTCTGTGATTACTTACCTTCCATTAAACAAGGCCACATGCGTGAGAGTAGATATAATGGCAGCGAAGCCAATGCCATATGTAACGGCAAAGAATGTGCTTAGGTGCATGGGGCCCTGCCGCTCATACATTGGAATGTCTAGTTCAAAATTTTCATTGACAATGGCTGATATGTTATATATCTGTCCTTTTGAATTGAATAAGTGTGAAGAGAAGATCGGGAACGTTTTGGCATCATAGAGATTGAAACCCCAGTAAGCTATTGGTGTCAAAACGTACATCACAATGATATAGCCAACAAAAACATTGACAATTGCAAAGAATGGAGTAATAAGAGGGCTGCCAAGATAAGAGGCAATGACTGACCAGTCAAGGGCAAAGGCACCAAGACCGAGTCCTTTCATGCCTGAGCCTAGCTGGTGGGCTGTTATCGAACTTGGAAATGCCCAGCAGACCCAAGAAACTGTAGTCAAAGTGGGGAAAAGGTAACCTGGAAATATATACCAGGAGAAGCTGCATACAAGTACAATCAAGAAAAATTTCCCCCGTGACATGCGATTGTTGTCTTTCTCATGCAGAGCCCTGTTCAATTGTAAAATAAAATCAACATGGGACTTTTCATTAAATTCTTCTTTCAATTTCTACAATAAGAATACAATTATGTATACAGGTTCATAGTTCTATGTCGAAAGTAGAGTATGTTATTATTTGTTTGGTGCCTTTGAAAGTGCATTAGACGTTAGCGACAGCATTTTTAAATAATTAAATGTGTGTTTTTTTAAAAAAATTCGTATAAAGTAAGTTCGAAAACAACAAAAACGATTTATAATTTTTCTTTTGAAAAAAAATGCTTAAAACTATTTTAAAAAGGAATTTATATTTACTTTGTAGAAAATTCTTGGATTAGAAAAAATATAACAACTCCAAACATACTACTAATTATAAATTACCTGCTTCTAATTTGGAGCTAATTATTAAAGAAGAACTTACGAAAATCGTCTTAACCCTTGAAATCAATGCAATCATAAATATCCTCAACCGCTCACATGTGACAAAACTTGGTTTAAAATGATCTGGCAAAGATTTGTACCTAAATAATAAATATATTGAGAAAAAAGACACTGTAGTCTTAACTGTAGCTAAAATGAAAATATTTCTTAATAAAGGAATTATTTATTTAAAGGGCAATATTTTGAGATCCATCATTATTGTTATTATTAGCCATCAACTGGCTAGCTTTCACATTTTCTACCATTCAATGTTGTGCAGGTAGCCGCAAGTCTAGTCTATCGCTTAATCCATGCAACTAAATAAAACACTACGTTTTGCACTAAAAATTTACTTTCTTTTTTTGAAAAAAAAGAGCAATAATTACCTGAAAAGAGAAACCTGAACCAGACTACTGGGCCACCACATCTCCGCCGGGTCAACGACGAACTTCCTCAGTATTCCGGCCCAACCGTACCCCAGAACCTACTCACAAGAGATTAGTCATTTAAATGTATCATTTAATTAACTTTTCACTTTTTAGGGAAAAAAATGAGTACATAATTACGTCTAAATTTTAACAACATTAAAAAGAAAAAGTTGAATAAATAACCTGAGTGGTAATGACAAGAATCCACGCAGCCAAGAAACTGATATTACGTCGATAAAAGGCCTTTATAATGTCCACTATACTGATAGCGTAAGCGGCTCCACTGCCGAACCCAGCCCCAGCATTGGCGAAGATCGAGATGAGCACGTGCTCTTTCACGTTAAACGGCCCCGGATTTAACGAAAACTCCTTCTCTCCGAATCCAGGGACTCTGAACTTCTTTTCCGGAAGCAGCCTCGCCATGAACCGTCCGATGGGGAGAGTTGCCACCTGTACGGAGATCATGGTGACGAGCAGAGGCTCCGTACGGTAGGCGAAGAACGTGTTGAGGAAAGAGAGGAGGACGCACGAGATTACGCCTAAGAACCACATACGGAATGTGTATACGGGCAGCGTCGGGTCGTCTTCGTTTGACACCGTTAGACGGACTTCTTCGATCGGAGAAACGTCGTCGTTTTCGTCGTCCAGTTCGTGATCTTTGCGTTTCGACGGCGGCGCTTCTGCATCGCGAAAGTCCATCGTGAATGAGCCTGTGAGAGTCAGTTAGCTAGCTCTGCCGTTTTGGCGTGAATTGATTATGATTTATGAATCCGTAGTAGTTCGTGAAGAGCAAAAATAGGGTATTTTGTTACGTAATACGTGGAGAACTAAACTTTAATTACAATTGAATTTCTGATAATGTGAATTATATGAAAAAGAGGATGTGTATATATATATATGATTTTGTCTTGTTAGTTTACACATCCTCTTTTTCATATAATTATATATAGAGATTTTTCTAAGTTATATTTCATGTACTTTAATAAATCTAAGGTGGCGTTTTTTTTTTTTTTTTGAAATCTGAATAGACCTGAATTAGTCTGAATTCTGAATAGATCTGACTATCTGAATCTGAATAATATGTTTGTTTTTTTGTCTGAATCTCAGAAAATAAGTATTAAGTTGTTTGTTTTTTTCAACTTAAAAAGTTGAAAATATGTACTTTTTCATTTGTATCCTTATTAAATTTAAATGTCAAATAAATAATATATTAAATACCATAATATTTTAACATTTATAAGTAAAACTATATTCAAGTGAATACATAATTATTTTAGAATTTTAATATATAAAATACCATAAATTTCAAATTTTATCGTATATAATATAAGAAAGAAAAAACATGGATATTTTTATGTGGGGTAAATGTCTATGGGTGAGTTTTGGGATAGACATAAAAAATAAATTATAAAGCAGTGATATTTTTGACATTAACAAGTAATTGACTTAATTAAGATTTCTCCATTAAGTAAAAAACCAAAAAAATTGGCTTATTTTATTAAGTCAAAATTATAAAAAAAAGTCTCATTAAATTATAAAAACAAACACCTCTAATTAACTTAATTAATTAAGTTAAGTCACTTTAAGTCATTAAGTTAAAAAACAAACGCCACCTAAATGTAGTTACTTATGATTTCTTGGATTAAGATTAAATGATGAACTGATTTTTTGCTGAGTACTGAATCAATGGTCAAAATTATTTTGAGTTTTTATTTTTTATTTCTCTTACCTAATAACTGTTGATTCAGTAATGAGAAAAAAACTCAGTTCAGCACTAAATATTTATCCTGATTTTCCTACTTATTTTACATACTATCATTCTTTTATATTAGGTAATTATTTTTGAGTTGTTGTAAGTTACATGTAATTTAACTTAGCATTTGTCTCACACACATACATTTATGCTTTAAGACTTAATTAATTTAATTTGTAAATAAAAAAATAATATTAATACCAACAAACGCATAGATAAACTAATATAAAATTGTTCTAACTTAACTAAAATCCTCGATTTGAGATTTGTGAATGTAGCTGTATTATATATTTGTTGGAAGAATTGGGCACAATGTGATTTTCGATCATAAGATGATTTAATATAAAAAGAAAAACAGTATTATTAAGATATCCCAAAACTTGTCCCAAAAATTATGGCATGTACCCTGTGACACAAATAAAACAGTTCAATGATTTTTCATAATATTTAAAGAATGCCAAACCAACATAGTTTTGAGTACAGGGAAGTAGGATTATTATATTATACTATATTACATTAACTAAAAGCATATTAAGCGAACACTGGGCACCCATCAACTGCAACGCCCTTTGCTGTGGGGCAAGTTGCGAGATCACAATGCTCTGGGTCAATATCAGGGTTGGACCCCCACCAGTGCAAGTTTACACCCTCCAAGCCCAGCGAGACGTAGAGCAGAACAGTCATGAACGCCGTTCCAGCGTCTAAAGCAGCCGACAGAATGTAGTTATACCTCTGCCACCATTTCTTGCGATACCTGAACACGAAAAAGTTGAATATTGTTCCGACCAAAATCCAGGCGTTGTAGTTCAAAGCTGTGGCCGGCGGCATGTAAGCTGTTGCTCCGAGCAGGACTGGAAGATTGATGAGGGGTATCCATGATTGATTTGGAAATTTCTTGTGCAAAAGCCACACTGCACATGGTCCCAATAATCCTCCTACGAAGAACCAATTGAGAGCCCCGTAGTTTCCTTGAGAACCGAAGATTCGCCTTGGTCCAACTAGACCCCATATAACAGATGCATCGAAGAATACACGATCATTTGGGCATGTCCAAGGACTGTTCTTCGGAAGCAGACCTGGTTGACATATGTGTTCGACTGAGTTTAAAAGCCACCATGCTACAATGAGGTTGATTGTTCCCGCTATGATGGTTCCAATGAACTGATGATCAAATGCAAGCTTGTATTAATTTCATGCTAGCTATTGGATTGCGGAAAACAGAGAAGAGGGTTTGATTATTATCAATTAATTACCTGAACTAGGAACATTGATCTTGGTGGGATCTTCATGTAATGCCCTAATTTGAAATCACTAAGAAAGGAAATTGCCTGAGCCATGCTCATATATCCATAGGTCTTAAAGCAAACATTGGCTATCGGTTCCCCTGGCAATATTACTCCCATTATGTATTCCGTGATGATATTCAATCCTGGTGTCTATACAGAACAAAATCGTGATTCTTAATTATTTTAGGGGGCCGGGAAATTAGAATGTTTCAAAATTTCATCCTTAAACTATAACTTACTTGATTTGTGGTGGCAGTGATGATGCTGACGGGAAGAGTGAATATGAAAGCTAGGCCAGAAGCGAATATTAGCCCCCACCACGGCATCTGAACCTCCTTTTTCAGGAAAATGCAGAGTGCAAGAGAGACTGCAATTGTCCCAACGAGAAGCACTTGAAACCACCATGAAGGTATGTCCTTGTAGTTCTTCATTAATCTTGTGTGAACATCCTGCTTTCCCTCGGAAGAAGCTCGGTATCGATCTAAAATCTCCCTACAAATAACATTATATATGGAAAAATATGCTGTTACATTTTGAAGAATGCGTGGATTGAGAGACAGTTAAGTTAATTACCTTCCGTAGAATAAGGCCACATGAGTAAGTGTAGCTGCAATTGTGGCAAAGCCAAATCCGTAGGTTAGAGCAAAGAAGGTGCTCATATGGATTCTTCCATGTTGCTTATACGATGCCAAATCCAACTCAAACTTGTCATTGACGATCAATGTGATGTTGTACTCGGGACCTTGTGCGGTGTACAAATGCGATGAAAATATTGGAAAAGTTTTGGCGTTGTACAAGTTTAGCCCCCAATAGGCAACGGGAATCACTACGTAAATAATAAAGGCATATCCTACGAAGACATTTGCGATGGCGAAGAAAGGACATATTAAAGGGCTGAACAAGAAAGACGCAACTGCTGTCCAGTCCAGGGTTAACGCCCCGACCCCGAGTCCGTTTAGGCCCGACCCGATTTGGTGGGCTGCAACTGAGTTCGGAAAAGCCCAGCAGACCCACGAGATGCTTTGTAAGCTTTGGAAGAAGTAGCCAGGGAACAAGTGCCAGCAGAAGCTACAAACTAGTGCTATCACAAAGAATTTCACTCGAGATAGATGGCGCTTGCCGCCGACATTGTCTTCCGTCTCGTGCAATGTCCTAAAAGTTCAATGAACAAATCATAAGGCGAATCATGCAAGTTCTTCCACGTGAATACAACAAGATCTTAGATGAAATTCAAGCAATGAACAAGAACTCTGCCAGCACGCATATATGGAGGACGTACATATGTAGATATTGATAGCATCACATGCACACATATAGAACAATGTTCATCGTGTAAATCTGCTCATTATAATATGGACACCCACAATGGATGCCATTGTGTGCTTGTAAATGTATTAAAAACAATTTGAAAATGGAGTTTATTGATAACCTGGCATTTTGGAATCCATCTAAAAGTTTCTACATAGAATAAGGGCAGTGATTGAAAGTAAATTGGCGTCAGAAATGTATATCGGCTAATACTTTGAAAATTGTAAAAGAAGGACTTACTATAAATCAAAATTTACACACACACACACACACACACACACATATATTCTTTCTCTAGCATAGATGTCCACATTTTTTAAAATATAGATTCAAAATTTTAAATATTGTAATGTTATAAGCTAATATTTCAATAGTTTAAAATATTATCAAATCTCATATCTACATCTTAAAAACTGAGGGCGTGATATATACAATTTTTCTTTGATAAGTGAGGATGCCAATTATTGACATTATTAAAAACACAGCATTCTTACTTTAACAAAGTGAATATACCCTCATTAAAGAAGAATTCTCTCTCTCTCTCTCTCTCTCTCTCTCTCTCTCAGAGAGAGAGAATTATTATTTATAAGGGATCTCTTTATGTTATTAAAATACGAGATAAATTAAAAAACAAGCAAAACACATATCATAATACTGTGTATTTTATTCTATAATGTATTGAAATATATATTTTTATTGTTTTTTTGGTTATTCCTTACTTTAATAACTTATATATAAAATAATTTTTCAATCAAGTATCTTTAATTGTATTAAAATCAATAAGAAGTTAAAAATAAAAAAATACATGACTCTCATAAAGTATAATTTATCATGTAATGTATTAAAATCTATATATTGTTTAATTTTTTAATCTTATTGTAGACTTTAATATATAGGAATCCAATTTTTTTTTTAAATCTAGGACGGATATTTACAACGTTGTAGACTATCTTTTTTTACTGTTTCAAAACCTTGTAAAATAGTTTGCAATGTTGTGAAAAGGCTGCTTACAAAGTTGTTAATTCTTCTTGAATTTTAAATTCGGATGGGAAAGTTTACATATAAATAATAAAATAAAATAAAATAAAAATGATGGCCTCTCCTCTCCTCTCCTCTCCTTCATTATTATTATTATTTAATGAAAGTTTGAAATCATGCGAGTGGGATGAGGCTGCATTTAAAAAATCGGTATCTGCCGATTAAAATTTAATATTTAATCTTTTGATAAATCAACGATACAATGCTATGTTAATTTAGCTCATTTCAAACAAATTCAATGATATTGATTTATATGGATTTATTGTTTTGTCGTTCATGAACGAGATTCTCACTGGGACCCGACTAGTAGCCAATAGCCATGCATGAATTGAACCCTGCAGAATCCCAGCTCACGGCTGGTATATACTGTTCGCATGTATTGTAGAAGACAAATTAAAAGCTTAGGGAAAATTCTTGAATATTGAACTTCATTGGGGATATAGCTGTAATGGGCCTCGAAATATAATATTATTTAATTACGAAAACAACGCATTTATGTTAAACAAATTAAAATGAACTGTAAACTACTTGTTTTTATTCATCATAAAAAGATGAAGAAGAATACTTAAAAGTAATAATACGTGATAATAATAAAAGTTGAAGCATACCGGAACAGGGAGATTTGAACAAGGGTACTAGGCCACCACATATGTGCCGGCTCCACCACGTACTTCCTCAGTAGTCCCGCCCATCCGTACCCCAAAACCTAAGAAATAACACCAGCATGACACACACACACACACACACACAACTTTGTATACTTCATACAAATTATTAAATTTTATCTATAATTTTATTAAAATTTTAAGTAATTGTTCCCTGTAAATACATAAGATTAAAAAATATATTGGCCAAAATTAAATACCATTAGGGGCTATTTGATTAGCAGGTTTGCCTTTAATACAGGGAGTTGTTCTTAGAATTCTAAATTTTATTAAAATTTAGAATGAATTGAAAAAGTAAAAACTGGATGAACTTTCACAACATTGTCAACCCGTTTACACTTTAGTAAAATTCTTTTTATACTATTGTCAACTCGTTCTAGATTTTAAGTTCGAGTTAGAAAATTTTCCTAACAACCAGGTACTTAATTATAATTAATAATAAAATGTTTTACTTGTAGTTTTAATTAATTTAATGACGGGATTAAAATGTAGAAGAAAGGTGATGCTGAAAGCTGATACCTGGGTAGTGATTATAAGAATCCAGGCTGAGTAGAAAGAGATGTTCTTTACATAAAATGCCTTGATAATATTCACAATACCAACGGCATAAGCTGAGCCACTCCCGAAAGCGCTTCCAGCATTTGCAAATATGGTAATCAAAACATGCTCTTTCATGTTAAAGGGACCGGGGTTAAGAGAAAACTCTCTGGACCCAAATCCAGGAATACGGAACTTAGCCTGGGGAAGAAGGGTGGCCATGAACCGTCCGATGGGGAGAGTTGCCACCTGGACGGTGATTTGGGTGATAATCAGAGGCTCCTGACGATAAGAGAAGAATTGGTTGAGGAAAGATAGAAGAGCGCAGGAGAAGAGACCAAGGAACCACATGCGGAAAGTCCATACTGGGAGTGATGCGTCGTCTGTGGTGGGCACTGTTAGCCGAACTTGCTCTATTGGGGACATCTCCTCTTCTTCTATTGCGGGATCCTCGGTCGCCACTGTTAGTTCTTTGCTTGGCGGCCCCTCTGTCTCTACGGTTCCCATTGAGACAGAATGATCAAATTCAAGAAGAAAGATGTGTTATTTTGCTTGCTCGTTGCTTTCTGTTGTGGAGTACTTAAATGTTAATGTAGACAGGTATATATAATCGGTTACTGTCCTGTCTTTTAGAGAGGGACAAAAAAAAAAAAAACTAAAGAAATGATATTTGGAATGTTCTATCTTCTTGCAATTTTCTTTCTTTCTTTTTTTTAAAGGGTGGGTGGGGGATTTTTTAAAAATTAATTAGTTGGAATGTAGACAGGTATATATAATTGGTTACTGTCCGGTCTTTAAGAGAGGGACAAAAAAAAAAAAAAACTAAAGAAATGATATTTGGAATGTTCTATCTTCTTGCAATTTTCTTTCTTTCTTTTTTTTAAAGGGTTTAAAAATTAATTAGTTGAAAATTTATTTTAAACTATATTTGAAATTTGAAATAAGTGATTATTCATCAATTCAAATAACGATACATAGCATATTATGTTAATTTAAAAAATTTAATGTAATTTGAGATAGATATTTAAACAAGCATTACCCATACTAAAAAAGAAAAAAGAAAAAAGAAAAAAGAAAAAAGAAAAAAATGAGATCCAACTTGCAGCCCAAATTTGCAATCATACATTGTCGTAGTCAGCAGTGCAATTCAGTATACATTGATGGTTCTTTTGGAAGCATTTATGGAAGAGGAAGATCACGGAATGGATCATAAAATAATCTCGCAACAAGTACAGGGAAAGATGTGTAACATTAGCCGAGTTTGGGGTCAATGTCAGCTTTGCTTGCTGTTTAAAATGGCTTATTTCCCTAAGACAAAGACAGTAATCATACAAGATTGTTAATTTGTGACAAAGAATTAATTGGAATTACTACGAAAAAATCCTATAAAAAAACTTAGGTTGCGTTTGGTAACGCTTTCAATTTGTTATTTTTCATTTTGTGAAAAGGAAAATGAATAAAACTTGTTTAGTGGACTCATATTTTTAGAAAACGTTACAATAACTAGAAATGAATCATTTTCATTTATTAAAACTCGTGAAGGAAAATAGAAAACACTATATTGGCGTTCTCAATTTTTTGTTCTCTACCAATGATCGGACAAATTTGACTTTGTATGATCATTGTAATAAATTTAATGAGTCCCACAATAAAAATGCCTTCTTTACATTATTATAATAGATAATAAGAATATAACAAATGTAATATCATTATAAATTGATTCAAATAATCTTAAATATTGTTATGTTATAAATATACTTTATATACACGATTAAAAATACATTATTATTTTTAAAAATAAAAATAACTATTTTTGGGAATATTTAAAATAAATTAAAAGCAATATCAAAAAATCATAATTTTCTAATTATGATTTTTTGTATATTACTTTTTAATTTATTATAAATAATCATACTGGCGTTCTCAACTTTTTTGTTCTCTACCAATGATCCAACAAATTTGACTTTGTATGATCATTGTAATAATTTTTGTGGGTCCCACAATAAAAATGCCTTCTTTACATTATTATAATAGATAATAAGAATATAACAAATGTAATATCATTATAAATTGATTCAAATAATCTTAAATATTGTTATGTTATAAATATACTTTATATACACGATTAAAAATACATTATTATTTTTAAAAATAAAAATAATTATTTTTGGGAATATTTATAATAAATTAAAAAATAATATGCAAAAAATCATAATTTCCTTTCTAAAATTTTTTTAAGGACATAATATATTTTTATATTTCTTATATTACATTATGATATTGTCTAGACACTTTTGTATTTATTTACAAAAATATTGTCTATAATAATAAAAGACTATTTTTAAAAAAAGACACTTTATGACAATAACTCACAAAAAAATATATTGCAACTAAAAAAAATCTAATAATAAGTAATTCTTTACTCTCTCTCACTGTACCAACTTTTTTCAAACAAACAACCAAATATATTTTTGCTGTTTTCATTTTCATATACTATTTTTAAAATAAGTTACCAAACACATTTTTGTTTTCAAAAATATCACGTCAAAAACACAATTTTCCTTCTCTAAAACAAATATAAAAAAATATCAATTGGAAAACAATATCAAACTCACCCTTAGGGTGCATTTGTTTTTATTTTGAAATTTGAATATATTTAAATTTAGTTGAAATCTAAATAAGTTTGAATAGAAATGTATGAATGACATGTTTATTTTTCTTTTTTCAATATATTAATAGAAAATTTTTAAAACCCTAGTAGTTTGACATAAATATTCTTTTAGGTGATGCATATATATATTTTTGTTACAATTTAGAATTTTAACAAGTTGATTAATTTGATACTATTACAAAAAAATAACACTATCATTGTTTCTTAATTTAATTTTGTAATAAAAGATGTAATTATGACATCAACTTTTATTACAAAGTCAACATTATTGTTTTAGTTTTGATTCATTACAATGGACATTATCTCATTTGTGTAATATTTTAGTTTAATTAATGTTACCATGTGAATGAACATTTAAAGCAATGAAAAAAATAACTTTAAGGATAAAACAAAATATTAGCCTTATACATAATATAGAAAATACATGAATGTTTAAAGGTATTTTTAAGATATAAAATTAAAATTTTCCACTTTAAGTAAAAAAAATTATTCAATTAAAATTGTCTAACAATAAGTGATAAGTTAAAGAAGAAAAACTCAAAATAAATAAATGTTTGAAAAAAATTAAATTCAGACTTAAGACAAAAAATAAACAGCACTTTAATTTATGAGGCTATGCCTACTTTGTATTAACACAATCGTGACTATAGCAAACCTACATATCTGTTTACCGAAAGTTTTCTTTTTTTATAGATAAGAACCCAATAAAAATACCATAAAGAAATTTAGAAAAAATTTGTATGGAGACAGGCCCACACAAGCCCTTGTCCAGTAATTTTAATTTGTTGAAAGATCAATGGTGAAAATTTACTCAATTATATGGGAACGATTGTCAATTCTGTGGGGGCTTTTTAGCAGTAGCATCAGTTCAAAGCCACCCTTGATGAGCCTCTGGGCCTCTTTCAGCCCAAGCCGGGGTCAAGAGTTTGTTAAGAGTCTGCTCTCCGCGCGGTCGTTTAAACTTTCAAGACGCCATGGTCTGTGACGTTATGCCAAGATAAAAAATTAAACCTTGATTTGAAAAGGGTTTTTTATTTAAATATGTACCATTTGTGCTTAAATACTAAATTTATACCCCATTATAAATATATATTTTATGAAAATATAAAGAGTTAAAAATAATTTAAAAAATCATCTATTTACGTTTATTTTCTCTCTCATGACTTCTACATAATAACACAACCAAAGTCGAATATACTCAATTTTTTACCTGACTTAATTAAAAAGAAAAATTTATTTTAATTTAAGTTGAGTATTCTCAACTAATTAACGAATTTTAATGAAAAGTTAAGAATTTTTGCTGAATGAATATTGGGTAAGGTTAAATTAAAGTCGGCTATTCTCGACTCTTTACTCGACTTACTTAAAAAAATTAAAAAATTTTCAGATAATTTTTTATTTCAATTGAAGTCGAGTATTCTCGATTATTTACCTAACTAACATAAAAAAGTTGAGAATTTATACTAAATTATTAATTGTGTATAGTTTGATTGAAGTCGAATATTCTTGACTATTTACTCGACTTTGAGGAGTTAAGTTTAGTTTTATAAGGATTTAATTGTTGTTATTTTTATACTTTTTTTAATTTTTTAGAATATATATATATATATATATAATTTAAGAGTGTTATAATTTTAAGTATATATTGAATATTTTAAAAGAAATGAGGTATATCACGCAATTCTCCCATTTGCAAAACCCACAATTGTTTTAATAAAGCAACCATCAGCATCTCCACCAACCCCCCCACCAACTTGGCCTCACAGACAGAGGTCGTCAGCAGTCACTTTGCCAACCCAAATCACAGGGAACAAACACACACACACAGAGAAATGGCAACTTCAATGGCTCTTCGCCGACTCTCTTCCTCCGTCACGAACCCAATTAAGCGTCACCTTAACCACGGTTCCCACTATTACGTTTACATGGTCTTTTTCATTCACTTCATACTCACTGTTTGATCGTTCGTATAATCTTTTACTTTTCATTTGAATTTGATCTGTTTTTTGCAGTCGTCTTTACCCGACCAAGCACTAAACAATGAGAAAGCTCCTGCTTCTGTAAGCGTTATTAACACTTGCTTACTCACGACATGATTGTGATCTATCCCGTTTGCTTTTTATCCTTTAATTCAATATCAACTGGTTTCAGTGGATCAATCAACTCAATGCTCCACTTGAGGAAATCGATCCCGAAATAGCTGACATCATTGAACTTGAGAAAGCTAGGCAATGGAAGGTATATTATATGTTGTAATAGTATACACGCTCTATGCAATTAATATAAAACTTACTTATATTGTAGTTTTGCTGATGTGATGATGATCCTGGACTTAAAATAAGTTTTTGTAATATGTAGGGACTTGAACTTATACCTTCAGAGAATTTTACATCCGTCTCGGTGATGCAAGCTGTTGGGTCTGTCATGACCAACAAATACAGTGAAGGCTATCCTGGCGCTAGATATTATGGAGGAAACGAGTATGACAAGAGGACCATACACACCACTCTGCTTCACTTTTCTTTTTTCTTTGTTTTAATTATTTTTCTGTTTACATTTCCATTTATGACTGCTATCCAATTAGGTACATTGACATGGCCGAATCATTATGTCAGAAGCGTGCATTAGATGCCTTTCAATTGGATCCTGCAAAATGGGGAGGTAAATTAATCACGAATACGATTTCCTAATTAGATATTTTCATGCATTCCAGTTGTTATTGCTCATCATTTTGATTTAAAAGTTTGCTTGAATGTTGGCTAAAATGTTGCATTTTGTCTATGAAGATTCAAATTCACTTATTACTCATACGATAAATAGATTGATTTTGTTTAAGGAAACAGGTACGATTTTTATTTTTGCCCCTTGCAGTTAACGTGCAGTCATTATCTGGATCTCCTGCTAACTTTCAAGTTTACACTGCATTACTGAAACCTCATGAGAGAATTATGGCCCTTGATCTGCCTCATGGTGGACATCTTTCACATGGTTATCAGGTGCTCATAAGTTTGCCCACTGAATGTGGTTTTAGTTATCTATTATTCCAGAGCCTACAGAGTTTGTGCTTGTAATAATTGATGACAAGTTTTTATTTCTTGTGTAGACTGACACCAAGAAGATATCTGCTGTGTCCATATTCTTTGAGACAATGCCATACAGGTTGGATGAGAGCACAGGATATATTGATTACGAACAGGTAGCCTGCCACTTGTGCATTTCTGAAAGTTTTCTTAACTGTAAAAAAGAAAAAAGAAAAAAAATTCTGGAGTACTGTTAAGTTCATCTAGGTCACCGAACTCACATTATGGGTGCTAAGGTTCATCCTCAGAAATTGGATTTATCAGTAAGAGTATTGCCAATTCTATAGTTCTTGGGATTGTAAACATAAAATCTGCTCACAACTATATGGTGTGTGGTGACTGTATATCATCTGTAGCTCCTTCCTAGCTGATGATGAAAAAGCGTCACTATATGAGGAAGTCACAGGATTTGCTTTATAACAAGAGTAAATTTTTCTTTTTCAGAATTAAGCATATGGGTAGTCATAGCTCCATCTCTCGCTCTTTTTTTTTTTTTTTTTTCCTGGTAATGGGTGAAATAGCTCTTCTGCTTCTTTCAGTTTTCTTTCAAACTTTTTTCTTGGAAAGTGTGGTTAGGGTTTTGTTTATTAAGCTCTGGCTTATCTGAGTGGGAATTTTGCAGTTGGAGAAAAGTGCTGCACTTTTCAGACCAAAACTCATAGTTGCAGGTGCAAGTGCTTATGCTCGCCTCTATGATTATGCTCGTATTCGCAAGGTAAACTTGCTTTTGTTTCAATGACATATTTGTGATAACGTGCATGTGTAAAATCTTAAATTTTAAAATGATGAATTTGGCAGGTCTGTGACAAGCAGAAAGCTGTTATGTTGGCTGATATGGCACACATTAGTGGGTTGGTTGCTGCTGGTGTTATTCCATCTCCATTTGAATATGCAGATGTTGTGACGACCACAACACACAAGTCACTCCGTGGTCCACGTGGTGCCATGATCTTCTTCAGGAAGGGGGTTAAAGAGATTAATAAACAAGGACAAGAAGTAAGTCCTATTTTTCAACCCAAAAAGGAATAGTGAGACCAAAACAAAAAAAAAAAATTGACATGAGCTTTAGAAAGCTAGGAAGGAACAAGAAAGTGCTGTTATTTCAAGTGGACCTTTTTTAACTGTTTTGTACATGCAAGATTTTTGCTTTTTACAAGTAGGTAATGTTGATATTCAGAACAGAAGTTCCCTTGCAAACCACTTAGAATGAGTTATTTAATGGTTCACTTGTTTCCAACAGGTGATGTATGCCTATGAAGACAAAATTAATCAGGCAGTTTTCCCTGGACTTCAAGGTGGTCCACATAATCACACCATATCAGGATTAGCTGTCGCACTTAAGCAGGTTTATATTTATTTGCTTTAATTTTATGTATTTAGCCAAAGAAAACACCATGAATGTGGTCTAAATTCGTGCATGTTTTTCTATGCTTTTTAGAATGCCAGATCAAGCAATTCTAATCATTTATCCTAGTCTGTGTTGATTCAGTTCTTTGATTGTTATGTGATTCCAGGTAAAGACCCCTGAATACAAGGCCTACCAGGAGCAAGTTCTCAGCAATTCTTCAAAGTTTGCACGGGTATACTGAATGTGTCTTTCTATCATTGGATACTTTGTCTATTCGCAGTTTGTATTCCTTTGTTAATTTGGATGAGTAGATGGTATATCCCATAATCATATATACCAGAGCAATTTAAGTTTTAGTAAATACATTTCTAAATCCACTCTGTCTGCAGAGTTTGCTAGAGAGAGGTTATGATCTGGTATCTGGTGGAACTGAGAACCATCTAGTCTTGGTGAACTTGAGAAACAAGGTACAAGAAATCTTATATATGGTGAAATTAGAACCACCTTCAAATGTAGACCTTGGTGTTCACTCAATTTGCACAGGATGTACAGCAAACAATATTATAGCATCAGAAAAGGAATCGGTTCATTCATTCCATTATTTTATTTCCTAGGGTATTGACGGATCAAGAGTTGAAAAGGTTTTGGAATCAGTTCATATTGCTGCCAACAAAAACACTGTTCCTGGTGATGTGTCTGCTATGGTTCCTGGTGGCATCCGCATGGGTATGTCTTCCCATTTTAATCCTCTATCATCTGCTGATTATTGCCAAAGTACTTCAATACCAGTGTCATTCTTTTCTTTGGTGCTTCAGGAACCCCAGCCCTCACATCTAGGGGGTTTGTCGAGGAAGATTTTGAAAAGGTAGCTGAGTTCTTCGATGCAGCCGTGAAGTTGGCATTAAAGATCAAGGGTGATACTAAAGGTTCTTTACGATGCCATATTCTATTGGGTGTAATCATCTTCATAATCTTTGTTGGTTTTACTAACCATCTTGTGTATTATTTACTATTCAGGAACAAAGTTGAAGGATTTTGTAGCAACTTTGATGTCAGATGAAAGCATTCAATCTGAGATTTCAAACCTCCGAGACAAAGTCGAGGAGTACGCAAAACGATTTCCTACTGTTGGTTTTGAGAAAGAAACAATGAAATACAAGAACTGAAGGATGATTAATGATATTTATGCAGCAAGGTATGTCATATATTTGTTTCATGAAAGCATATAAAATAGTAGGTGGTTTCCGTCTATATCAATAATGCCAGCTTATGCAAAGTTTATTTGGTGTCTTGGAGCAGCAATTGGGAATTCAATTGTTTTGCAATTTGTTGATGTTAATTCACTGCTGTACAGAGAAGCCTTGGATACTTTTCAAATGTTTACCACAATCAATTAGAACTTTGTCAGAAAGAATAAATTTTAGTCAAAAGAGCAGATAGGGATCTTTATATCTAGGACTATCCGTCTTAACTAGATCATGATCATCTTTGAAACAGAGTTATGCAGACGAATTTATTGTCAGATAGGGAACCAGTGTCAGCCTCGAACGCATTGAGATTTTAAGATGAAAATTGTCGAAGTTTAGTGCATGCTGGACTTCCGTCTATGAGATCCACAGATGAAATCAGAATCTTCATCCCATTGGTAACTTGAATTCCGTCAGCTGGCCCTTTCGCAAAGTATAAACAGTGATGTTTGTATCAAAAATTTATTTGGAATAATTTCTAAATTGTGTCATTGCAACGACGTTACCTGGTCCCTTTTGCAATGTATAATAAACATTGATGTTTATACCGAATGTGTTTATCGGAATAAATATTAAATTGTTTCACAGGTCACGGCAATGTATGAACAAGTCTTCCCATTGCAGCATGATTTGTTTAAAGAATAGCGAAGTGAATGAACATCAAAGTAAAAAGAGAGCACAATTTTTAGTCGCATATGATTTGTTATCAAAAGACGAACACATTAGTTTAAGGTATATTTACAACGCAGAGCTGTTTAATACACAAAGCCTCCACTGAGGCACTGAGTGCAGAAATTACGTTAGTGTATACAGTATATTATAAATTAGAAGTTAAAAATTAAAACACATAGAGCTCAATAGTGAGAAACCGATGTTTTTCCTAGGAGTGGGCTAAGGGCTTGGTGTCAAATAATATTGTAAGTAGGGATGGCAAATTGGCAATGGGGAGGGGAGGGGATCAATCTCCCCATACCCATCTCCGATATTTTGTTATGTTCCCGTCCCCTCCATGTTCTCGTCAGAATTGCTTAAGAGAATTTTTATCTCCTCCCCGAATAATAACAGGGGATCCCCGAGGGTCCCCGGTCCCCAAATAACTAATAGTCTAATACATTTTTTTTATTTTCGATTTTAAATTAATCATATTAAAATAAAAAATTCAGATAAAAATAAAGTTCAAAATATATTTTGCATTAATATTGATCCATTACAAAGTCACATTCAAAATATAAATTATTAAAATAATTATCTTTGTCAATGACTCAATCTTCATAATCCTACAATAAAAAGAAAAAAATTATTTTTATATCGGCAATAAAATAAATGAAATAAATGTAGATACTTAATTAATATTTTTAATAAAACTATTCACCTCCTGCTCCTCCTGTTCTTCCTCGAGAAATGTGGCAAATTGAGAGATAGCCTCAGATTTCAAACCTAAAACAAGAAAAATGATATAAGTAATGTAACTTATAAGCGCAAATATTAATAACTGTATAATATAATTACAATGTAAAATAAACTCATACTGCTATTGTAAGCTCGTAACTAAGTTTGACAGCACATTAAGGCCTCTAATGTGCTTGGATGAAGTT
The DNA here is from genome assembly GCF_000493195.1 of Citrus x clementina. NCBI lineage: Eukaryota > Viridiplantae > Streptophyta > Magnoliopsida > Sapindales > Rutaceae > Citrus > Citrus x clementina. The sequence goes on along the minus strand of NW_006262201.1, from coordinate 35,240,473 downwards.
TGTTACGGTGTGGGCTCACAACTCTACCACCGGTGCTAAAAGCTGATTCAGAAGCAACTGTTGTAATTGGAATTGCCAAAATATCTCTAGCAATTCGAGCTAATGTAGAATACGAATTAGGATTAGAACTGTTGTAAATTATAATTAGGCAGCTCTCTCCTGTATCATTGTGGTTTGGATTAAAAATTTAAGACTTTAATTAGTTAATTAAGTTTAAAAGTTTAATAATATAACTATTTTAATATTTATTATTTTTAACAATATTTATAATTTTGTTATTTATTTATTAGTAATTTTAAAAATAAAAATAAAATTAAAAATTAAAATGGGGAAATGGGTAGGGGATGGGGATTCCACCTCATCCCCGTCCCCTCCCCGAATAAAAAATTGGGTAAAAAATAATTCCCGTCCCCTCTCCGAATAAAAAATTGGGTATAAAATTATCCTCGTACCCTCCCCGAATGGGAAAAATCCCCGAAGGTACCCGTCCCCGTGGGGATTTTTGCCATCCCTAATTGTAAGTTGTTCATTTTCCTATATTTGATAAAAGATTATTCATATTTCAATTTTGGCACTACTTCATAATTCAATCGTGAAATGCTTTTTTTTTTTTAGAACTACTTCTATTTTAAGGCACTTTAAGGTATTCACCTTTTTTTTTTTTTTTTAAGAAGGCCACTTTAGTATTTATTCAATAATAAGGCCAAAAGTTAAACTATTTGAAACTGTAAGGGGAAAAGTCGAATAAACTGAAAGAAATGAGGTGTAAAATATAATTTACGTTAAAAATATTGCGGCAGAAGATGAAGATGGGTTAACCGATAACTGACTTGGGTCCATTCTTTCCCTTCTCAGTTTCTTATCCAAGCAGAAAAGAGATGAGAATATGTTTGTTTCCCGAGATGTAATTTTCCAATAAGCACTTGCTCGTCTTCATTTGCTTCCCTTTCCCTTTATGGCTTCTGTGCCTTGGGCTGCTGCTGCGGCTTGCACTCTTGAAACAAAATCCAGACAACCCAGCAGCTCTCTTGCCACCCTAAAGGATAAGGTACCTTTTGTTTTCCACTCCACTCTTCATTTTCTTTTTCCAATTTTAATTCTGCCCACTGAAGGTTGAGCATCAATTCTTCAGACATCTTTTGAAGATTATATCTTAGAATTAACAAATTGAAACTAGAATAATTAGCTAACTAGTATTTCGGAAGTGCTTTTACTTGCTTTGATTTGAAGAAATGAAGGGGTGAAAGTTTGGTATCAGAGGCTGAGTGACCCTGTCTTTCAATTATTCAAGTGCTAGTTTTGGTTTCTTTGTTTTCGTCATCTTAATTTATTAAGAAATTTTCATTAGGGCCTTGTTATTTCTTTCTGCAAGCGCTGACGCCAAGCCCTATGTTATATCACAGAATCACACCGTTTCATATCAGAGAAGTGGGAGTAAGCTCATCCAACTGAATGGCAATTCAGAACCAGTTAGGTCTCTAGGCTTTCAAGAAGCTCTGTCTGTGCTAACTGAAGGCCCAAAAGTTCAAACATCTAGTTATGTTTCTCTTTTACAAGAATGCGTAAATAGGAAATCACTTTCAAATGCTGAAATTATTCATGCTCACATCGTAAAGACTGGATCCCATCAAGACTTCTTTGTTATGACATTCCTTGTCAATGTTTATGGGAAATGTGGGAATATGGAAGAAGCTCAGAAGGTTTTCGACAATCTGCCTAGAATAAATGTTGTTTCATGGACATCCTTGATTTCGGGTTATGTTCAAAATTCACAGCCAGAGCTTGCTATTCATGTGTTTCTAGATATGTTGGAAGCTGGCAATTACCCTACGAATGTTACTCTAGGAACTGCTTTGACTGCGTGCTCTTCACTGGAGTCCATTAGATTGGGGAAGCAAATCCATGCTTATGTTGTCAAGTACCAGACTGAAGGTGACACGAGTGTTGGAAACTCACTATGTAGCTTATATTCAACATGTGGCAGCTTGAATTCTGCAATTAAAGCCTTCAACAGGATTAGAGAAAAGAATGTGATGTCATGGACTACAGTTATAGGTGCTAGTGGTGAAAATGGTGAAGCTGTACAGGGACTAAGATTTTTTTCTAAGATGCTTTCTGAAGGTATTCAGCCTAATGAATTCACATTAACTAGCATCTCGAGCGTGTGCGGTACAATGCTGTCATTACGCTTAGGAGCACAGGTTCATTCTGTGGGCATTAAACTAGGCTACGCATCAAATCTTCGTGTAAGAAATTCTATTATGTATTTGTACCTGAAATGTGGATTATTTGACGAGGCACAGAAACTTTTTGATGGCATGAGTCATGTTAACTTAGTTACATGGAATGCAATGATTGCGGGCCATGCCCAGATGATGGATCTTGCTAAGGACGACCTATCAGCTCACAATGGTGGAAATGAGGCATTAAGAATTTTTTCGAAATTAAACAGCTCAGGAATGAAACCTGATCTATACACTTTCTCAAGTATCTTAACTATATGCAGTAGATTGGTGGCCTTAGAACAAGGGGAACAGATTCACGCTCTGACTCTGAAAACTGGGTTTTTGTCAGATGTGGTTGTGGGAACTGCACTAGTTAACATGTATAACAAATGTGGAAAAATTGAGAGAGCAAGCAGAGTTTTTGTGGAAATGTCAACAAGAACATTGATATCGTGGACATCAATGATTACTGGGTTTGCAAATCATGGCCTGAGTCATCAAGCACTGCAGCTCTTTGAGGATATGCTACTTGCTGGTGTTAGACCAAACCAGGTTACTTTTGTAGGTGCTTTAGCAGCTTGTAGCAATGCTGGAATGGTCTATGAAGCACTTGGTTACTTTGAAATGATGCAAAAGGAATACAAAATCAAGCCTGTGATGGACCATTACATGTGCCTGATTGATATGTTTGTTAGGTTAGGCTGTATAGAGGAAGCTTTTGATTTTATCAAGAAAATGGATTTCGAACCCAACGAGGTTATATGGTCAGTCTTTATTGCAGGATGTAGGAGACATGGAAACATGGAATTAGGATTTTATGCCGCCGAACAGTTGCTGAAACTCAAACCAAAAGATTGTGAGAGTTATGCCATGTTGTTGGATATCTTCGTTTCTGCAGGGAGGTGGGAAGATGTTGCTGTTGTGAAAAATTTAACGAGAGAAGAGAAACTTAGTGAAACAGATGATTGGAGCTGGATCAGAATAAAAGACAAGGTTTATTCATTTAAACCCAATGATGGCTTGCATCCTCAGAGTGCAGAGATATTCAAGGTATTAGATGAACTGGTTGAAAAAGCCAAGTGTTTTGGATACAAGCAACAAGAAAGCTTTGAGCTTACTGATGAGGAGAGTGCTTCAGTTTATCACAGCGAAAAGTTGGCCATTGCGTTCGGGTTACTAAACACACCAATTGTTTCACCAATTCTGGTTGTCAAGAGTACCACTGTGTGCAGGGATTGCCATAATTTTATCAAGATCATCACATTACTTACAGCTAGAGAAATCATCGTTAGAGACAGCAAGCGGCTTCATAAATTTGTCAATGGACATTGTACATGTAGGGATTTTGGTGTTAGTTTTTGAATTTGAATGTTCTTATTTTACTGTGGGAATAATATATTGCAAGATTCTTTCACTAGTTTATGTTTGACAATGTGCTGAAAACGAACAAAAAAAAATTAAAAAATTAAAAAACAAAAACAACAATCACACAGCTAGAAGAACTATGATTTCATGATTTGACTAATTTTCTTTCTGAAAGTAACAGTTAGTTACAGATATATATATATATATATTCATCTAATCTCATAAAGTATATATACTCATCTAATCTCATAAAGTATTATTGTCAGTTGTTACAAACACTAACCATACAAAACAATAATATTTTTATGTTTTCTTTTTCTTTTTCCCTAATTTATGTTTAATAACTTGAGCGTCAAACTCTAATTGGCGACAGAGAAATCAACGCTTTTTACTCTTTGAGTTGGTGATCTTTGCTTTAGTTGATTCATTAGGCGGCTTCCAGATGATATCCTCAAGATTACTGCAAAAGTTCTTGTAGAACTGCAAAAGACACAGAAATTCATCCCTTTCAACTAAATTAATAAACCCAAAAACCATTAATAAATTATCATTATTTCAAGCAGAGATCATATTGGACTATCTGATACATAAATTTCTGGCTCAATGCAAAAAGACAGCAATGATAAAGGATACAGATATCTGACCTTCAGATATTCAGCAGCATCTCCAGCTGCTTTCTGAATGTCAACCATAAAAAATGTGGGAGCCACTTCAAAAACCTTCACTCCAAACAAATTAAAACAGAAAATGAGAACTGCGTAGACATAAATATTGGGGAAACTGAAATCTTGTCCAGAGTTGGCAGTTGGAAACCTACTTCCAGTATAACTGAGAAATGAGTGATCTTATTTGCAGAAAGACCTTCCACTCTCATCTGCAAGTTAATGAAATATATATGAATAAGAGTTCAGAAATCGTGCACAGAATCATTCTTAATCCAAAATAAGTACTGATGCAATGAAGAAGAAACAGAGTACTAGTTGATGTTATGATATCATAGAAATGCCATGATACAGAAAATTCCAAGTGGTCAGTCATTCTACCTTGTAATTACGAATATGCGTCTTATACCCCATTGACTGTGCAACAACTTCCATACTTGATAAAACAACTTTTGCTGGCTTCTGTGAGACAAAGCGTGTCTGATGCTTTACAGATTCCTGTGAGCAAGGGTAAAATACAGTATCATCACTGAAGTAGAAGAATAAAATATTTTGAACTATTTCATAAAATGATGTATATATTTGAGTCATAAATCCACACTATACTGGAAAACGGCAATAAAAATTTCAATACAAGGTCCATTAGTAAAACATTGTAATAAGAAAATAGCTTCACTTCATCAATAACTGAACAATTAGAATCCTAGCAGGTAGGACAGCAGATTCTGTAATGTAAAGAATGTTGACATAAAGCTTATATCTTGATTACCCTAACATAGGATAAGCTGAGCTGGCCTCAGGAAAAAATCAAGGGAACATTAGAATAATGAGAAATTCATACATACCTCTCCACGATCAAATAGTGTCGAAAGGTTCAAGCCTTGAGATAAAATTATTAAGTCGAAGGCATTGAGGTTCAAAGGGCCCATGTCCTCAGTCCCACATTGCTCGTTATTAGGCTCTCCTTCCTATGGTGAACCATATAACCATGAATGTCAAGAAATTATACAGGAAATTACGACAACAGTGCATTTGAATGAAAGTTCATGATCCAAGCACCACCGCCGTCAGTAAAAGTAGACACACTTAAGTTCTATTGGATATTTAAAACACAAAAGTTACCATTTGAAAGCCTTACCAACCTCAGAATCATCAAAAGCAGCATTTACATCATCAAGATTCACATCTTCATATTCAATGAGTTTGACTGGAACATAACCCTTCCTAAACCACTCATCATTCCTGATCTCTTCAATGGTAATACGCTGCACAGCGAGAGGGAGAGACGAATTAAGAAGCAATAAACAAAAGCAGAGAAACGAGATTAACACTAATGAATTCTATGAAACATTTTCTAAGAATCAGAGATTTGCAATTCATGACTGCAAGTGCCAAATGGTATTCAAATAAAGACAAGAAGGCAAAGTCTCTTCAGAGAGCTGATACTTACAGTTTCAGGATTTGGGTCTAAAATCCTATGAATCAAAGATTTTGCTCCCACTGGAAACCAAGTTGGGCACGAAAAGTCAGCTTTCTCAACCTGCAAAAGGAATCAAATAATTCAATCAAAATCAATGTTTATTTAACATTCATGTTGACATCAAATTATATCAAAAACAAACTTCAGAATAAGCAAAGTTGTCTAAGTAGTGATTGGCCATCTAATGCCTGGACTGATGAATAAGAAATAATACAATCAACACCACAGTAAGGAAGTGCGCATAATAATTACATTTATATGTGAAGACTCCATAAATTTTCACATTCCTTCTCATTTCCACATAACACCTCACTCAATAACCAAATTACTGCTTAAAGTATGTAAACTAAGAAGTTGATAAATATCAACTAAAGAGAATTCATCTTCGCAACGTTGTAGCAAACTTCAAGTTAAAAGAATTCTGCACATCGTGAGAAAGAACTTGATAGGCAACCACAAAAGCTACTTATATGTACCATAATCATAATATTAAAAAACTACTTATGGACCCCTTTTGTATCTTTTCCAGATTCCAGATTAATGCATACAACATTCTCAGTTTCTCATCAAGAAATAAAAATTCATAAGACCATTGAATTAAAAAAAAAAAAAAAAGATCATGCCTTACTGTATAGCGTGGTGAGATCAAGCTCGTCAAATGGAAGATAACCAGCTATCAGAACATAAAGAATAACCCCACAAGACCATACATCTGCTGCGGCACCATTATAACCCTTGTGACTGAGTACCTACAACAAAAAGTGAAAAGATTGGTACAGAAACGTCCACAAATATAAGTGTCAGCAATTCATACCAAGTTTTGTTCAACTAAGAAGCAAATATCCGCATTAAAAAAAAAAAAGAGAAAAAAAGAAGCAAATATCCACATAATTACCTCAGGTGCTACATAATTTGGAGTCCCACAAGTTGTACGAAGTAGGCTAACTCCCTAACAGCATAAGTCACCAAGTAAACAGATGCAATTTTTATTATTTCTCTCAATTACACTGTAAGTCGGGAACAGCTATAAACTCCAATAAATGTAGTAATTGTCTTACTTGTTCTGGCAATGCACTTAAACCAAAATCTGATATCTTCAAATGTCCTTGGGAATCTAGCAATAGATTTTCAGGCTACATGGATAGGAAAACAGACGTAAAAATTAAGTGAAACAGAAAAACACAACAGCTCTCCATATGCCAGTGTAAGTATACCTTCAAATCTCTGTGGTAAACACCCTTGCTGTGGCAATAATCCACACCATCAATAAGTTGTTGGAAATATCTCCTAGCTTCAGACTCACTAAGACGTCCATGATGAACCTACATAATCGTGGTTAAATGAGAGTGACGATGATGTCAAGAATTTAAGGTTTTGAGCTGTTAGATTCCAAGTTAAGGTACTCACTATTTTATCAAACAATTCGCCACCTGTAATGAATTCCAATATTATATAAATCTTCGTGCGACTAGCAAGAACCTAACAAAACAATTTGGCGTCATAAGGGAACTTGAAACACAACCAGCACCAGCTTGTAAGAATACAATTCCCTGCCTCAATAATCTAATGCTGTGAAAAATAAATCTAAAAACTCCCATGCCTCATGAAGCCGAACAACACAAGGATGTCTGACAAGCTTCATTATAGATATCTCTCTCTTGATCTGTGAAACAAAAGACAATTCGTTTTGAGAAAGGCAAACTTGGAAAGAAAGCTGCAAACAAATGAAAAATGAAATTATATAAAAACCTAATCACACTAATTTCAATCATATTAAAGGTAACACTTGCTTTCACTCTTTCATAATGAATGTCAAAATTATGACAAATGGCCAGCAATCACAACCCAGAAACTCTAAGTAGTGTGCTTAAGCACAGAAAGTCCTCAAGAGTTAAGCCAATGTCTTACACTTACGGATCAACCAATTCAAAATTTTGCAACCGCCCACCAAGAACTAAACCTAAATTTTAGCAAAGAAGACATCTAAGTAAGGCCAATTCTTTGCTGTGTACCAAATCTACAATTTAATCCCAAAATCTCCAAAACTTGGATAAAAATTTGCCAAATATATAGCTAAAAAGAACAACTCGCTCGCTCCACAGAGATGCCCCTTTAGTTAATATACCAAAGTACTATCATTATTATTATTAAATATTAATTTTATATCTAACACTTAACTTACTCGGTAATGAACATTATTTAGCACCAAAACCAAGGCCAAAAATGCAAACTTTTATTAACTTAAAAATAATGCAAGAAAATTAAGAAGAAAAAGGGGAGAAAGAAGAGAAGAGAAACCTGATCGGCCATCTTGTGTTTGATAATAGCACTTCGATCGAGAACTTTCATAGCAACACTTTCACCTGTCTCCGTGTTTTGCGCGAACTTCACCTTCGCGAATGTTCCTTCTCCGATCGTCCTCCCCACCTCGTACTTCCCCACTTTTCGAACCACCATTTTTATTTATTTTCTCCTCTTTTTTCTTTTCGCTTCTTAATTTGCAGCAGCAGCAGCTAACAACTTTGTTCTTCTTCTTCAGAACTCACTCAATCAATCTCAGCATTCTTGTTTTGGCACAGTGTGCGTATCTGATATCAAATCGAATGTAAATGGGAAGCTTCACCTTTATGTATGTTTAAATTAAATTATTAGCGATATATATATACGCGATTTGATTTTATTTGATTGTCTCTGATGAATAATATATTTATCAATTACAGGACAGGTGCCTAAAGCGGCAGAAAAGAAAAGGGACTGGATTGGGTGGTCCGAATACTATTCTTTTTTTTTTTCTCAATATTTTCTTCAGACAATCTTCTTCTCTTTTGGTCTGAATTTAAGATAAATGGGACTATGGAAATTTTATTTTTTATTTTTTGCAAAAAATAAAAAAATAAATAAAAGAGAGAATTTGAATTGAGGAAGCTTTTTTTGGTTTGATTTGGTTTGGTTTGGAGGGATTAGGTTAGGTGGGATAAGACATCAGATACCATTAAGGCATTAGCTATTTGATGCAATGGATGCAATTTAATTGACCAATTAAATTGTTTAGTGTGCGCTGACTGCCCAGGTTTTTACTTTCCTTCATTTCATTGGTGACAGATCATCCTCTTTTCTTTTCTTTTTTCTTTTTTTTCAAAAAAAGAAATTTGTATAGACACTGACCTTGACCTATGGTGCGTCATATCATTGTCACAGTGTTTTGTAATAGTAGCTTAAACATGCACCTCCGTCCTCTGATCCGACATGTAGCCCTCCCATGTTATCGTTTTTGTCTGAAGATTTTTGCAAGTCTATTCCATAGATGTTCTAATCTTTGATTACATTGTAATTATGCACCATGACTTGAATACTAAAGATAAGCATCGTGGCAACTGGCCTTTAATTATCAGGGCAAAGAATCGAATGTAAAACGGCAATTTGCCATTTTTGTTTTTCAATATGGTTTGTCAATAAAAAGAAAAAGTGGATGTCTATTTGTAGTTTGTGCCAACCCGTAATCCAACAATTACAACTCTTAGCTAAGTGGAGCGCCGGGCCCACTCTCCACACCCACTTGATTAATTTCAACTCCTCTACCACTTTTGTATAAAAAATAAAAAATAATATTATCGTAAAGACCTTTTCATTATATTGAGGGTAATTTTTAAAAACCTCCCCTGAGGTTTGGACTTGTTGCAAGTAGATGGCGAGAATTGATTTATTTATAAAAAACCCCCTACCGTCAGTTAAGTTTAACATTGACCGTTAGTTGACCGTACAAAGACAATATTACCCTCAACAATAGTTTGTAAACGAAAATAACTAAAAAAAAACCAAAATTATTGGTGCAAAAAGCACAAACCCTATTTTTTGACAATTTTATCCTTGTCAATTCTAAAAATTTACAATATCATAGGTAAAGATTATGACTATTTCATTTTTAAATTTTTAATTTTATCTTTCTTGTAGGAATTTTAAGGAAATATCAATAATTTAAAGAGGATTTTTTAATTTTTTAATTTTAATTTTTTATAAGAACTTTAAGAAAATATCAATAATTTAAAAAGTGTAAAATAGCTAATAATTTTGGTTTTTTTTTATAGTTATTTTCGTTTATAAACTATTGTTAAGGGTAATATTGTCTTTGCACGGTCAACTAACGGTCAATGTTAAACTTAACTGACGGTAGGGGGTTTTTTACAAATAAATCAATTCTCGCCATCTACTTGCAACAAGTCCAAACCTCAGGGGAGGTTTTTAAAAATTACCCTTATATTGAGGGGACCAAAGAAGAGATGCTTATGGGGCAGTACGTGTCATGATACGGGCACTCGACATGACGTTAACACGTGTTGATAGTATTTGCGACGTGACACAACACGACGCGGGCTGGACTAAATTGAGAATTTTAGACATTTGGCCTTAAAAGTACAGTACAATAGAGATGGATTAAAATACAACTCATGAAAATACCTATAATAAGTAAGTTTTACTTTTTAATAAAATATAAATTTAAAATATAATAATTTTATAAATAATTTAAAATTAAATTTTTTAATGTATTTTATTAGTATATATATATTTTTTAAATTCATTTAATTTTTAGTTTAAAAAAATATTCTAATTATTTTACGTTTATAATTTATTAAACCAATAGATGGTATCATGATTTTAAGAAATAAAATTATAAATATCATGAGATGTATTAATGTTATTATAAAATATGATTTATGATTATATATAAGTTTAAGTTAATAATTAAGTTAATTCTTAAGAAAAATTAATTGTTGTTGTTGCTGCTGCTAAGTATTAAAAAAAAATTTCTAATACCCTAAGATCTAGTTCAGTAATTAATATTACATTTTCTTTCAATTATTAATTTATTGTTATTGAAAAGCCCAAACTTCTAGTCCAAGTGCATCTATTGGCCTATCTATCTGCCAAAGGTATTTGGTTCTAACCTCTAAAAGTTCTAAATTTTTGGCTCCGAATTCATCAGATTATGGTGGCGATAGTTGCAGTAAAAGACTTACCATCTGGGCACAAGGGAATCCTTTTTGTCATCTGAAGTAAGGGACAACCAGACTTCCTCTTCAATACCAGAGAAAACTAAGCGTTATGTCGGAGACGGGAGAAGAATGTTGCTGTTTTCGAATGTGAACCAATTGGAGAGCTTGTTTTTGAACTCATTTCACAGTCACTTCCAGCTTTTCCTGTAGTGAGGCCAGAAAAATCATTGGGACTATCTCGATATCTCTACTAGACCTTGTGAACCCAATCTCTGCAGTCTCGACAGAGAAATGGTTCTGGATTTGTGGGTTTGAGACCTATCAATCTATGCATTGCACTCGGTTTCGCTTCTCCTGTTCCAGCACCATATGTGCTACGCCTGATTCCAAGACATTCTAAAGATTGGGCATGTGTGGTGGATGAGGCCTGTAATGAGGTCATCAATCTCTGCATGAGGTAAACAGAACTCAAAAGACACAAAGAGGATACCTAGATGAGAATATACTGATCTCAGAGTTGAGAAGTCAGCCTAATTCAGTTAATGCCCCCAAATGTTCCTTTTCCTGTATTGTGAAATTCTGGGTTCTGTTTACCCTTCCCATTTGCATGCTTGCACATTCCACTAGTTTGTTATTCTCACACGATGACTGCATGAAGTGTAAACAAATGAATTTTGGCACTCATTCTTCTGATTCTTTGTTGTTCATCTCAGGGATTCAACCAGTGTAGAGTGAGTGACATCACCAAATCTGCCGAAACACTTGTGCTGGCAGAGTTCTATGGAAAAGGATGGTCTTCGATGAACTCTGGTTGTTTCAACTTCAAAGAAAATCGAATGAAAATGACGGCGTTACTCCATCCGGCACAAAGTGCAGGCGTTTTCTCATATTTTATCAATAAATCTAAATCGTATTTCCTGCTCAGGTGATTATTTTTGCTGGTAGAAACGCTAGAATATGAAGTAGAACACTGAGAGAAGCGGCAATCTGAACAGAACTTTATGACAGCTGTTGAGTTCTCTGTGGAGAATCCTTGTGGAAGAGCTGTGATATTGCTGAACTTGAAGTCTGGCTCTGTAAAGGTAGGCAATTTATTATTATTGTTATTATTGTCGTCATCTGTTAATCAAAAGCTTTTCGGAATAATATGATACTAACTTGCATTCGAAATTTCCTATGCTTGACGGACAGATCAATGAAAAATGGCTATTGCGGCCTGCAATTTTAGCGGCTTTTTTCACTTTCTTCTGCTGTACCGTCTAGAATGAAGTGGCTGGGGAAGATGCAGCGGCTGGAAGATTTGTATGTAATCATGAGCACGTGAATATGAAGAGTAGTTGTTCTAGTCCTTGCGGAGGGTATGTGAACTGCAGTGACGCAGCTCTGGCTGCAAGGTGCTTACAACTTGGAGACTGTGAATCGCTCCATTGGAATAAGAGCAATCCCTAGGCTAAAGACCAACCAGCGAAAACGAGACGGTTAAAGACGAACGCGCAATTTGTGACTACAAGCACGGAAATATTGTTAAGAGTGCAATTTGTGGGCCTCGTGGCGGGTGTTTTGGTTGCAGCAATTGCAGTGGTGGCTGCTCCTCCTGAGAAGTCACTAGCATAAAATCTGTGACATTTATGCTATATATTAAGCCTTCAATGTAAGGTAACTATCTAAATAAGCTACTGCACCGAATAATTCTGCCGTTGCCTGCAGAAGATTATGAAGTTATTATAGTCGAACCAACGATGACTTTCTCTGCTTTCTTTCAATATAAGTTTTGCTTTGAGCCTGCACTTCAATTATCTTCTCTTAGTAAAGCTCCAAATAACTACGAATTTGTTCCACACTTAGATTGTTCCGTTGAGGTTGGATGACCAGGAACAACAAAAAGAAGAAAAAAGAAAAAAGAAAAAAAATCCGCAACAGCATCCTAAATTTATGAGAATGTTCCAAAAAGTTTTTGCACCATTCATTTCTTATTCATTTATTTATTTTCTTGATAGGAATCTCTTATTCGTTTAACTTATCTAGAAACGGGCACCAACATTACAGAGAACTCTTGTACGGCTGAGGAAAATATTAAACAAGTCTTTCAATAGTCTAGCAAATTTTAAGATATTTGACCTGAGCCAACAATTAAATCTCCTAAGAAAAATTAGGGTGCATAGAGCAAAGGTTTGCAATGGGATAAGAGAGCAATTAAAGTTCAAGAAGTCAAAAAACCAGAGAGAGAGGGAGCGCATGCAAGAGTAACTGCCTGCAAAAATAACAACAAATGCAAGATTCCCAAAGCAGATGCCCTGAGCATGTGCACTTGAGAAAAAAACTCAGCCATCAGAGGAAACAAGTAATGGCCATCCCAAGGGCATCTCCCTTTCAGCTATTCTTTTTAAAAAATAAAAAATAAAATAAAAACAAATACAGAGGCAACAATGCACCCAGCAAATACATCAAACTGAAATTCAGAAGACATTGGAGAATGGAGATCTGGCAAGAAAATCACATGAGAGTTGTTGCTGAACAAACCTTCCCAAATTCTCCATTTGCAAATAAAGTAATCAAATAATCATCCAATTTACAGTCTCAATAACAAGAATTCGCATTTACACGATAATTTCAAACCACTGATAACATTAACAATTCAACATTCAACCTATATAAAATGTTTGTTTTTTCTTCTTATTTAACAACAAATAAAATATGAAAAACAAAAGCAAATATAATGACGATATGATAACTGAAATCAAACAGAACTTGTCTGAGGAGGCTTAGCATTTACCACAACCTTACCCTCCTGATTCAATGCCTGGTATTGAGCCATCATCCCACCTGCTGGCGGACCTGCGGCGGCTGTTGTTGTCGTGTAGTACACCTGTCTTCCTGCGCCATCATACCCCACTTGCACAACCCCAACCCCTTCACTATAACCCCCAATTTTAGGCTGCTGCTGCTGAATGGAACCGGGTGCTGGTGCTGACGCCGGTACTAAATTGTACATAGGCTGTTCCTGTACGATCCTCTGCACTCCGTAATAAGCTTGACTAGCTGGCGGTCGCGTTGACGGAGCTGAATACAAACCACCAGTGCCAGGAGCAGCATGCAAGTAATAAACAGGCTGCTGCTCCGTTTGATAAGTGCCAGCGGTCACCTGCCGTTCCGGTAAATAAGAAGCTGCAGGAATCTGCATTTGCATCGGCATAGGAATTGCCCCTGGCGGCGGAGGCGTCATTTTCTGTCCGGCTCCGGCGTAACTTACCCTTGGGATTTGGTTAGCTTGCTCGAGACCACTGATGTTCAATCTCTGCAATTCTTGCCTTTGAGTCTCTATTACGGGATCACCAATCACGTGACGATCCTCCGATCCACAATCTGATCCCGCGGTCACATCCTTACCCACTACCTCCGGTGGAACCGCCGCCGTTTCAACCAATTTCGGCTTATCAAATCCGAACAAGAAATCTGGATTCGCCGCCGAAACTGCCGCTGCTGAAGGTGAAGAACCTTCTAGAGTTTGGATCTGAACGGAATTCAACGCATCCACAAACCACTGACGCTCGGACTTCGGTTCGGTCACGGCAGGCGACGATTTCGGATTCAATGCGAACAGAAACAGCCTCAACCTCGCCGGTTTAGCCGACGCCCGGTACAAGCGGTCGTATTCCAACATCATGTGCTCGAGATCCTCGTCGTTAGTGACGGAGATCAGCGCGTCAAGGTCTTCTCCGGGCAGCTGGTACTTGAAACAGATGTTATCATCGCTACAGAGAGCGGAGAGCTTGGCCATCATGGTACTGAACTTGATGTTTCGTTCAACGGCTAGGATTTTGGTATCGCCGCCGACGTAAGCGAGTTGGTTGTCGTGTTGTCGGGGCTGGATTTTGCCGCCATAACTGCACATGAACTTGACTTTGTAGTTGGCGAGTGGCTCGTCCCATGACTGGTTCTCGCAGTCGATTTCCCGGGAGCGTGGCGAGGAGTCGCCGGAATCAGGGTAAGAAGAGTACGAATAGTTTTCCATTGTTGATGACTGGCGATGGAGAGAGGAAGCGGGAGAGGGAAGAGGGTAGAGGGCGGGTTTTGGCGGTTAGGGTTTGTGGGAAACTGTGAGGCTGAGAAAAACCATTTTACGGTTGAAACGACGTAGTACCAGTTGCGCGAGAAGGAGGGGATAATTGAAGTTGCTGTCTTTTTATTCTTGTGGGAAGCTGGTAACGTATGGGGATGCTGTGTGGGACCTCCTTGGTGGATTGATTAAGAAGTAAAATAACGACGAGACGTGGGAGGAAGACTTTTATAATCATAAATTTTATTTTATTTTTTTATATTATTGATTAATGGGGCATTATTTTTATTTTATTTTTTTATTCATCATCTAGACTCTACGAGTTGATAGATCAATCATTGATATTTTTTATTTAGGCTTGCAATTTGCAAAAAGATCAGGTTGGAATGTGATTGATAGTTGCTTTAATGTAGGAAAGTATTAAAGAACTTGTAATTATCTGTAAACACATAGAAGAAGAGTTTCATATTTTAATTTCTAAATTATGCCTCATTTATTTAGTGACCAATATTGTTGGTGTTTTTCAAAATATTATTTGCTCCAATTTCAGATATGTGGACTACTGTGAGAAATAATGAAGAAATAGAAATATGTAATTTTTTTTTGTCTAATTTATTCTGTTAATTCAATTAACAAAATACATGAGATGAGTGTATTATTATTTTTGTTAATATTCTATCAAAATTTTCAATTTAAATTTTCATTGCTCTTCTATTAATCATTTAATTGTAAATATTTAATAGTTTAAAATAAAATTAAAAACATATATTTTAGTATAATTTATCTCTTCCAATCCAGTGTGCTGCTCAACAATGAAACCTGGGGGGGATAAAAAAATATGGCGAAAAACAGCTATAATACAAAAATTTTAGATGGTGGATAGTGGGAGTGAGAGGGTGCAAATGTCGAAGAGAATCTCTTGTAAAGTGTAAAGAAAGGGGGTCAACAGTGAATTTTGGGATTTTTCCGGCTGTGTCTGAGCTGGTATAAAAGTCATTAATTAACACCACACTTTGATCTACTAAAAAATGCATGTGTCAACTTGGTAATTCATAATTAATTGACCCGCCGTAGATGACTCCAGCAGCAAGCCCACTGTATTTCATTCCATGTGATAAAACACGATCTAAATTTAGAACATAAAAATTAATTAATTGTTACGCCAACAGAGCAGAGCGGGCGTGCAATTTTAAAAACAAAATCAAAAGTTAACAAAATTAAGTAATGATCGACCTCTGGCCGCCGATGTCGTGACATTCGGGATTTAAACAAGAAACCGCATGTGGATGTGTGATGCTAATTGCCTAATTGGTATCAGTAACGGACGGTCAGAGACTCAGAGCGTCATGGGCATAACAGTCCTACGCCAACCGACATCGTTTAATTAAAGATTAGAGGCGCCACATTTGCTGGAAATTGCGTTTTCGCAGCACCACTTGTGCTTGTGGCGTCAACTTCCCACTTCCTACCGCCTACTTTATCTTGGCCATTTAACATCTATGAAACCTCAAATGAAACGGATTTGAAGGGAGTTCTATGTTTATTTGTGAATCTATACTAATTTGAAAGTAATAAATAAAAAAACTTATAATACCAAATTTTGTTCTTGCAAAAAGACTAATTTTTCACTTACATCTCAAAGAGGGAGCGGGATTTGGGAAAAATTAATTGAAACCAATCAAGTTTCTATCGCTCGAGGGCTGAACCACACGAGCCCAACAAGGCCCAACATTAAGCCCAAACGACGGTTCTTCTTCCAAGCCCAGACCTCAACTCAACAGCTTCTTTAACAGTCGCCAAAATGTCTCGACTCGATTGAGAAAAGAATTCAATTGAGCGAGCCAATAACGATGGTTAATACCGTCGTCGTAGAGAAACCTCAACTCTTATCAGCCGAGGATCGCCTCTCTCAATCCGGTCTCTCTGCTCAGGTCCGCTTCTTCCGCTTCTTCTTCTTTTAACAATTCTAAAATTTGGAGATTTGATTAATTTTGATTAAAATTGACAGGTGGGACTGTTGATCGGCAAGTTAAGCCCCACCCTAGACCGAGGCTTTATATTCGACTTCATCCCCACCCCTCAAAACGACGCCGGAGAGGCAGCTTGTTCGGTCTCCAAAGACGACAAGAAAAAGCCGCCCTCCAAATCAAAGTCTCAGCCTTCCGATTCTATTTCCTTGGTCATCGACAAGGATTGGATCGCCGAACATGCGCGCCAGGTTTCCAGAATGCTATTGGGAGGTATCAAGGTCGTTGGCATTTATGTTTGGGCTACCGATTCCGCCTTCAAAAATTCTACCATCGAGCTTTGCCAGGTACATTACTTTTTCTTCAGAATTTTGAGGTAATGCAAATTATGCAATGCCTGTGCGCAGTGGAAATTATAATTGAGAAATAGCAAAATTAAGAGGCAATAACATATATAACATAAACTTAAGGGGGCTAATGCAGTAAATTTTAGCGAAAGCCTTTTTTATTTTTATTTTTTAAAAATTGCTGGGTAACGCATGGTTATTTTTTTTTAAAAAAAATTTCGGTAATACGCGGTCGTTATGTTTCATTCTACTTTGCAGACAGTAAATGCAGCTGCGAAAGCTGTGCCTATTTTGGAGATTGATTCAGACGAAAGGCTGCTTGTACACATTGGTTATAGTCCTAGGAGGTACCCAATTCTGCAGTCGTGTTGTGCTATCTTAATAGACGTTAGTGATTAGTATGTGTACAGTAAGGCTGATAAGCGAGCTTACTTGTGTAGGTATACATGTCGGAATTGCACGATAACTTCTAATATTACATCAAGCTGCCTAAGACCCTGTGATCTCAAAACAGGACTGGTCTTAAAAACACTTCGAACTTTTAAGTGCACATACAACTTCAGTCTTAGGTAAATGCATCGTTTCTTACTCATTTACTCTTTTACTATTCCAACATTAGCATGTGATGTCTAATAACTCTACTTTTTATAAGCACGCTAAAGATGTTATAGATAAACCTCTCTATAGTGATACACTATATAAGAATAACTTTCGTGTAGTCATAAAAATTTATGGTCCCAATTTGGACCAATTGTAAATAAGAATAAACTCCACATTATAATAAGTTATAAGGCTTCTAGATCCCGCCTTAAGGAACTTGTCTCTGCATAATACTATGTTAAATTAAAGGTTTAAGATGAAATAAAAATATTTTTTATATAGTTATTTTGCACAATGATTTATTCTTTAGACTTTTAAGATGACTTTGCATATCTCTTTTGTCAGTGTCTATACATTGTATTTGACATGCTCTTAATGAATTATCAATGTAGCGCATACTTTACCTCTATATCACTTGCATTAAGGATAACTAGATCAAAACAATAATTTTTGTATAGGTACATCTCTATTTAGTTGTAACTTCCTCATAATAATAAAATTAATTTGGTTTGAACATTCTGACTATAGAGAGGTTTTACTATATTTGCGTTGGTGCTTGAGATCTTTCATTGTAACTGCTGTAAGTTTAGTCACGTTTGCTGCACTAGTTGAGTTTGGAGAGTTCATTAATCTTTGGACTAATTGTCATTTGATGTTTCCCACATTCTTGCAGACTGCCGATAAGGCTTGTGGGTGCATCAAATACCCAAACATTTAGTGACATTCTTCGCCAAGGAATTTCAGTTCATGCTAATGAGCTTAGAGGTGCAAAAGCTGTTGTAGATGGAAATTTTGTAAGCACTTCACTTTCTGCTATTCATTCTAATTTTGTTGTGGTGAGCCTAATTCATGTTCGCCATGGAAGAATAACTATAGAAACTATTAGAAACCATTTTCTTTAATCTCGCAAAGAATTCAAATTAGAGCTTATAAAATGCATCCATATTACGAGACCCTTTACAATTTGTATTCAATTTAATTAATAATTTCCAATAGTTTCAATGAGAATTGTCTTATACAGCATTCTTTCCATACTGACTAACAGTGAGGAGTTTACTCTGCATTTTATGCAATTTTAGGTTGTTAATGATGAGCCCTGCTCAACAGATGGTTTGCATGAAGTTGAGTTGCTTCTACCGCTATTGAATGATACATCTGCAGAAGGTGTGCTTGCAAATTTTGAATAATGTAATTCTTTTTGTTCCTTTAAGCCTTGAATTGTTTTGAGATTATCAACTTCATCATTAACTGTATTGTTAATATTGTAAAGCATGCAGCCAGAAAGATGTAGTTGGTCTTCTCATCTTAAGTGGCTCCGTGTGTTCTTTTGCATTCTTGACACCAAAAGAACCCATTTCTCAGGCTTTTTCTGAAATAAAGGTATCACATCATTTTCAGCTTTGGCTTTATTGTTACTTCAAAATGGAAACTTTATGCATGCTTTGGTCTTCACAAGCATTGGAGAAAACTGTACTAATGTTATTATATCAACTTTTTTCTCACTGGTATTTCGCATGAACTGAGTAAGATTGGTGGAATTCACCATCTTTCATGTTTTGTGTGTTTTCAAGTTCAAATTTTCTACTTTTGTGTGTGTGTCTACATTTGAACACATGTATGTGTATTTGCCAACCCCATTGGTATATGGCATGTTTGCAAAAGCTAGCTTGTTAGTTTGTAGAGAGAACTGAAGTCAATTATTCTTGTTCTTGTTTATTATCATGGTTCTTAATCTCTCATTCAATCACGGACTGCTTTTCTGTTCTCAGGGTGATATCATCATGAGTCTGCAAAGTAGGTTAGATGTTATTTGCGATGAGGTTGATGAAGATCTGGCTCCAACTGCCGGTGGTGGTGAGGAAGCAAGCAATGAGAAACCTGTTTCCAAACTTATCCTGCATTCACTGAGGTGTTTTAGCTGCAATATTTATGTTTTGCTGTTTGTTTTATTTGAGTACATATACATATGTCTAATGGTCCAGATTTAGTCACTGGTAGTTCATATAGGATTCCTGCATTTTTTTAATGCCTTCTTGGGAAGCTTCCTTTAATTTTCATACAACTTTATTGTTTCTTGCATCCTGAGCATGCTTGTCTCATAAAAACCTGTATTTCCATTTTTTAGGCTCAAGTTTGTAAGTTGTCTCTGATGCTGTTGCTGGAACATGATTTATCAGTACTGATTACTAGTTCACTGTTGAATTGAAATTAGGAAAACATGCGGTCTTTCATTTCCACGAAGAGTTTTTGTGCCTTGGTTGGCGGATACATATATCTGTGACTACCTTCAACCATCCGAAACACTTGAGGTTTGTATTTCTAAAACAATAATATGAACTCTCTTTCTCTCTTCTTTTTAAGACTAACTTCAATAATTTCTGGAAAGATGAAAGGACAAGAGTTGGTGTTTGGGGTTGAGGTTTCCCATCCTCATACAAGCCTTTTTTAAATTCTAAAAAAATTTAAAATAATAAAGACTGATTTTACTCAGCTTCAAGTGCTTGTTTTGATTTGTGTTTTTCATGCTACGTTAGGTTCTTAAAGAACATTGTGTTGAGTTGATGTCCATGGAAGCTCTTAGTGATTCCTCATCAATCCTGGATGTTGAAGTAGAAGCACCCTCAGTAATCAGTAAATCTTTTTGGGATGTAGTAGTCCCTTTCAGTTCAGGAGGATCTAGCTCTTCGTCAGCGAGCAAGGGAATTGAAACGAGTAAGGAAAAGACCGAATATCCTGTGAAGACTGCTAATTTCAACATCATGGCAGCTGTTTTTTTCCTGCTGCTTTCTATTCTGGTAGGATTTGTGCTTATTGCTAAGAAACTCTAGCTCACCAAGCAAAATCTTTTTCATTAATCATATGGTTCAATTTTTTTTCTTTAAAGTACCCAAAAAAAAAAATTTCTTTAGAAATTTTGTTGAATTAGGGAGGAAGAACACAATGTACAGTAAGGTAGGTATATTTTATTATTTGCAACAGTGACAAAAAGCCCCGCATTTTACGAGTCAGAAACATTGTAGAGTTCTTGATTAGGAGTAGGGTGCAGAAATAATCAAACAACTTACTTTTTGTGGGAAGCTGCACGCGCATATTGATAGGTATTAGAAGGTCGTGGAGTCGTAGTAAAAAACATTATGATTTCAATGAAATCATAATGTTAATTGGATACTTCTTCTCTCGGAATATTCTCTTTTGCTACATCTGCAGGAAGACGAAGCTCGCCGGATATAGTTCCAGGATAACATGAACCCCTTATGCTTTAGATTTAGAAAGAAAAAAAGAAAACAAATAAAAATGTTGAGCATATTTTATAGTAAGAATAGAATGCATGCATCATATTAGAATGAATGTGTCGTGCGGGTCTAATGCTCACCTCTGGTCGACGATGACCACCGATCGTATTTCACAATTTGTAAACCTAAAGCACATATTATACAGACAACAGTTGAGGGTTTAAAAACAATTGTTTATGATTGAATTTGCAAAAGGAGCAAATAAAAAAATAAAAAATTATTGAAAATATAGTTAGTGCTAGCCGACCGTGGGCATAATTCTTGGTTGGGGGATGTTTGACAGTCGTTTAGAAGTGCATTGAGAGTTTGCTGCAAGAATATGCCATGGCTGACGACTGCAATCTCTTTCTCCTGTCGAGTCCACAACCTGTACATAGATACGAGGGCTATAAGTTTCATGCCGCCTTAGATTATGGTACTTAAAAATATTAAAAAAAAAACAGTAAGTCACCATTTCATAAACTCCATTCCCCTTGCTGTAACTTCTTCGAATGGCTCTCTTGCGTCAGCTTTCCATAACTTGTCATCTTCACTTTCTATCTGAACAAATCAAAACAAAACAAAATTTACGTGTAAGGAAGAAGCTTGTGATACCAACTAAAAGATTCTTCTTAACTCAATTCTGTGGATTGGGGAATTGAATGATAATGGTTCAGCTACTTGCCAATTTAAAGTCGATTGCTGGGAAAAGAGAGTGATACTCGCTGATGCTTCTTCTCTTGTCACATGGATGAACCCCCTGCATGCAGAAGACGACGCGGCTGTGAGCAGAATTATACATGTGTGTTGAAAGTTGAAACTCCCATAAGGGGCAGTCATGTGGTAGCCATCTTGATTCTTGTGCACACTACAGGCATTAGGTAACACACGTACCAAACGTTCTCGGCAAAGCTCAACTGCTATAATTGGTGGGCAGTTAACAGTTGCTGTTGCCGTCAGAGACGGATGCGCATCGATCCCATCCGTTTGGCTTTCACCATCCCCACCGAAAACTCCAACTGCTGTTTGCAAAGTTCTGCAACCCCCCATTATCAGCAAACCATATGTAAGCTAGCTACCCACAAGAAACAAGCCAGTGCTAGCCGCCGACTGCTGATGTTTTGTTTCAAGTCATAATAAAATAATTACTAACTTAAATCAATAATAACCTTAACAATGGGGATGTGATGACCAAATCAATCTTTTGGGTAAGTCCACTTGCTTCAACTCGTTTCCGCAAATTACCCACCTGCTGCCACCCCAGAGGTGAAAGATGTGCATCAAAAAATTCTTGAGATAATAAGGCTTCAGGACCATTATTTCCTTCCATATTGTGGACCCCTTGTCCGTGCCTTACCTGCAAGTAATTACTATCTAAATAAAGCAGCCTAGGTGAAATCAATAAATTAAATATCAAAATAAAAAGGTCAAAATGCTGCAAACCAGGTGAAGAATCTTGCAATGTTGCAATGAATATAGATGTTTAGCTGTAGCGGCATCCAGAGCTGCAAATGATACAACTGAGAAACAATGCAAGGAGAGTACAAGAGTATCGCATGCAACTAAGTAATTAGGCAAATACAAAATGGAATTACTAGCTAGAGGTAATTTACAGCATATATCGTACTCAATGATGCAGCATATATACGCTTCTAATCTGTGTTTTACAAGTTCCCATAAATAATATATAGGGTGATCCATGAATGTCATTGTAAATTTTTCCAAAAAGAATTTACCATGTATACAAGTATGCCATCAAAGGTAAAAGGTTGGTAGATTTAAATGATCTCTTGACGCATATACATTTTTGTCTAAAATTTACTTATTTACTATATTCTTATCATCAATCAATCATGTTATCGTATTTATTTGCTTGCACAAAAAATTGTATCACCAGAAATTTCTTATTCGGAATGGAATACATCCACGAATGAATTACTTGGTATTTTTTTCCCATAATTCATAATCCAACTTCCTTGACAATGGCTTGGCTTTTTGGTAGTACTATTACCACAAATATAAATATAATTTAAATGAAATTTTATCAAATATTTGTTGTAGTTTAAAAGTTATAGTTACCCAACTGCAATACGGATAAGCTAATACCAAACAGTCCTCAATCGCAACATTTTAAAAAATTAGCATGGAAGAGATCAAACCGGTACCGAGTCAATCTAGACCGTGAATGTCCATATCTTATGTTAATTAATTAAGCAAGAACTGCAAAAGCACCTTGCAAAGTAACATGCAACAGATGGCTAATCAGAAGAAGCAACATAACAATTATACGCTTCCCAACTGGCCGCAGAAGAAATAGGAGATAACTAACATACCAGAGAGAGGAGAAACAACGAAAGTCTTGCCTCGAAATAAAGCAGCAAAAGCATCCATTTTTTTTTTTTCCAGATATTAGATTTGGAAAAAAAAATTAATAATAATAATAACACAGACGAAACGAGCGGGAGAGGGAGCTGGGACAGGAAGGCAACCGGAAGAGAATTTTATATTGGATTGTTATTATTAGTGGATATATAAATATAAATATATATATGTATATATGTCAAATAGAAAGCAAAGCTGGGAAGGATCGATGTCGATGGTGGTGGTGTTGTGTGGCATATGATGTATATCTATATACACATATAGTTTGATTTGATATTTACAAATGAGTTGACTTTTCTTTGGAATTGGAGAGCTTTAGTCGGAGACAAAAACTCTGATAAATTCCATGCATTGGACGAAAAGTACTTCCACAGAGAAGCTTCTATGAAAGCGTCCGCCTGCTTCTGCGACATTGCCATGACACTGCTAGCTACCTGGCTAGAGAGACAATTACAAATATTATTATTCCAATTTTCAACTCATTTCCAACTTTGCATTTTGTAATTAATAATTCGCCAATGTGTTATTACTGTAATATTTTAGTTGGCAGGAAGTCAATTTAAGGCCAATGCAAATGGATTTGGCAGGGAGGAGTTTTCTTAACAAATAAAAATATACATGGAATAAATAATTGATTAATGGATTCATCAACACTATTTTCATTATATCTCTCGGAACTGCTTGGCTTCCGCAGCTTGACTTGTAAGATGGATTAATTTCTTAAGTGGAACAGGTCTCGTAAACAGTACAGAGGCATACAACAAAAGATCCAAAATCCAGCTGCCAGCTGTAACGTTCATGCACCATTAATTTGTAAGCATGGAATTGTAAACACGTATTAAATTTCCAACCTAAATTCCTGTAATTGCATGGAAGGAGCTTTTGCTGGACTTATTTTGTGTTACTCGCATGATTCCATTAATTTCCATGTCTTAAAATAGGAATTGGAATTGACACCATACAAATCTCTTTCCGTTACTGACTTTAAAAGTCTTCCAACAACGTGATACCAAGGTTGCTTTTAAGTCTTTATCATAATTTATTAAGTATTAATCCATTGAAGTTCTACGGTATAAAATTAATATTCAATAAATTGATTGTCTTAATTAAATTACAATTCTTATCATCGTAAATTAATAATTTGATAAATTTATAAGATAATAAATTTTTAATAATTCATATTTTTTTTCAAAAGACCTACTCACTGTATAAATTAATAATTAACTAATTTAAAACTAAACCCATAAAAAAGAAAATGTATACGCGACTTTTGTAATTTATGTTTTCGGTGTTACTTGCTTCATCTTGAAATTGAACATATCTAATTTTTTGTCTCGCAAAAAGAGATTTCGGATAGTATTGTCAATTAAAAATAAAAAATTATTTAATGTTAGTATAGGTAAGCGTTTACAAGCTAAGGCTGAGAGGTTAGAGCAGTTGCTCCACAGTTCAACCCTTCATAAAAACATTATAGGAGATTCCAATCCTTTCTCAATTATTAAATAATTAAGTGGAGATAATTTTCTCTCTTACTAAATACGAGTGGAGTAGACATCCCTCAAATATTAGAAAAGATACAAAATTTGGGCAGTGCTTTATGGGATTTAATATAAACTTATCACAGTAATAGTTTGAATATGAGTGGAGTTAATGTCCTTTAAATATTAGGAAGGATAAAAAAATATTTGGGCAATACTTCATAAAATTTAGTGTAAATTTATTTCAATAATAATTTAATTTATTAATATCAGTAATAGTCTCATATAATATGACATACTCTGATTGTGATATGAATGTAAAAAAAAAAAGTAAGTGTTTACTAATTTTCCAAAAGATTTTATCATAACCTGCGGCCCTGCAGCAAAGCTATTGTTGGTTGGGCCGAATTGTATCCTGTCCTAATTTTTGGCTAAATTGTAATTTTTTCCTTTTGAGATGTATTTACATTTTAACTTTAACGACAAGAAAATTAATTAACACATAGTATATGCTTGAATTTTTTTTCTTCTCCTCATTAAATATTTTGATTTATAATATAATTATCTCAAGTTGAATTTTCAATCTAATATGACAATTTAATGTAATGTTATTCATGAGAGTATTTTTGCTATTCTTTCTTCCATATAACTCCCAATAAAATGTTTGATTAAATGGTACTACATCAAATCTTAACGAAAATTGTAAAAACTATATTAAAAATTATATAAATTATTAATACCTTGACTAAATTAAATAATTTCAACATGACCTAACTAAAAAAAATTCTCGCTTTGCTCCTAATCATAAATGATGTCATATATCCATTAAATGATAAATTTATATTGAAATATATTATGCATCATGACCAAGTAATTGATATTTGAGCAAAAGCTTCGTCCTTTTTCTTTTTCTTTTTTTTTTTTTGGTTGTTGAGAATTAAAGCTCCTCCAACTTAATATCAATTCCAGATCCTTGAGTTTATGGAGAGACGTAAAGGAATAATTTTAAGGTACTAAGATTCAACTAACGCAGCATGAAGAGCTGGTAATTAAAAATAAAAATAAAATGTAACTGTCATTTTTAAAATTCTCTTGCTTTCAAGCCAATTTTTGTTACTTACCTAACACAACCTTTATAAGTCTATTATACTAGCATGACACTTATTAGTAGCAATGCTTGATTTTGTTATCCCATAATTAAAACACATATAAGTTGAGATACAAAATAGTTAAGGATAACAATGGACAAGGTTTCAACATACATATAAACGCTTTGAGAGTTGTGATAACTCAAAAAAGAGTTAGTACTATAAGTTAATTTTATTAACACATAATTATTAGGCTTTAGTGTTAACGTGATAGAAAAAACGAATGAATAAATATTGGAACAAAGATGGAAAAAGAAAGACTAAGCTAGCAAGTTTTCCCAAAATTATGGGTAATTGGGCTAGCAACTTAGGCGGTCCGCAACAAAGTGCTTATAAAATTTGAAGGATTCATTACATAAAAGAGTATGACGCCATCTTATTAACAACAAATAAAGTATTCAATTGGATACAAAGTCCTTATAGAAAATAATAAAACGAATGAATAAATGAAGCAATTTATATCTGGTCGTCGTATCATCTATCCTTGGGTATCCTTGGGTTGGACGGAGAGTGAGAGAGAATCCCAATGAAAAAAAGGAAAAAAAATGAATAAATGAAACAATTTATAGTCACGTCATCGTTGAGTTGGGAAGCTGGCGGACCACTTAACCGCAAGAAGGAGTTGATGCAAAGTAGATTATTACTTAATTAGTTGCCGAGGAAATATAATCTGAGTCCATCATCCTGCAAATTTAATTAAGTAAAGGGTGAGCCTTTTGGGTATAATTAGACGGATAGATTTCAGAGCAGTGATTCATATTTGTTGCAAATGACAAGCTGACGTACCCTTTGTTGACGACGACAACAGAACGAAGCTCACAATTGTTAAAGCTGAGTGCATGCACATCAAAAAAGAAAGAAAAGATTATTCATGCTTACAGAATTAATTAATTAATTAACAACATTAATTAAGCATATGCAGTCAGCCACCAATGTGGAAAGTAGCTTAGCTAGATAAAAAAATACAAGTGATTTTTGGATTTGGTCAAAGTTATAAAGTCAAGCCAAAAGGCTAAAGCAGAGGAAGCCAATATGAATGAGTGCTGGTACCCGTAGTTGTACATACCGTCTGCACAAACCAGTTTTCACGGACGGGTCAGCACTGTCATTTTCTAAAACATAGAGAAAATGTTGCAACACTACCCCATGGCTCACAATTGCTATCTCCTTTTCCGGCCGTGTCCACAGCCTGTACATGTAAATTAATTAATAATCGGCCCAGCTTAAATTTGTTAACTAATTTCATTCTTAATATTAATTAATTAATTGATAGAAAAAAAAGAAAAATTAATGCATATATGCATATGCATGTGATGATGTTCAAATTCAATCACCATTTGAGAAACTCAATTCCCCTGGCTTCGATATCTTCATAAGGCTCTCTGGCTTCAGGATACCACATACCATCTTCTTCACTCTCCATCTGCATTAATAAATAAATAAATAATAAAAGTTACGGATTAATTGATAATTTTATAATTAATTAACGTGGATGATATTCAAAACATAACAACATTAATTGATTAATTCATCGGTAAAGTATAATACACTTGCCAGTGAAAAGTCGATTTCTGGGAAAAGAGACCGACACTCACTCACGCTTCTCCTTTGATCACATGGACGAAGGCCCTGATGAAAAAAATTAATCAATTAATTAATTAAATCCGAACAAAATTGGTGTGTGTATGTACACGCACGCACATGTGTGTGTGTGTGTGTGTGTGTGTGTGTATAAGCTAGACTTTTGTTAATTAATTGTAATGCAAGTAAACAATTAATACCAAACGATCTCGACAAAGCTCGTGAGCTACAATGGGTGGGCAATTTGACTTCCATCCTGCATCTGCTCCTTCGCTACCAAACACTCCAACTGCTGTTTGCATGGTCCTGCCAAATTCCAAACATACAATTGTTAGTTAAGCCATTATATTTCGCCTGCGTGGTTTTGAAGCAGCATTACTTAGCTGACCACGCGGGAGTTCAAACACTTGGGTGAGGCATGCGATTAAAAAATGAAATTGGGGCGATGTATGTGATGATAATGATTCGACCTTAACAAAGGGGAAGTGACGACCAAGTCAATCCGCTTTAAGAGTCCGGTTGCATGAACGTACTTGCCGAGATCAGCAACCTGCTGCCAACCCAATGCTGAGATTGGTGAATCAAACAGCTCTGGAGACAATAATGCATCAATATTCTTCTCTGCTTCTACATTGTGAACCCCTTGACCGTGCCTCACCATGTGTAGAATTTTGCAATTGTTCGGTGAGTACAGAAACTGAGCCTGGGCAGTCACCATTTCTGCAAAGTCGTGTGTCAAAAATTGATGAGAAATGAAAAGAGCGTTGGCTAGAAACAAGTTAAAGATTCGTACTAGTAGTATTGAAATGGAATTGGGAAAATGTTTTACGACACAATTGAGTATGGGAGGACAATAAATGCTGTGAGCAACATATATATAATAAATGAAGTGTGAGATGGGTGGGTTTACTTTGATTTTTACTTTTATCAGCTTTGATTCGTTATTTTGTGCCTTCAACGTAATCGCTGGACCAAATTCCTGAGACCTATATTGAGAATTTTCTGAAAGCGTGTTTAATATTTTCTGCATCTTAATTCATGCAACAGACAAACCTCTATTCCCCATAGTCTCAATTAACATATATTTAAATCGGGGTCTCCATTGCTTTTTTTCTTCCTTTGTGACTCTCACCATCTTTGGTTGGTTTGAAGTTTGAACAGATTCAAAAGAAAGATATTTCCTTGGACTTTGAACTTGAAACTTGAAATGATTATTCTTGGCAATTACGTAGATCAATTGATTTATTCATGTTTATTTCTACCCCATGCCTAATGGTACTCAAGACTTAGCAGCAACTGTTCCCAATGGTACTCACAATATATATAAGAATGTACGAAATGACCGATTAAAATCGAGGTAATAGGGAAAGATGGAAATAAATAAATAAGTGCATATAAAAAGGAAACGTCAAGATGATGCAAATCTTGATGGAATTATTCTTCACGAGCAAAATAATCAGAAGAATGATCTAAGGTTCTTGTCTCTTTGAGTTAACATATAATTCATTTTCATACATCCTATTAAGAATAGGCGCCTAGTCTTAAAAACTTAACGCATCGCCTATACCAAGAAAGAATCTTGACAATGGGTAACTGAGCTTGCAAGCTCATAAAATCTTTTTAGTTTGATAATATTGCTATTTCAGTGATTCACTTGAAGTTCTTGATATCATCATATTCATAATCCAGTTCGATCAATGTATCACCCCATGCCCAGGCTATGATTACTGAGATGCTCCTTGCTTCGGATGCTTCTCAGCAGCAACATCACTAGGAAGATCAACACCGCTAGGAATCTTTCCTGGGTGGTTTGTTGTTGGCGCATCTGAGCCAATCATGCTGCAACAAAAAAGATAAGTTTATTATTTTGCAACAACAGTTGGAAAACATGAGTTGTGCATAGGCTGGACAGCAAGTTCTCAAGAAATTATATACTTAACCTGCTCACCTTCTATCAACAATAACCATTGAGGGAAGTTCGCAATTAGCAAAGCTGCAGACAGATAGCAGAAAGCATACTAGCAAGTAGTTGAGCCAAATCAACATATATTTATGTATAAAACCAGTGAGATATGTTTAATCTTTGCCTCAAATTTAAGTTTCCCCTACTATCAATTTTTCAGCTGGTAATTGCTACAAGGAATAACATTGAAGAGGTTATTCAATCTCCTGGGGTGACTAGAACCCACGCCTGGAACAGAGCCATCTAATTTTACTACCCCAGATGACTAATTTAAGATAAAAACCGTACCTCAGAAGAATACTTAAAAACAGAAACTGGCCATCTGGTTAATTCAAAGCTACCATTATTTGCCATCCAGAATTTTACAAAATTATAAATGAAAAACTTTGAGCTCAACAGAAAACAGGCACATAACGAAAAGCAAAGAAAGTCATATCCAGCTACCAGTCTTACGAAATGAACCAGCAGTTTCAAAACATGTCTTGCAGTAAGAAGTTATTAGGAGATGGCTTAAAAAGTGAATGAGGAATCAGCAGAATCGAGGAGAGTGAGGCACCAACCAAATAGCTTAAAATAGCACATCAAGCACGAAGTTCAACACTCAGGTTTAATAAAATTCCTTCAAAACAATATATATATATATATATATAAATGGTAACGTTTCAAGCTGTTTACAGACAATTGCAGATGAACAAATGAGGGTAACACTTACTGTGTGCGTATTTCACTCTTTATAGATGGATGGCAATCATTTCCAAAAGCACTTCAGGGTATGATATAAGAATCCACTATGAGTAGCAACTGCAATCTCCTTCTCTTTCCGCGTCCACAACCTGGAACAATTGAAATGAGAAAAGGCAAGGAAATTGTAAGGAATAGATTTGATATAAAATCTGCAATAGCTGCTTACCAATGTGTGCATTAGATGTCCGTATGCATTTTATTCAACAAGAAAATAAGACTGGAGGGAAATATACTAAATATGCAATATCCTCAACAATCAAGAGGAGCATTTACAGTTTCAAAAAGGAGCTTTGCCGGGTACATTACTTTTTCTAGAGAATTTTGAGCTAATGCAAATGATGCAATGCCAGTGCCTAGTGGGGTCATAATTGAGAAATAACAAAATTAAGAGGCAACAACATATATAGCATAAACTTAAGGAGGCTAATACCGTAAATTTTAGCGAAAGTCTTTGTTATTTAAAAAAAATGCTTGGTAATATATGTTTTTTTTTTGGGTATCATTATGCTATATTTTCTAGTGATTTAACATTTTAATGCTACTTTGTGGACAGTAAATGTAGTTGCCAAAGCTGCGCCTATTTTGGAGATTGTTTCAGATGAAGGCTGCCTATACACATTGGTTATAATCCTAGGAGGTACCTAATCCTGCAGTACTATTGTGCTATCTCAATAAAAGTTAGTGATTAGTATGTGTACAGTAGGGTGGATGAGCGAGCTTACTTGTGTAGGTATATATGTTAGGTATTTATTTGTGACATACCCTAAAAGTAGGATATTTATCTAAATACACTTTTATACTTCAAAATTCCTCATATATGCTTTTTTTATATGCAATTACCGAATTACCGTAACTCAAAACCTAATTCTTTAAAATTATTCACAACTTGAATACACAACGCACAATTTATCACTCACGACCACCGTACACCATACCAAAATTTCCCCTGATTCCAACCTACTTGAAGATTACTA
Source organism: Citrus x clementina (assembly GCF_000493195.1). Taxonomy (NCBI): domain Eukaryota; kingdom Viridiplantae; phylum Streptophyta; class Magnoliopsida; order Sapindales; family Rutaceae; genus Citrus; species Citrus x clementina. The sequence goes on along the minus strand of NW_006262201.1, from coordinate 35,209,237 downwards.
GTCGAAACAGAAAACAAAGAATAAAGTGTCGTTCTAATGGGCTATTAGGTAAGGCCAACTCTGACAACGATTATCCTACTACGACTTCATGGTTTTACTTTAGAGTCTTTGTGGATTTTGCTCCACTGCTGGTCCTTTGATTGGGTATGCAGTCAGTAGTTTTCTATTAATCATATGGGACCTTTGGTCAGCTGTTTTCCTTTTGCATTTTGTTTTGATATTAAGAATACATGTTTAATTTGCAATGTGATTAAGTAACAATAATTGTTCTTTAATCTCTTTAATTACAAGGACTATTGGGTGTCTTGGCAATTTAGCTTGTTTTACTAATAGTATTAGGCTTTGAAATTTACGAAACCATATCTGCTAATATTCGTTCTAAGAAAAAGAATTTAAGAATTTTCCATCTGCCATTTGACATTATTTTTCTTGATTTTTATTTCAAGCAATCTTAAATAGAGCTTTGCATTTACATGCCATAACATTTGTGTACATGACTAATTGGATGAATGGGTCTAGTTAATAACTCAGCGAACTTTATCTCTTTTTTACGACCACAAACTTACAAAAATCAAATTGTAAATTTTTCTGTTGTATTCCCTTAGACTAGCTAGAACGTATATTTTGGTGTGCTAGCTCACTAGCTGCGCATATGAAATTTGATAGTTCTAAATTTTGACTTGCATGTTTGTTGAAATGGAGTGATTTCAAGGGAGCTCATTCATCTTTACCGTAATCTTTCTATTTAATGTAATAAATTTATTAGGCAGACAATTTACTTATGGTAATGTGGTTTGATATATAAAACTGTCAATATTTGTTCATTGAGTATGTGTGTTTGTTAAATTCTCAAACAATTTAGTTGTTATGTCTGTGGCCTGTAAATGATCCTATGGACGTCACATTTGGCTCACCAATATAACAACCATTGGACACATTCGTCAACCTTTGTAGTACAAAAAATGATACACTCCTATTAAAAATGCTAGATAATTGTCATGGTACAGAAGGGATCTAATTGTCATCTAAACGCAAAGAAAAGATTGTAGATTAGTATATAATTTACGGAAGAGAAGAGAAACAAAAACTTTGACTTACTTACGGACATTGTACTCCATTCCCTTAAAGAAGTCGCGAGAAACAACAGATGTTGAGGTGCACCCTCAAAAGACAATAGACTTTCAAGTGCATCCCCTTATACCCCGAGAGGAATTACTGGAGCTGCAGCGATGGATGGATTTCGCCAATGATAAAACAAGAGTCGTAAGTTATCTCATATTATGATATTAACTTTTTATTTTTTATTATTATAATGTATATTTATTTAACACATTTAGTTATTGTCATTTATCTATACATGAAAGTTATCAATTTGACTATTATGGATATTGGTAGAGAATTTTTTCATAAATTATATACACCAGACACGTGGTTATCTAATTTTATAAGTTATTTAGCACAACTTTTTTTTATCATTTTTTTGATAAATATTTGCTATTTTCTAAATAAAAATTCACATTTTATATTCAGCATATCGACATTGCATGATACTACTTAAGAAAAGATATGTCCTGGGCTACGACTCCAAACATATAATTTTATGCCATTATGGACAACAATTTTCTAGTATGATTAATTTTGCATACATTTTCCTTAACCTCTAAAAATAATAAGAGATGATATATTGTACATGGAAAACCCGGATAAGATGTCAGAAAAGGGGAGCTATTGCATTGATTACACTAATGGTGCGAAATTAAACTGCACCACTGTTTATAAAAGTGTTTCGACAGTGAGTTTGACATTCTTTTTTATATTATGTGGCATTTAGTTCCTAAAATATTGCCCAAACCATACAGGTATATTTGTCGATACTTATGAATAAGCATTGGATTTTGGGGTGGTCGATATATCTACGGGTAAGATTAATGTTTATGACTCTATAATAGACGACAAAAGATTAAAGTTTGGTCAAACAATTGCTACATGTTGTAGACACGATACCTCTACTATTTCAAAATATATCATATCACAAAACACATCCAAATTGTGCTGATGTCATATCAAAAGTCCATTGGCCCATCTTGCGAGTACGAAATATCCCGCAACAAAAATCAAGGTATACAATTGAGCACATTATTTATTTTTTTAATTAAAATGGTGATTTTATTATTGATATATATGAATTTTCTTAGTGGTGACTGTAGAGCATTTTTGTTACGGTACTTGGAGATTCTAGCCCATGGCCTTGATGTCAACACATATTGCCAACACGGTGATGTTATCGAAAAGCATTGTATGTCAAATTATTTGGACATAGGTTGTGGAAACCAACGACCTAGTGTCATACCCTTAAGAACTTTATTACAATGATTTTTCCATTTTTTGGATAAATTATTGTCATATGTAACAGTTACAATAGAGATGCAATTGACATTTGATGCAATTGACATTTGATGTAATTAAATATAGTTTTGCATTATATATAAGCTTTATTTTTTGTTAAGTTTATTATTGAAAGAATAGAAGGTAGTTTTGCATCATATATGTAATATAACAGGACAATCATAAACATTGAACGAATGTTCAACCTAAGTTCACGATTACAGTCCAGTACCTTCATAGATACATGACTACAGTCGAGTCTCTTTCTAGATACATGTGACTATAGTCGAGTATCTTCATAGATACACCAATTATTCTTAATCATTTGACATTTATAAATCATTACCCATCAGTTACATATCAATGATTCATCTTTTAATAAATGGCTATAGTCGAGTAAACTTCATCGATACACGACAACAATAAAGTAACTTCATAAATATACGACGTTAGTCGAGTACGTGGATAAGGAATAAAAGCTACCTAAAGCACTCATGAAAATGATAACACAATCAACGTACTTGATAAACAACACAATCAATGTAACACATCAAACTTCAATACATCAAATAACGAAAGCTTTTCTACATCAAAAAACATAGGCCCAACACATGTTAGAATTATAAATAAGTTTTAAGTGAACAAAAGTTGCTACTGCACATGCATGCTTTTGTTTTATTCAGTCCAATTACAAGTTTATTGTCAGACAGTGGAATTAATGTCTTATATAATCGCACCTACCACACTTACAACATAACTTCTCCTCACCTTATAATGCTATTTTAATTTCTTGTGGACGACTATTTTCTGCTTTTCTATAAGGGGTAAAATCTTATTATTGTGCACTTCCTATGAAACCTACCATTCTTCTTGCGCACCAACAAGATAGATTATTTCTGCTTATATTGCAACTCAAGCTTCACTGGAATAGTAATATGAGCACACATCATATGCAAGCAATATTTGTTGGCACATACATACAGCTAATACATGTTCATAAGGTAGTTGATCGAGTTGAAATTCCCGGCAATTATATATCTTGTCAAGAATATTGACATGACTATCAAGGTCAACATCTTTAATAATAAATTCATACATATTTAGTGCCACCACTTTATATGTACAGGAATCCTCTAATTTTCTGAACAACTTCTTTTTCAGTCCATTTTGTCAGTCGAGTGTGACAATTAATTGTCTCTTTTCGCCTATCACAAAATCACTCTTGTAGTTTATCAATGATCAAATCCAATAACTTATGAATGGGCAATTCTCGGGAATTTTTAAGGATAGAGTTCATGGATTATGTTACGTTGGTTGTCATAGAACTATAATGCAACCCATCAAAATGAGAACAAGCTCATTTCTCATATCTTACATCATAAAAATATTTTGCAATCTTTCATTGACCTTTTGTATCTTATTCGTAAAATAGTTAAATTGTTGTGATCGATAGGCCTTTACAACTAGTTTAACAATTGTATTTAGCCCAATTTCTTTAAATTTAGCACATAAATTTCACTTCAAATGGTGCGTACAAATATCATATACAGATTATAGGAATGCAATGTTAACATTTTTCTTCATACTTGGGTGCCGGTCAAAAATGAAAACCAAATTAAGAATTTCACATATTGCTTCCTTTAAAGTTTTTATAAACCACCCCTATGAAGCATCGTTCACACTGTCACTGATACTACATGCAACATGATAAAATTGATTGTTATCATCAAGTGCTGTCACAAAGAATAAAGTTTTTTTTTTAATTTTCCCTTTAAGAATATACTATCAATTGCAATGACTGACCTTATTGATGAAATGAATCCATGTACATAGCTTCCAACTGCTATAAAGAAATATTCAAAGTTATTTACATTGTCAACTTTAAGAAATATACATGTATCTAAAATTTTCTTCTTCAACATTACCATATAGGAAGATAGTAATTTGAATGAATCCTCAAGCGTGCCTCTAACTTTCTCTATTGCATATTCTTTTGCTTCCCATACTTTGTAATGAATTATTTTATACTCAAACTGTTTCTGAAATTCTTCTCTAATCTCACTAGGCCTCTATGAAGATGAAGTATGAATAAAGTATGACGATGATCTCTCTTACGAACATCAAGTGCAGAAGTATGAATGCTATAATACCTTCTAATTTCAAACATATTCAAACTTTCAAGCTTGGTAGCACGAAGTTACCACTTACAATTACTGTCACTACATCTAACAAGAAGTATGTTCTTCCATGCCTTAAAGGTTTTAAACTTAAAATTTCTCCTTAAAGCTTCCATAGAAAGAACTTCTTGTAACTCCTCTTACGAATCGAACAACTTTTTCACCATTAACATATCATTATTACCAACAACTCTCATGGATGGCAAGTTATTACTATTCGAATGCGAGTTATCGTTATTTAATGAATTGCTGCATGCAAACAAATTGACTACAAGCATATATATACTATTAGAGGAATGGAAACTCATATTGCAAGGTGCTACATTCTCGACTGTTGATTACTAACTATTATCCCATCAAAATCATCAAGAACAATAACATTCACATTTTCTAAATTTGGCACCCTTCTATCATTAGGTTGTGTTTTAAGAACAAATTTGAATTCTGGTTAATCTTTAGCAACAAAATTATTTCGACTTAAACATTCACCTCCAACATATAACTCAACGGGTTCTTGTGGACAACTATCTGGCTTAAAGTTAATGTCAACATCAGGAATAAGTGTCTTTAAAATCTATTTTCGTTTGTAGGTAATACAAAGAGAATTGTTCAACTCAACTCTACTAATCGTCTCCTTTAGAAAATAATTTACATCATCATCAGTCAAAATTGGAACGAACGACATTAGATCGAATGTTTTAAGCTTCAACTTCATTTTAATGTCAAATTCAAAAAAAAATCCATGAAAATAAACCTAAATATTATTTCTATCAATTGTGCATATGTTATAGAATGGGGCACCATGATCCTTATTGCCTTTATACCATTAAATCTAAAATAGCTGTTTTACTTAATTCATTTTACCACAAAACATAATAGGCACATGTATTGAAGTCATTTTGTGTAATGATACAATAAATACAAAAGCAAAATCAAACAAGGCATAAAACAAAGTGTGGAACTGTCTGCCCATGTACACGATTACAGTCGTGTAATTGCTCGTTTACATGATAACAGTTGTGTAACTTGCTAAAATACACAACTATAGTCCAGTAAACAGTCAAATGATATATTTAGTAAAAATAATATATTCTTTACACTAATAGAATGTTATGCGTTATAACAGCTACTATATTTTTCACACTTGCATGACTGCAGTGGTGTAAATTTATACATATATGACAAAAGTCATGTAACTTACAAAAATACACGACTATAGCCTAAGTTAGAGGATATATTTCTTCTTCAATTTTTTTTTACACTTGCTCGGGTTTCATAGTAGTTGGAGTATTTTACATTTTTAATTGGACACTTCTTCACTTGATATGAATACTCTCTTTTGCAGCATCCCAAGGAAGACGAAGCTCACCCGATATAGTTCCGGGATAACATGAACCGGCTATGCTGCAGATTTAGGAAAAAAAGAAAATAAAATAAAAAATATTGAGCACAATTTATAGTAAGAATAGAATGCATGCGTCATATTAGAATGAATATGTCGTGTGGGTCTAATGCTCACCTCCTGTTAATTATGACCACCGACCGTATTTCACAATTTGTAAACCTAAAGCACATATTATACAGACAACATTTGAAGGTTAAAAAAATAATTCATTTTGATTGAATTTGCAATAGGAGCAAACAAAAAAAAGTTTATCGAAAATGCAGTTATAGATGACCGACCGTGGGCATAGTTCTTGGCTGAAGGATGTTTGACAGTCGTTAGAATTGCATTCAGAGTTTGCTGCAAGAATATGCCATGGCTGACAATTGCAATCTTCTTCTCTTGTCAAGTCCAACAACTATACGTATGATAAGAGAGCTATTAGTTTCATGGCGCCCTTAATCATGTTACTTAAAAATAAAAAAGATAAAAACAAAAATAAACACTAAAAAGGTAAGTCACCATTTCATAAACTGCATTCCCATTGTATTAGGGATAACTAAGTCCAAAACAATATTTTTTTTTAAACTATATCTCTAGTTTGTTGTAACTTTCGCATAGTAATAAAATTAGTTTAGTCCTAACATTATAACTATAAAGAGGTTTTACTGTATTTGCATTGGCGCTTAAGAGCTTTCATCATAATTGACATAAATATAGTCATGTTTGGTGCACCAATTGAGTTTTGAGAGTTCATTAATCTTTGAATTAATAGTAATTTGATGTTTCCCACATTCTAGTAGACTACCGATAAGGCTTGTGGGTGCATCAAATGTCCAAACATTTAGTGACATTCTCCACCAAAGAATTTTAGTTCATGCTAATGAGCTCAGAGGTGCAAAAGCTATTGTAGTGGAAATTTTGTAAGCAGTTTACTTTCTACTATTCATTCTAATTTGTTGTGGTGAGCCTAATTCATGTTCACTATGAAAGAATAACTCTAGGAACTACTAGAAATCATTTTCTACAATCTCGTAAAGAATTCAAATTAAGGCTTATAAAATGCATCCATATTACGAGAAATTTTTACAATTTGTATTCAATTTAGTTAATAATTCCCAATAATTTCAATGAGAATTGTCTTACACTGCATTCTTTCCATACTGACTTACAATGAGGAGTTTCCTTTACATTGTATGTAATTTTAGGTTGTTAATGATGAGCCCTGCTCAATAGATGGTTTGCATGAAGTTGAGTTGCTTCTACCATTCTTAAATGATACATCTGTAGAAGGTGTGCTTGCAAATTTTGAATCATGTAATTCTTTTTGTTGGTTGAAGCCTTCAACTATTTTGAGATTATCAACTTTATCATTAACTACATTGTTAATATTATAAAACATGTCGTCTTTCATTTCCATGAAGAGTTTTTGTGCCTTGGTTGGCAGATACATATTTATATGACTACCTTCAACCATCCGAAACACTTGAGCTTTGTATTTCTAAAATAATAATATGAACTCTATTTCTCTCTTCTTTCAAAAACTAACTTCAATAATTTCTGGTACGATGAAAGGACAAGAGTTGGTGTTTGGGGGTTGAGGTTTCCCATCCTTATCCAAATCTTTTTTAAATTTTAAAATAATTAAAATAATAAAGACTTGTTCTTATTCATTGCTTTAAGTGCTTTTTTCGATTTGCGTTTTTCATGCTACGTTAGGCTCTTAGAGAACATTGTGTTGAGTTAATGTCCATGGAAGCTCTTAATGACTCCTCATTAAACTTGGACACTGAAATAAAAGCACCCTCGATAATTAGCAAAACTTTTTGGGATGTAGTAGTCCTTTTCAATTTCAGATCTAGCTCTTCGCAAGAGAGGAAGGGAATTGAAAGAAGAAAGGAAAAGACTCGTAAAGGCTGCTAATTTCAACATCATGGCAGCTGTTTTTTTCTGCTGCTTTCTATTCTGGTAGTATTTGTGCTTATTGCTAAGAAACACTAGCTCACTAAGCAAAATCTTTTTCAGTAATCAAATGGTTCATTTTTTTTTAAGTATAAAAAAAAATCAGAACATTTAATTGTTTTTTGACTTAGAAATTTTGTTGAATTGTGGTGGAAGAACACAATGTGCGGTAAGGTAGGTATATTTTATTATTTGCAACACTAACAAAAAACCCCTCATTTAGTCATTTGAAGAGTTAAAAATATTGTAGAATTCTTGATTAGGAGTAGTCTTGTCTTTTTGTGGGAAGCCGCACGCGCATATTGATGGATATTAGTAGCTCGTGGAGTCGTACGTAGTTAAAAACATTGTGGTTTCAAATCGATATTAGTAGCCAATTAATTGGATACTTCTTCACTCGGAATATTTGCATCCCCATGAAGACGAAGCTCGCCGGATATAGTTTCAGGATAACATGAACCCGTTATGCTGCAGATTTAGGAAAAAAATAAAAAAAATAAAAATAAAAATGTTGAGCATAGTTTATAGTAAGAATAGAATGCATGTGTCATGTTAGAATGAATGTGTCGTGTGAATCTAATGCTCACCTCCTGTCGATGATGACCACCGACCGTATTTCACAATTTGTAAACCTAAAGCACATATTATACAAACAACAGTTGAGGGTTAAAAAAATAATTGTCTTTTTATTGAAGTTGCAATAGGAGCAAAAAAAAAATTATCGAAAATACAGTTACAGCTGACTGACCGTGGGCATAGTTCTTGGTTGAATGATGCTTGACAATCGTTTAGAAGTGCATTCAGAGTTTGCTGCAAGAATATCCCATGGCTGACAACTGCAATCTCCTTCTCTTGTCGAGTCCACAACCTATACGTATGATAGGAGAGCTATTAGTTTCATGGCGCCCTTGATCATGTTACTTAAAAATTAAAAAAAAAACAAAAATAAACATAAAAAAAAAGTAAGCCACCATTTCATGAACTCTATTCCCCTTGCTGCAACCTCTTCGAAGGGCTCTCTTGTGTCAGCTTTCCACAACTTGTCATCTTCACTTTCTATCTGAACAAAACAATAGAAAACAAAATTTACTTGTAAGGAACAAACTTGTGATACCGACTAAGAGATTCTTCTTAACTCAATTCTATGGATTGGAGAATTGGATGATAACAGCTCAGGTACTTGCCAATTTAAAGTCGATTGCTCGGAAAAGAGACCGATACTCACTGATGCTTCTTCTCTTGTCACATGGATGAACCCCCTGCATGCAGCAGATGACGCGGCTGTGAGCAGAATTATACATGTGTGATGGAAGTTGATTCTAGTGCACATACCAATTTAAAGCTAACGTACGCACCAAACGTTCTCGGCAAAGCTCAACCCCTACAATTGGTGGGCAGTTAACAGTTGTTGTTGCCGTCAGAGATGGATGCGCATCGATCCCATCCGTCTGGCTTTGACCATCCCCACCGAAAACTCCAACCGCTGTTTGCAAAGTTCTGCAACCCCCATTATTAACAAACCATATATAAGCTAGCTAACCACAAGACACAATCCAGTGCTAGCTGCTGACTGCTGATCTTTTGTTTCAAGTCATAATATAACTTAAATCAATAATAACCTTAACAATGGGGATGTGATGACTAAATCAATCTTTCGGGCAAGTCCACTTGCTTCAACTCGTTTCCGCAAATTATCCACCTGCCGCCACCCTAGAGGTGAAAGCTGTGCATCAAAAAATTCTTGAGATAATAAGGCTTCTGGGCCATTATTTCCTTCCATATTGTGGACCCCTTGTCCGTGCCTTACCTGAAATTAGTTACTATCTAAGTAAAGTAGCCTAGGTGAAATCAATTAATTAAATATCAAAATTAAAGGTCAAAGTGTTGCAAACCAGGTGAAGAATTTTGCAATGTTGCAATGAATATAGATGTTTGGCTATAGCAGCATCCAAATCTGCAAATGATACAACTGAGAAAAAATGCATGGAGAGTACAAGAGAATCGCATGCAACTAAGTAATTAGGCAAATACAAAATGGAATTACTAGCTAGAGGTAATTTACAGCATATATCCTTCTCAATGATTCAGCATATATATGCTTCTAATATTTGTGTTTTACAGGTTCCCATAAATAATATATAGGGTGATCTATCGATGCTGTTGTAACTTGTAAATTCGTCCAAAAAAAATTTATCATGTATAAAAGTTGTGGATTTTAATATGCATACATTCAAAGTGGAAAAGTTAGTAGATTTAAATGATCTCTTAACCGGCATATATTTTATCTAAAATTTACTTATTTATTATATTCTTATTTATCAATTATCAATTACATTGTTGTATTTATTTGATTGTATAAAAGATCATATCACCAGAGATTTCTTATTCATGATGGAATACATCCATGGATGAATTATTTGGCATTTTTCTTTATAATTCATGATCCAACTTGACAATTACGTGAATTTTTTATAGTACTATTTCCACAAATATAAATATAATTTAAATGAAATTTTATCAAATATTTATAGTAACTTAAAAGTTGTAGCCCCAATTGCAATACGCTCATACCAAACAGTCCTCGGTCACAACATTTTAAAAATCAGCGTGGAAGAGATCAAACCAATACCGAATCAATCTAGACGGTGAATGTCCATAACTTAATTAATTAATGAAGCAAGAACTGCAAAAGCACGAAGCGTTCAGTTTTTACTTTTCCAAAAGTAACATGCAACAGACAGCTAATCACAAGAAGCAACGTAACAATTACACCGTTCCCAACTTGGCCACAGAAGAAATAGGAGATGACTAACATACCAGAGAGAGGAGAAACAACGAAAGTCTTGCCTCGAAACAAAGCAGCAAAAGCGTCCATTTTTTTTTCCTGATATTAGATTTGGAAAATTAATAATAATAATACAGACGAAATGAGCTGGACAGGGAGCTGGGACAGGAAGGCAACAGGAATAGAATTTTATATTGGATTATTATTAGTATTATTGGGTATATATATATATATATATATATGTCAGATGGAAAGGCAAGCTGGTAAGGATCGACGTGAATGGCGGTGGTGTTGTGTGGCATGTGATGTATATCTATATATACATATAGTTTGATTTTATATTTGCAAATCCATTGACTTTTCTTTGGAATTATAGAGCTTTAGTCAGTGACGAAAACTCTGATAAAATTCCATGCATTAGACGAAAAGTACTTCCATAGAGAAGCTGCTATGAAAGCGTCTGTCTGCTTCTGCGACATTGGCATGACACTGCTAGCTAGCTCGCCGGAGAGGCAACTTCGAATAGTATTATTCCAATTTTCAACTCATTTCCAACTTTGCATTTTGTAATTATTAATTCGTCAGTGTGCTATTATTGTATTATTTTAGTTAGCAGTAAGTCAATTTAACGCCAATGCAAATGGATTTGGCAGGGAGGGATTTTCTCAGCAAATAAAAATATACATTGAATGAAATATAAATGATTAATGAATGGCTTCATCATCATTATGTTCATCATTTCTATTGCAACTGCTTGGCTTCCGCAGCTTGACTTGTGAATTAATTTCCTAATTGGAATGAGTCTTGTAAACAGTACTCAACAGAAGAATCAAAATCCAGCCGCCAGCTGTAACGTTCGTGCATCATTCGTAAGCATGGAATTGTAAACACATACTAAATTTCCAACCCAAATTCCTGTAATTGCGTGGAAAGAGCTTTTGCTGGACTTTTTTTTTGTGCTAATCGCATGATCCTATTAATTTCCACGTCTTAAAATGGGAATTGGAATTGACACTACACCAATTTCTTTCCGTTACTTGGTTTTAAGTCTTCCAATTGTCTGATACCAAGGTTACTTGCTTTTAAGTCTTTATCATAATTTATTAAATATTAATTTATTGAAGTTCTACCGTATAAATTAATATACAATAAAATAATTATCTCGATCAAATAATAATTTTTATTAGTCGTGACTTAAGGCCAACATGATAAATTAATAATTCGATAAATTTATAAGATAATAATTTATTTTAAAAAATTCATTATTTTTTAAAAGACCCGCTTATTATATAAATTAGTAATTATCTAATTTAAAACTAAACACACACACACAAGCACGAACGCACACACATACACACAGTCATTTAAAAAAATAATTATTTAATGTTAGTAGGTAAGTGTTTGCAAGCCAATGCCAAATAGCTAGAGTAGCTGTTCTCACAGTTCGACCCCTCCATAAAAGCATTATGTGGGTTACAGTTCTTCCTCAATCATTAAATAATTGAGTGAAAATAGTCTTCTCTCTTACTAAATATAAGTAGAGTAGACGCTTCTCAAATATTAGAAATGATAAAAATCTTGACAGTGCTTCATAGGATTTAATGTAAACTTATCTCAATAATAGTCTGAATATGCGTTAAGTAAATATTCTCGAATATTAGAAAGGTCAAAAAAATTTAGCAGTGCTTCATAAAATTTAATATAAACTTGTTTCGATAATAGTTTGATTTTTAAATATTGGTAATAGTCTCATGCAATATAAGTTATAGTCTTATTGTAATATCGGTCTCAAAAAAAAAAAAAAGTGTTTACTAATTTTCCAAAAGATTTCATCATAATGTGCGGCCCTGCGGCAAAGCTATTTGTTGATTGGGCCGGATTGTAGCCCGTCCTAATTTTTATCTAAATTATAATTATGTCCTCCTAAGTAGATATATTTACATTCTAACTTTAATGAGGAGAAAATTAATTAACACGCAGTATATGCTTGAATTTTTTTCTTCTCTACATTAAATATTTTTATTTATAATATAATTATCTCAAGTTGAATTTTCAATCTAATATTATGATTTAATGTAATGCTATTCATGAGAGTTTTTTGTTATTCTTTCTTTCATAATTCTCTCAATAAAATGTTTAACTAAATGCGAACTACATCAAACCTTAATGAAAATTGTAAAATTTATATATAAATTATTAGTACCTTAAATAAAATTAATTTCAACCTAACCTGATTGAAAAAAATTCTTGCTTTGCTCGTAATGATAAATGATATGTCATCTATCCATTACATGATAAATTTCTATTGAGATATGTTGGACCAAATTATGAAAAGCTCAAAACTCACGAAAATATAGGTCCAATAAAATTATTTTAATAAAATAACCCAGGCCTGTTCTCTATAAGAATGACCAAAATACTTACAATTCTAACTAAAGTGTCTACATGCAAGATACGACAAAAAGTCAAAAGCGCGATTCATCAAAAAAAGACATAAATCTTGAAGAATGACCTAAGTTCATTCCTTACGAAGAATGACCTAAGTTCATTCCTTACGAATAATGACCTAAATTCATTCCTTACGAAGAATGACGTAGGAACTTAGAAAATATTTCTAAGTAAAACATCCAAAAGGCGAGTTTTCGACAAAATGCTAAAGGCATGATTCAAAAAAGAAGAACATAGGTCTATTCTTTATAAAGAACGACCTAGGTCCACTATTTATAAAGAATGACATGAGTCCATTTTTTACAAAGAACTACCTAGGTCCATTCCTCACAAAGAATGACCTAGGTCCATTCATGGCCTAGACACTTCGAAAATATTTCTCAATAAATACACATTCTACAAAATGAGCTTACGGGTAAATACACATTCTACGGAATGGGTCTACGGGCAAATACACATTCTAAGTAAAGCGTCTACGAGCAAATACACATTCTAAGTAAAGGGTCTACGGGCAAATACACATTCTACGTAATGGGCTTATGGGCAAATACACATTCTAAGGAATGGGCCTACGGGCAAATACACATTCTACGGAATGTGCCTCCGGGCTTATACACATTCTACAGAATGCGCCTACGGGCAGAATGCGCTTACAGACAAAATGTTGTAAAATCAATCCACTTTGTAAGGAATCAATATAAGTGCCGAATTTAAGTTAAAGTTCATTAAAGGTTAACAGCCCAAAAACATGACAAAGGTCCAAAGATTACTTGTCATGAACAAGCTTGACACATTATGACAGGTGTCTTTATGCAAGAGTTTTGTAGACACTTGTCACTAAGACAATGTCACGTGTCATGATGACACCTCCATCTCATGGATCAAATTGCCTATATAAATACCAAGACTCCCCATTTGGAGGTAAGAGAAAAAAGGTAAAGAAATGTTGTCATTCTCTCTTTAAATTCTCTGTCTACAATCAAATTTAAAAGGCTAACTTGAAAGCTGAAGAGTTATCGCCAGCAACCCCAGCACCCTTTGATAATTGTTTTTTTTTTTTTTTGTAGAACAATTAACCACAAGGAAACGTGTGATTTGAAATACTCGCCTCAAGAAAAAAAATAAACCACAGAGCTCGATTTAGAAGAAAGTTTGAAACACAAATCAATCACTGTACATTGAGCAAAAATTTGCATCAACAAGATATATTATGTGGCATGACCAAGTAATCAATATTTGAGCAAAAACTTCGCCTTTTTTCCCCCTTGTTGAGAATCTTCACAACAAATTTAATATCAGTTCTAGATCCCTAAGTTTATGGAGAGATGTAAAGGAATATATATAAACGCTTTGAGAAAAAGAAAGACAAAGCTAGCAAGCGCTTATAAAATTTTGACGGGATTCATTACGTAAAGGGTATGACGCCATCTTATTAACAACAAATAAAGTATTCAATTGGATACAAAGTCCTTATGAAAAATAATAAAACGAATGAATAAATGAAGCAATTTATATCTGGTCGTCATATCATCTATCCTTGGGTATCCTTGGGTTGGACGGAGAGTGAGAGAGAATCCCAATGAAAAAAAGGAAAAAAAATGAAAAAATGAAACAATTTATAGTCACGTCATCGTTGAGTTGGGAAGCTGGCGGACCACTTAAACGCAAGAAGGAGTTGATGCAAAGTAGATTATTACTTAATTAGTTGCCGAGGAAATATAATCTGAGTCCATCATCCTGCAAATTTAATTAAGTAAAGGGTGAGCCTTTTGGGTATAATTAGACGGATAGATTTCAGAGCAGTGATTCATATTTGTTGCAAATGACAAGCTGACGTACCCTTTGTTGACGACGACAACAGAACGAAGCTCACAATTGTTAAAGCTGAGTGCATGCACATCAAAAAAGAAAGAAAAGATTATTCATGCTTACAGAATTAATTAATTAATTAACAACATTAATTAAGCATATGCAGTCAGCCACCAATGTGGAAAGTAGCTTAGCTAGATAAAAAAATACACGTGATTTTTGGATTTGG
Organism: Citrus x clementina; assembly: GCF_000493195.1. NCBI lineage: Eukaryota > Viridiplantae > Streptophyta > Magnoliopsida > Sapindales > Rutaceae > Citrus > Citrus x clementina. The sequence continues at coordinate 35,194,058 of NW_006262201.1, read as the reverse complement.
TCAAAGTTATAAAGTCAAGCCAAAAGGCTAAAGCAGAGGAAGCCAATATGAATGAGTGCTGGTACCCGTAGTTGTACCTACCGTCTGCACAAACCAGTTTTCACGGACGGGTCAGCACTGTCATTTTCTAAAACATAGAGAAAATGTTGCAACACTACCCCATGGCTCACAATTGCAATTTCCTTTTCTGGCCGTGTCCACAGCCTGTACATGTAAATTAATTAATAACCGGCCCAGCTTAAATTTGTTAACTAATTTCATTCTTAATATTAATTAATTAATTGATGAAAAAAAAAGAAAAATTAATGCATATATGCATATGCATGTGATGATGTTCAAATTCAATCACCATTTGAGAAACTCAATTCCCCTGGCTTCGATATCTTCATAAGGCTCTCTGGCTTCAGGATACCACATATCATCTTCTTCACTCTCCATCTGCATTAATAAATAAATAAATAATAAAAGTTACGGATTAATTGATAATTTTATAATTAATTAACGTGGATGATATTCAAAACATAACAACATTAATTGATTAATTCATCGGTAAAGTATAATACACTTGCCAGTGAAAAGTCGATTTCTGGGAAAAGAGACCGACACTCACTCACGCTTCTCCTTTGATCACATGGACGAAGGCCCTGATGAACAAAATTAATCAATTAATTAATTAAAATCAGAACAAAATTGGTGTGTGTATGTACACGCACGCACGTGTAATATATATATATATATAAGCTAGCCTTTTGTTAATTAATTGTAATGCAAGTAAACAATTAATACCAAACGATCTCGACAAAGCTCGTGAGCTACAATGGGTGGGCAATTTGAATTGAATCCTGCATCTGCTCCTTCGCTACCAAACACTCCAACTGCTGTTTGCATGGTCCTGCCAAATTCCAAATATACAATTGTTAGTTAAGCCATTATATTTCGCCTGCGTGGTTTTGAAGCAGCATTACTTAGCTGACCACGCGGGAGTTCAAACACTTGGGTGAGGCATGCGATTAAAAAATGAAATTGGGGCGATGTATGTGATGATAATGATTCGACCTTAACAAAGGGGAAGTGACGACCAAGTCAATCCGCTTTAAGAGTCCGGTTGCATGAACGTACTTGCGGAGATCAGCAACCTGCTGCCAACCCAATGCTGAGATTGGTGAATCAAACAGCTCTGGAGACAATAATGCATCAATATTCTTCTCTGCTTCTACATTGTGAACCCCTTGACCGTGCCTCACCATGTGTAGAATTTTGCAATTGTTCGGTGAGTACAGAAACTGAGCCTGGGCAGTCACCATTTCTGCAAAGTCGTGTGTCAAAAATTGATGAGAAATGAAAAGAGCGTTGGCTAGAAACAAGTTAAAGATTCGTACTAGTAGTATTGAAATGGAATTGGGAAAATGTTTTACGACACAATTGAGTATGGGAGGACAATAAATGCTGTGAGCAACATATATATAATAAATGAAGTGTGAGATGGGTGGGTTTACTTTGATTTTTACTTTTATCAGCTTTGATTCGTTATTTTGTGCCTTCAACGTAATCGCTGGACCAAATTCCTGAGACCTATATTGAGAATTTTCTGAAAGCGTGTTTAATATTTTCTGCATCTTAATTCATGCAACAGACAAACCTCTATTCCCCATAGTCTCAATTAACATATATTTAAATCGGGGTCTCCATTGCTTTTTTTCTTCCTTTGTGACTCTCACCATCTTTGGTTGGTTTGAAGTTTGAACAGATTCAAAAGAAAGATATTTCCTTGGACTTTGAACTTGAAACTTGAAATGATTATTCTTGGCAATTACGTAGATCAATTGATTTATTCATGTTTATTTCTACCCCATGCCTAATGGTACTCAAGACTTAGCAGCAACTGTTCCCAATGGTACTCACAATATATATAAGAATGTACGAAATGACCGATTAAAATCGAGGTAATAGGGAAAGATGGAAATAAATAAATAAGTGCATATAAAAAGGAAACGTCAAGATGATGCAAATCTTGATGGAATTATTCTTCACGAGCAAAATAATCAGAAGAATGATCTAAGGTTCTTGTCTCTTTGAGTTAACATATAATTCATTTTCATACATCCTATTAAGAATAGGCGCCTAGTCTTAAAAACTTAAGGCATCGCCTATACCAAGAAAGAATCTTGACAATGGGTAACTGAGCTTGCAAGCTCATAAAATCTTTTTAGTTTGATAATATTGCTATTTCAGTGATTCACTTGAAATTCTTGATATCATCATATTCATAATCCAGTTCGATCAATGTATCACCCCATGCCCAGGCTATGATTACTGAGATGCTCCTTGCTTCGGATGCTTCTCAGCAGCAACATCACTAGGAAGATCAAGACCGCTGGGAATCTTTCCTGGGTAGTTTGTTGTTGGCGCATCTGAGCCAATCATGCTGCAACAAAAAAGATAAGTTTATTATTTTGCAACAACAGTTCGAAAACATGAGTTGTGCAAAGGCTGGGCAGCAAGTTCTCAGGAAATTATATTCTTAACATGCTCACCTTCTATCAACAATAACCATTGAGCGAAGTTCGCAATTAGCAAAGCTGCAGACAGATAGCAGAAAGCATTTTAGCAAGTAGTTGGGCCAAATCAACATATATTTGTGTATAAAACCAGCGAGATATGTTTAATTTTTGCCGCAAATTTAAATTTCTCCTTCTATCAATTTTTCAGCAGGTAATTGCTACATGTAAGAACATGGAAGAGGTTATTCAATCTCCTCGGGAGACTAGAACCCAGGCCAGGAACAGAACCATCTAATTTTACTACCCCAGATGACTAATTTAAGATAAAAACTGTACCTCAGAAGAATACTTAAATACAGAAACTGAACATCTGCTTAATTCACAAGCTACCATTATTTACCATACAAATTTTACAAAACTATGAATGAAAAACTTTGAGCTCAACAGAAAACAGGCACATAACGAAAAGCAAAGAAAGTCATATCCAGCTACCAGTCTTACGAAATGAACCAGCAGTTTCAAAACGATATCTTGCAGCGAGAAATTATTAGCAGATGGCTTAGAAAAGTAAATGAGGAATCAGCAGAATGGAGGAGAGTCAGTCACCAACCAAATGGCTTAAAATAGCACATCAAGCACGAAGTTCAACACTCAGGTTTAATAAAATTCCTTCAAAACAATATATATATATATATATATAAATGGTAACCCATGTTTCAAGCCGTTTACAGACAATTGCAGGTGAACAAATGGGTAACACTTACTGTGTGCATATTTCACTCTTTATAGATGGATGGCAATCATTTCCAAAAGCACTTAGGGTATGATATAAGAACCCACTATGAGTAACAACTGCAATCTCCTTCTCTTTCCGTGTCCACAACCTGGAACAATTGAAATGCACAAAGGCCAGGAAATTGTAAGGAGTAGATTTGATATAAAATCTGCAGAAGCTGCTTACCAATGTGTGCATTAGATGTCCATATACATTTTATTCAACAAGAAAACAAAATTGGTGGGAAATATAAGAACTATGCAATACCCTCACCAATCAAAGAGGAGCATTTACAATTTTGCTAGAATTTCAACCCCCCCCCCCCCCAAAAAAAAATGTCATCCAAATTCCTCTAATAAAAGTGGCATTGAGAGGTACAACAGACTCGGACATGATAAAGTTCTCACATAACTACTATAAATAGATTCAAAATGAGATAAAAACACAAAGTTCAGACACCAAGTATTAAGAATGCCAAGTAAAAGGCAACTAATAACCATTCACTTAGGACAAACATGCGACCACCATTTGATGGAAGACAAACTGTGGTAATTTGAATTTACTACAGGACAATGACATCTTGAAGCCTGAAGTCTTGTAAAACATAGACTAGTGCAAGAAAACCCAAAATAGGCCTCACCAGTCGGTAGTAAGATAGCTTCCTGCTACAGACTACTTCCCCCTGCATCAGGCTAATTTATTTTATATCAATAGTTTCTAACCAATTTCAGGCGCATACCCCATTTTCCATTTTTTTTTTTTTTTTGATAATCCAGAGTCTTGCACAACTCGGCCTGGCTGGTTTGGCCCAGCCAGGCCCTCGGTGGTAAGTCGGGCGCCCCAACCCCATGACCCATGAAACAACAAAGGGTGGAATTATAAGCACCAGATCTCAAGCCCTCAACCAACTGGGCTGACCCTTTGTGGGCCTTATTCTCCATATTCATGCATAAACTTTCAGTACTTTGTTATTTTCACATGTTGTTTGAAATATTAAAATCTTAAATACAGGCAAAAGGGAACTCACCAGTTTACGAACTTCATACCCCTCTTTGCAACTTCTTCATTAGCCTCTCTGACATCAGCCGTCCACAAAATGTCATCATTGCTCTCTATCTATAACAACAATTGAAAAAAGAGACTATTAATCAAACTAAGCCAAATTCGATTGTCAGCAGAAAAATTAGTTACTGCCATCAGCAAAACAAAAACCAATTATAACCAATTACTTGCCAGTGAAAAGTTAATAGCAGGAAAAAGAGACTTATACTCAGTGATGCTTCTTCTCTTATCACACGGATGAACTCCCTGTAGTGGTGAAAGTTAAACATGAGTAAAGTAATACAAAATTAAATTCTCTTTATTTCTGAAACATTTAATCAAGTAAAAAGTGGAAGAAAAACCAGAAATATGTCCCAATTCCACGGTAGTGTTAAACGGCTTAGATTTCTCAGCCTACAAACATGAAAAAAAAAAAAGGGCCCTCCTATAACTAACCCTATGGGGATTTAAAATTACCCTGAAATTAAAGAGTCTTAAGGAACTAAAACAAGAAAACCAATGATGTCGCACATTCTAGGCTCCCAACTCAAGCAGTAGAACACAGTTTTTCTTTTGTTTATGCTACATGACTAAAATCTGTTACATGCGATACATACCAAGTGTTCACGACAAAGCTCAACTGCAATAAATGGTGGAGAATTTAGACTTGATATTGCAGCATGGTTGCTGTTCCCTGCATCAGCCACCATCAACGGAGGTGCATCTATCCCATCTGCATACCCTTCACCACCAAAGACTCCTACTGCTGTTTGCATGGTCCTACAATCCAAGTGATGAAAAATCATAACCCAAAAGAATAAGACTACATGAATAATGATGAAATGCACGCAAGAATTTAAGTCAACTATGCAATGTTAAATTGCTAAGCAATAATTAAAAAATACAAAATCAAAACTCTATTTTTTAAGGTATTACCTTAACAAAGGGGAAGTGATGACCAACTCAATTTTCTTAGCAAGCCCAGTTTCATGAACATGCTTGTGCAGATTACTGACCTGTTATTGTACAAAGAATAATATAAAGCATCATCCTTCCATAAAAAGGAAATACATCTTATCGAAATAAATTCTGAGAGAAGTTTTCTGATGCGAATTGTAAGTGACACTTGATAGTCCATAACTTGTCATTAAGGACCAACCTAGACTATACCATTAAAATTTTCAAAATTCAGACAAACTAAAGATTTATGATTCCCTTTGTTCTAAAACTCCACACAACACATAATCTATTCCTATCAGAATATGATTAGGAATAACGTTCTACATTCTAGTTTTCATTAATCGAAACTTCTCAAGAAGATAAACTTATAATGAAACAACATAGAATCAGTAAAGTACCTGCTGCCAGCCAAGTGGGGTAAGATGTGCATCAAAAAGATCATAGGACAAGTAAGCATCATGGTTCTTCTCTCCTTCTACATTGTGAATACCCTGAGCATGCCTCACCTGTATTCAAAATTTGAAATTTGACATAGATCCCATCAAGCATGCTTCGTCCAAGTTTCAAGTGCACGCAAATTTCTACAATATTATAAACACAAGGGGCAGAGTTGGCACAAACCAGGTGAATGGTTTTACTTCTGTGAAATGGGTATAGACTTGTACTTGCTGCAGTATCCATACCGTCTGCATACCAACAAACAAACAAGATCAAAACTCAACAGCATAAGATGTGCGACAAGCAATTAATTAAAGCCTGATAAAAATGGACGCGCAGCGTGTGTTTATTAAGAGCAGAAAATAAAAATAAGATAAAACTTACTGGTTCCACTAGACAAGCAACTAGATCCCATCTGGGGGCATGGAGGCCCAGGTTAGTAAAACACAACAATGCCCACCACCACAACATAATCAAAACATTACAATGTAAGATTTTTTTTTTAAAAAAAAAAGCTTTAAGCGCCCATTAACCATTAATCAAACAAATTAATTCCCAAATATTAAATAAAATAAAGAAAGATCAAGGGAAAAGAAGAGTAACCTGGAACAGAAGAGAAGCAAATGACAGAAAACCGGTTAGGAGGATCACGAATCAGAGAAAAGCGTTTGAGCGGCGGTGGAGTTGGATATTTTTGAAAACTCGTAAAAGGAGGAGCAACAAATGAAGAAGAAGTAAAATGTAAATTGGGAATATTATAATTACTTAAGAATATAATGGTCATGATTCTTTTTTTCCAAATTTGTTTTTTTATTTTTTATTTTTATTTATTTTGGTCGGTGTTCAGCGAATAAGCGTTACGTGAGTTGGATAAATAAGCTCCCCCTCTCCCTCCCCCGGTGATTCGGTCCCAGGAAAAAACGCGATAAGTCCGTTTTAGTTGGCGCTGTGTTTTATGTTATCCTCAGCATATGCCAAAATGCTGCCAAGGCCAAGCGCCACCCGCAATTCCGTACCCAAGCAAAATTAAATTTTATTTTATTTTAGGGTTAATTTTGTCCTGCCCCCAACTGTTTCAACATTTTTCACCACGCACCCATGTGTTTCGAAAATATTCACTCCACACCTAATTCCGTTAATTTGACCGTTATGTTTAACGGAACTATTTAAAATTTAAGTAAATATCCGAAATACCCCTTATCTTGAATTAAAAAAAAATAAAATGAGATAAAATATTAATTTAATAATTAATGTTTACATTAAAAAATTTTATTTAAAAGTAATTAATAATAATTTTATTAATTAAATTATCAAATAAATTTAATTTATCATCATCAAATAATATTTAGGATATGAATTTCTAAATTTATCCTTTAACCGTTAGAATAAACGGTCAAATTAACAGAATTAAGTATAGAGTGAGTATTTTTAAAATATATGGGTGCGTAATAAAAAATATTGAAACAAGTGGGTGCAGGACAAAGCCAAGCGCCACCCGCAATTCCGTACCCAAGCAAAATTAAATTTTATTTTATTTTATTAGTTGACACTAGCCCCCCCTGTTTTTTGGGGACCATACACTCTTTACCGCTTCCGTCTTCATATTTCCCTCTCTTTGATTTCGTCACAGACAACATAAGAAGAAAGATATTTATTATAACTCCATAGAAAGAAACGTCAACTTCTTCCTTCAATACAATATAATACACTCAGAGGTCGGTTCGATGATCTATTCTATCCCATTAAATAATAAAATGCACACGTGGCTCCAGCTGAAATGGACTTTTCACAATGTCTCCGCAGTTAAAAATGAAATTGGTTTCTAAAACAAAAGGATCGTTATTTGTTAAAAATTAAAATGTGTACTTACGCTTAAGATTATGACTTAAAAGTTATTTAATTAAAGTTATTTAATAAATACTAACGGCTATAATTTAAAAATTAAATTAAATTGATGTAATATTTACATGATTAAAAATTAATAATATTTTTATTATTTATCAAAATTATTATTAAAAATATATTTATTAAATACTATCAATATTTATTTTATAATTATAATTTTTTCACATTAATTTTGACTTAAAATTTACAATACCTTAATAATAAAAATGACTTGCGACTATGATGGTTTTGACAACGTAAATTTCCCATAAGATAAATGTGCGCGCTGATATCAAATTGCGAGGTTCATTGTATCCGAAAAACAACTCATTGTTAGGCAATTTCAGCTCCTTATCAAATTTATTTGAATATTTCCATTTTTTTTTCGTTAATTCATGACAAAAAGTCAAAAGTTACGATTCTATCCCAGTTCCTGACAATAAAAGCAGGGGTGTCGACATCTCCCTGCGTGAATCATGACCAGAGCACGTTAATTTGGGCCAAATGGCATCAAAAAGGCTTTGGGTTGAACGAAGTTTATTTTTAGGCTTGGACAAGTTTCTTTGCAACAGGAACTGTACTTTACTTGAATATTAATACTATATACACCCCATCCCTAATATGTGCCATGTACAACCGGGTGTATTTAACAAGGAAATCATATTTTTCTCTAGTACGTGAATCGACAGATGGGCCTAATTGCAATCTTTCACTTGTTTTAAATAAGAATGGTGATATATAATCCTTTTAATTTTTCACACTAATTTTCATTATGTCATTAACTTTCTTAATTTTTTAAATTATCCTTATTAAAAAATAAGAATGTAATTAAAACAAAAATTTTAGAAACCCCAGCCACCTTCTACTATCATTGTTACTACCTCAAGCAACCATTATTTATCATTCATTCTAATCTCAGCCGCTTAATTATTCGCCTTCTCATTTTCTTCTTTGCCATTCATTCAACTTAATTTCTAATTTCTTGATTCCAATACTTAAATTATTCTCTCTGTCTTTTCATGTGATATTATTTTGATTTTGACAATATTGCATCAATCTTGCCAAAATCAATTTTCTTTTTTTTAAAAAAAAGGGGGTTTTAGTTGGTAGTCGTTGATAAATTTTTTTGGTATGATCAATTGGTGACAAGTGGCTAATGGTGCAGTGGCTTGAACTGATGACAATGGTGGTGGAAAATGGCTAGTATTTTTATAATTTCATTTTTGTTTAACATTTTTGTTATTCAATAAGGGTAATTTTGGAAATAAATGAGAATAATTGAAAAGTGAAGGCTGGTAAAAGAACTATAGGAGATCAAACGTCACTATTCTTTCAATAACTACTATGTGTGGGGTTTCTTGAATATTTTGCATTGTAACTTTATTTTACTTCTATGTAAAAATGATCATTTGTTAGTTCATTTTACTATATTAGGCTCCATTTAATATAACTTTTCAAATAGAGTTTATTTAAGTATAATTTTTGTTAGTAGAGCTTTCATAGAAAAGAAAAAAAAAAGTAGTTGTTTAGTCATCAATGAGAGTTTTTATTAAAAATTATAAAATTATCTTAATAAACAAGTTTTTTAAAGTTATGTTATGAAAATAGTGAATTAAAATTATAAAATATGTAAAAGATATTTCAGATAATTTCACATTCTAAAAAAGATTTTTAACCTCTATTCCCAAGCCCAAAATTTGAGTTTTTCCTAGTAAAAGCAGAATAGCTTAATTAATCTTCAAACCCTCAACTAAAAAAAATTACCAAATAACAAGAAATAATTTGAAAATAACTTATGCGATTAAATAAGCACTTAGTAATTTGATAATTATAGTTGCTACATCTTGTCGTGTTTTGACAATGCAACACATGTGTGCGTACCTAAATACAAATAAAACAAACAACTATCAAAATCCCTTCGAAGGAGGGGCTTCCAAAGGACCTATAGCATAAGCCACAAGCATTTTTTTACAATTACAATTGTAATGATTTTTTTTTTGTAATTGTTAAAAAAAGAACAATATCTTACTTTTATTAAAATCATGTAGAATTCAATTTAATTGATGAGGCATCATTTGTCAATTAAGAAGATAGAAGTCATATAATCAAGATGTTTGCAACGGAAATGACATATCGTTTGAGAACAAAATACAAATGATAAGTTACCTAGATATGCATCAACACATACTATTTACGGCTTTACACATGTCAAATGCACTGAACACCATGTCATCTGTATGCTCATCATATGAATGATATGTCATCTGTAAATAAAACTATAAATGATGAGTTATAGAAGATCCACATGCCGATTATAATTTAAAGTAGGACGTGACTATTTGCATTCTACAACTTACCTGGAATACTCTATTACTTTGTATTTTCATATACTAATTTTGAAATTTTACTTTATACAATCTTAAAAATTCAGAAAAGAAAAATTCCTTACGTACTTAAAACACCAATAAAACTATTCAACGTACCCAATTTTAAGAGATTTAACACATGCTCACAACAATATTAATCAAGCCAAGTGTAAATAAATTATTTAGTATAGTTTTAGTTATTAATTTTTTTATATTTATGTTAATATTGGATTTTACACCCAAAATAAATTGCAATGAGAACATAATAATAAAAATATTCCATAAATAATACAAAAAGAAAAAGGAAAAGAAGGAGAAGGGGGTCAAAAGCAGAAGAAAAGGATAGTATTGATTAAGATGTTATAAATAAAAGTTTTAGGTAGAAAACAAGAGGATTTTTACATTGAATAATGAGTTTATACTTATATCGATGTGAAGTTGTTCTGTCATGCAATGAGCAATCGTGGGATCAAATCATTTACTCGACGACAACGGTAAATTAACTTAGTGTATTATCGTTGGGATGCCATAACTAATATCCTTATTTCATATATATAAAGTTGATAGTTACGTTCGTATTCTAACCCTGGATCTACATGTGCATATGCGATGAGACTGTAAAATTAAGTTAGCATTCCGATACAAATGATATACATATTAGGTAAGAAAACCAGTTTGTTTCAATGTTAGGTAAGAATAGCATCATATCCTGTAAGTGCCGAAGTTCCCTGCAACTGAGGGAGATGAGCAGTAGTGGTTCATTGTATCTGTAATGCTTCTAAATAGTTTTGGATTCTCTTTCAGCAATCACAGCAGAAACGTACGATGGGGGCATGCAGCAGGTTATATTTTCAACGTGTTTAGATTTAGTAAAATCAGTTTTCAGTTTCAATCGAGATAAGAGAACTGAGAATTAATACGGACTCAGATATTTTAATTTTTACTCTAAAATCTTAATCCTCCCTCAGGAACTCAATAGTAAATCCTGTACCATTCCTTTTAAATTTTAGGGCATATATGCATGGCATGGCATCGATCGCGGTTACAAATATACATGTAGGGTTATATATATTATGAGACTTTTTTTTTTCCCTCCTTTCTTCTTTTGAATGAAGAATTATTATGCGACATCTAGTTGTAGAGAATCTTCTAATTCCTTTAATAATATTAGGAATCAAGTAATATCACAAACAAAAGAAGAACGTACAAGGAAACAAATTAATATAATGGGCAGTTTTTTTTTTTAATTAAAAAATTCATCAGTTTCAAAGATTTGATTCGCCATCCAGTTTCCACCAACATAATCTTATTTGAAATATTCAGTTCTTTAACAGTAGAATGATACGTCTATAATCTTTCGCATTGGACAATTAATGGGCATTGTTCTGTTAAAGAAATCCTATCTGGTCAATAATTTGTAGTTAAGTTCAACTAAATTAATGTTCCTCCAATTAACAAGGAGATATGATGTCTCATAATCACTCCAAACAACAGCTAATAGCGTACCTTAAACCAATTAATCAACTATTGATGAAAACTAAAGCAAGTTCAAACACGTCTCATTCATGACTTTTTAAGTTTGTATATTCATAACTAAATTAATTAATCAAAAACGCCAGCAAGTGTTAATTTTCTGCAACAGGTTCAGACAAACATTTTCCAGCTGGTTCTGCTAACTAACTCTATATGGATCCTTAATTAAACCGTAATCTCTTAATTGATTTTTTGGTTAATTTATATTTTTTAGAGGCTTCCACCTATGATTTGACACATGTACCAACAATCGCGAAAATGGGGATAAAAATAAAAGCAGTAAAAGATTAAAAACATTTAACCTAAGAAACAAATCGTTTGTTTAAATAAATTTTTATCATTTATGTACGGGTCTTTATTCAATTGGTCTTGTCTCCAATTTTGTCCCGGCCATTTTTGTACAAATATAGTGTAATTTTCATAATTCGACAGATGTGATCAATGCATTAAGATGCTAATATTATTGGCACTACAATTTTTTATTTTATTTGGTGGTCCGATCCTTTTGTTGTCATTAAGATGCTCATGGTCTTTCTAGTTTCAGTTTCTTTGGTTTTTTTTTAATTTTGTTTTTATGTTTCTCGCTTCCTAGTTATGCTCTGGGTTAATGCTCATTATGCCACGAGGAGTAATTTTTTTCTTCTCTTTTCGATAAAATTTCCTTCATGCCGCCAATGTTGGCCTAAAAAACAAAATTGCTTTCATCTGTTCCATATACCAAATCACAAACTTGAAAAAGTAATTAAGGTGAATAATTAAGTATATGAACTAAAATGACAATAGTTCAAACCTTTAATTTTACATATACTATATAGTTCTGATACGTAATTTGTATCCTGGCTATCTTCATTCTCACGCGTATGTGAAGGTATTAATTAATTGACTTTAGGATAGCTTTCCAAACTTGCACCGGCCAGTTGTGCTTGTGCAATAATGATTGAACTGCTGCATATCTAGAAGTTGCGCGATCCTATTATTATTTGAAGGTTAATTTAGAAGACAACTTGTAGCACAATATATACTGATATATACGTTTATATATTTATTTTGCTATATTAAAAGAACTGTTTTGTATGAATGTATAACAACCAGGAAACAACAAATCTTCTGGAGATGATTATAAGAGCGTACGAAAACCACTTGTCCCACTATTTAATCATCATTTTGCATGATCAATCTTTGACAAGACAGAGATTGGATTTGATTGTAGTGAGACTTCCTAACAGGAAGCTGCTTAATTCTTGGATAATTCGTTCAAATTTCATGAAAGGAGATCCTTAAAATGGACACATTATCACTAGATTGTGATTGAATTAATATTGTTGAATTGATGTGGCGTCTAATTGATCTTTGAGGAGACCGTGACTGGTCTTCAAGAATATCTTAGGTTATGGAAAATAATTGTCCAAATAATAACAACTAAACTTCTAATTATAAAGTAGTTCAAGGACCACCAGATGGATTGATCTTAATTAATTAATTTTTTGCTGTGGCACGGAAGATTAGAAAGCGTTCTTTGTTGCTATATAAGCGGTTGAGATGATAATGCAATCTTGTTCGAATATACGTTAGCTATAAACAATGCATGATAAGAAATTATTAGGTGTACCAAAGTGCTGCTGGCTAGCTTAGATTTATATATTCCTAGTTTAGGAAACAAACAATTAATTAGAGTTGAATATCATTTGATTGTGTGCTGCATTAGAATTAATGTTGCAATTTGATAGATTGATGAGATCACGCCATACACGTGTAAGTTAAGGACCCACCACGTACGTACGTTGAGCAGTCAACAAAGAATGATCTCAAACCAATCCCCAGTGCTTATTAATTCAACTCAATAACCTTGATCCAGCATTTTCTTCTTCTTCTTTTTTTACAATTATCTGTTAAATTTAGCTAAAAGCATTAATTTATTAATTAATTATCGAAAAGTGAGAACTAGGGCAAGAAGATCAATAATTGGTGTACTGTGAACTGGACACTGATTCATTTGTCTCTAACTAATAATTATGGCATCGTTTTAACTAAAATTTTGTCAATCTTGCATGCTATAATTTCCTCATTAAATCAGGATCCTAGGTCTGGTTATTTGAACTTTCCTTCACCTTAGCAAGTAAATCAAAACACATGCATGATAAAAAGTCAATCTAAATGAAAACAATTAATGAATCAATCTTGACAAGTATGCATGGTCAACAATGTACACTTGAAAAACTCAAGAGAGTTAAAGTGGGGGGCGAATATTGTCATCATGCAAAACGCATAGGCAGATCCAGTGTACATATGATACAGTCTCTCTACTAACTTTTAGGTACTTTACTTCAAATGAAAACTTGCAAATTTAATTCTAATGCCAAATCACTTGTGTATATACCGTAAATGACCTACATTTAGAATACTGAAGTTGCAATTAGCTAGCTAGCTGGCTATACTTAAATCAATTGTGTGTGTGGCATTTTGTTGCCTCTTGTACATGCCATGCCCTCCCTCTCATTAATTAGCTAGACTTAATTCAACATATTCGACTGCCAACTATGCCCCCACATATTAAGATTTTTGAGGCAAGCTAGACACAAGGCTTTGTTAACGGGTTACTAACCCTATACGCCAAGCTACAAGGGCATCAATTTATTTCAAAGGACGACTGACTGACTGACTGACAACGAATCACCTTATCATTGTATATATAATATAAAAATCACCAAATTTTCAAAGTATTTTACATGTCACATGTTCAGTCCTGAGTAAACTGTTTAATGTTATAATCGTTAATGGCTGGAAAACGATCATGAAATTTACAGGATTTTTATTTTTTTTTAACACATGTTTTGGTCGTAATTATTTCACATTACACAGCTTTTGATGAGTAGTTGTTGCGATATTGTGGGGTTAGCTCATTTTCTAGGGAAGAAAAGAGTACTCGTGACGGACGTCCCTTTTCACTTTTGGACTCTAAATCTAATAATGACTCACTTTTCCTGCACATACATCATGATACACAATCTTCAAAGACATACACAAAATGCCAATACCAAATATGTGTTCACCAAAGAAGAAAGAAGAAAAGAATCGTACTTAATACTTTCTTTCTTTGTATCTTTCTTGCAGACAATTGAACACACGAGCAAGAACTGTCTTTAAGCTGCAGGCAAAAGATTAAAAGACGATCTAGTCTTCAACAATAAAGGTCATTTTTGACACTGTAGCTAGCAGCAGTATTGGTATTAGTATTGGACCCCCACTAGGGCTAGAGCTAGGGCACCACAAGTCACAAACAAACAAAACAAAAACAGACAAATTATTAATAAGAATTGAAGAAATGGAAAGACTAGTGGTTTTGAGAAGGAAGCTAAAACCCTAAAATAAGATATTGTGGGCTGTCAAAGTAGTAAGGTTTCCAAAACCGCTTAGTGTCGGGGTGGTGGGGAGAAACTGCCCGCGGTTTTCTCACACCACCGTTGAAGGCCCTGTGCTTCTCGTGGTGTGTTACCTTGTGTCATTGTCATTTTTTTATTTTTAAATATATATTTGTCATTTGTCTCTAATCTCCTTCTTAATACCAATCCAAATCCTTTCTTAATAATCTTGTAATTGTTTGGGCTCTCAATCTTTTGTCGCTTTCTACCTTTGAGATTTATATCCAATTAATAATACCCGTTGAGGATGGGGTAATATATACTACCAAATTGTTATCGCACTAATCAAATATTAAAACTTAAATGAGATTGGTCCAAATGATACAGAATCAATATAAAAGTGACTCATAGATATTTTAAAATTGATTAAGAAGATACATGTATTAGTTCAACGACCAATTTGAATTTTAATTTATTCATAACATTAGTCGAGACGATACAGATAATGATAAGCTGTAACATTAGTTAAGACGATCCAGGTAATACTTGTTGATTCAGTTATATATATATATATTTGTCTGAACCACGAGGTGGTCCTGAGTGGGTCTCGACTGTGGGAGACACCTTTAAGCCCGTATCACAATTTAAACTAATCTCTACTCGCACCGGGTCAGCCCGTAAGGGGTAAAGTGCTGGTTAAAGTAGTGACTCTATACAAGAGCGGTACTTAAACCCATGTCCTCTCTTAAAGAGTAAGAGTGTTGAACCACTTACACCAACCAACTTTGGTTACTAAGTTCTTTACATATCAATGAATCTTTAATCAAGTTTTAACTCAATTGGCTAGTAATCAGGGTTAGTAATTTGGGATCCCCTATCTTACATGCATGTAAGATACATGCCTCTCACATGAATAGTGTGTGGGTCCTACATATACACTATTCATGTGAGAGGCATGTATCTTACATGTAAGAAAGAGTTTGCCTAGTAATTTTGTCATGAATGTCTGTGCATGTAAAGCAACTCGCAACTTCTAATGGATTTTATTCACTTGACACGTGAAAAGACATAAAAATGACACGTTCGATTGTAGAAATTCACGTGCCCATAGAGAGCATTATTCTCCTCGACGTTCGTGCACTCGTCCAAATGTTGTTTTTATTTGTTTTTCTTTTGATTTTATTGGAGGAAACTATCGAAAAGCAGCAAAGCACCAAGCTTGGAAAGGAGATCACAGAGTCAAGTAAATGTAAAAATATTTGTCAGAATGGTATTTTAGCCGTTAATATCAGTTTCTTCTATAACAATTATTACACTTGTTTTTTTTATATCTCTTCAATTAATATAATAAACGTTGAAGTTTATCATCATCATTCATAGATGAAATGCTCACTAGCTGGCTGTCGATTAAGAAGCGATAATACTAATTAATTAATAATATTTTGAGGACAATAACGTGGGAAATTTCCGAAAGTTAATTGCCTTTAGAAACTTGCTTGCTCCAAATCATTTCCTCTTTAGAATTTCAAAACTTTTCGTGAGAAGTTAGCACCAAATCATTACAACTTTTTTAAGTTGTTCGAAGAATCGAAAAGATTATTAACAGAGCACGACCGACCACTTATTACATTAAGTAAGGGCAGTTCGGTAGATCAATTTATTTTTTAAATTGCAGTTAATTTTAAAAGCAACTCTAGAAGTATGATAAATCTTATTAGCAAACTGATATAATTATGCAAACTACTAAAATGAATATCGTGTGCTTAACTGAAATTTACTTACATGAATTTAACATTTATATATAATAACTAGTAACTAAAATTATAATATTTATACTTCATTAATTTTATTTCTTAAAATATTTTAACAATAATAATGATCTTCTTTAAAAAAATAATGTTTTTACTTTCTTAATTTTATTTCTTAAAAAAGTCATTATAATAATCTTCTGATTTTACTTTCTCATTCAATAAGGATAGTTTTGGCTTTATGTAATATATGTGAGATATAAAACTCAATCTTAAAATCAAATATTGAAAAACTACTCAGTTTTACTTTTCAAGATATGTCATGTGATGATTTTGCCAAAAATCATTTTTTAAACAAAATTATTAAACACCAAAATTATTTTTTTATCTTTTCAAAATCATTTCTAAATCTCCTAATAATCTTATCAAATGAACCCCAAATTGACTGAATCTATATAAATTTTTTCCATGTTATTTCGCTTACATTTTCGTTATTCATATACTCACGTTGAATTGTTTCACATATACATTTATCTTATAATAAATCAATTGTAACTGTTATTAAAGATATGGTAGAAGATTTGAAGTAAGTGATGGAATTTTACTGGACATCTGATAGAGACATCTCGTCTACCACACCAAGAGTTTCTTCTTACTTAGGCTCATGTTCTTCATAGGTTTTATTGATTGGGTTAATATAAAATGAGTCGATATATCAATCACCATCAAAACCTATATAATTAATAGGTTGTCATTTACTTGTTTCACAATTTTACAATTCCTTAAGTGGTGGATTGGAGCAGTTAAAATTTCTTTCATTGGATGATCTATTTAAAAAAATTCTCTCGTAAAATTGAGTGAAATAAATATATCATGAAATCAATAGACATATACACTAAGTATTTAGACCATATTTAATATTATGGGTGGGTAATTGTAGTTTAAAAGCTACAATACTAAAGTAGTTAATAAACACTTATTGTCTTGGCTTGAAAATTATTTTAATTTTATCTCACACTTCTAATTATCACACACTGTGATTTACAAGTTGTGACATCGAATAGTTCTTAGTGTGAAGACAGATTTGTAACATCCGGCAAAATAGTACCGCGGTCGCTTGGGACATTGGATTCCAATTTCCAAAGGAAACAATTAACAAAAATAATATTATTAGTCTCTGCGGTTTACGTTGATTATGTATGTCACCATGACTATGAATGACCTAATTAAAAATTTTGCATGCAGACATGCATTTTGCAAATAATTAGATCTGCAGACTGCAGTGAATGTATATTGTTTATTATTACATTTTTTTTTTCTCTTCTCTGGGCAAAACAATGATTTTACATCTGCGAATTTTGTATTCCATTATTATCTCTCTCTAATCCATATTTATAATTATTGATTATCCTGTACTATTATCATAAACTATGAGTAGTAAAAAAAAAAAAAAAAAAGGTTCCTCTATTTGGATGCGACTCAATGTCGCCACCTTCAATTTGAGATTTTTATTCGAAATCGAGCTTGCTTACCCACCATGCATGATTAATAATAATAGAGGACAAGCGACTGTAATGTATAATAGCAAGAATAATTATGATTATAAACACTTATGTGTGTCACTTTGTTAAATTATGAAATTAACGTCTTGAGAGAATGAGGCCAACACTTGGGAATAGACAAAAATTCCTCCGATATCATATGGTAACGCCACTGATCGTAGTGTACAGTCCTGCCGAAAGCTACCGTTAAAAAATACTTATATATACCATCTTAATTTTTATAGTTATGCATGATCGGCTAACTATGCCATCGTTCCTTGATTCTAAATTAGAGAAAAGAAAATGAAATTAGCCAGGTTGCGTAGTTAATTTAGTTGATAGAATTTTAGAAAATTAATAAATTCATTTGATGGGCAGAAAATTCCGAGTTTATGAAATAATAAAAGTGAAGAAAGAACAAGAAAAGGCCCGCCAATTGATTTGATATTGCGAGCTCGGCCAAAAATTTCAAAAATTCTAGAGGCAAAGAGGTAATGAAAATGGGACCCAAATCAGCAAATTTTTCAGTGAGAGAAAGAGATGGGGGTGTTTGTTTTGTGTTGTGTTGAATTGATGGCCGAAAATAACATCACCAAATTTTAAAAAGTTTTTAAATTTTAATTAACCATACAAAGAACCTGACAGGGTCTATGATGCTAAGGCTGGCCACCCTTCGTTTGAGACAGATATGTGGGTCAAAATTTTCAGAGTAACAAAAGATTTTAATATTAATTTGTTTGATTGCAGATTTCGGTGAAAAAGACCATGGAAACAGTAAAGAGGGGATTAAAAAAAAAGGCAGATTCCATTTCAATCTTAGCTTATATGCCCCATTTTCTAATACGCACTCTAATTTAATCCATTGTTATGATTAATTTAATTAAAAAATTTAATATCATTTCATGGTTGTTCTTGTTCTGTTCCCAGCTATATATATATTCTTCCACTAGGTGCAACTTCTTTTATTCTCAACGTACTGCCTGCACCTGCAATTAGCAATTTTAACTTCATTTTCGAGAGAAAAATGGAGTTTAGTGAGCATGGCTTCTTAGAGGAATTGTTAGCTCTGAGAAGAGACGCTTACACTTGGGATACTAGTATTCCTGCGGAAATGAATCAGATTTTTTCTGATGGTAATTGGATTTATGATTGTTTTGATGAGAACCCAGCTGCCTTTTCTCCAAATTCTTTCTCAGCTCCAATTCATCAACAAGATCACTTCAATTACAATAACTTCTTCAATGAGGCTGCCTATTGTCCATATGGTGACGATCAGTTGTCAGCTCCGCAGCTTACGGATTCATCATCCATGAACACGCTCGATTCGCACACGCATACGCCGCCTTCATTTCCAATTCAAGAAGAGGCTCCATTGTCCATGATGGAGTTGGATGGCGAAGAGCCTAACAATTTACTCGCTGATGAGTTCCAGAATTTGGAGATGCTGCAAAATTGTTTCAAAGTAGAGCCTGTTCATGAGTCTCCGGAAACGCTCCCTGTTTTTAACATGGGGACTGATTGCCTGGAAAGGAAGAGTAGAAACAAGAAGTTGGGTGGGCAGCCATCAAAGAATCTAATGGCTGAGAGGCGGCGAAGGAAGAGATTAAATGACAGGCTCTCAATGCTCAGATCAATAGTTCCTAAGATAAGCAAGGTAAATAATGTTTTTAATAAACTCTATTCCATTGTTCATTGTGTACTTGTGAATTTTTCGTTTTCTAGAAAATGGTTTAATTAAGCTAATTAATTGTCTTGTTGGGTTTGTTCGATAGATGGACAGAACATCTATACTTGCAGATACAATAGACTACATGAAAGAGCTGCTTGACAAAATCAGTAGCTTGCAGCAAGAAATTCAAGCAGGTTCAAATAATTTGGAGACTGGCATTTTTAAGGATGTGAAGCCAAATGAAATCGTAGTAAGAAATTCACCAAAGGTATGCATGGAGTCATTCCTTGATTAAAAATTAAAATGAGACACGCATGCACTGAACTTCATTAATTAAGTAATTAATTAATGGAATTCTGACACTGAATAAATGTAATTGCATTGCAGTTTGATGTGGAAAGAACAAATATGGATACCCGGGTTGAGATTTGCTGCGCAGGGAAGCCAGGATTGTTGCTGTCGACGGTAACGAGTCTTGAAGCACTCGGTCTTGAGATTCAGCAGTGTGTTATTAGTTGCTTCAATGACTTTGCAATGCAAGCTTCTTGCTCAGAGGTAGGTACAATTAAGTTCTGGTTTCAGGTCCATCAACTTTATGTCCTGTTGTTTAATTAGGCCTAATTATTGTATTCATCATTTATGGTGATGGTGACAGGGAGTGGAGCAGAGAGAAACTTTGAGTTGTGAAGACATAAAGCAGGCATTATTTAGGAATGCAGGATATGGAGGAAAATGTTTGTAGAAACACTAAGAGAGGGAAGTTTTGGGATAAGAGGATTCCTCATCAGTGATCTCTCCATGAATTCATTGAGCTGTTTAATTGTTGAATAAGATATGTTTACTTCTCAGGGCAATGTAATATCCGTTTTGATTGAAGATGATTATGATTGCAAAAAATTTGTTTTAATTTGTTCTCCCAAGTACTTTGGAATTCAAATACTAGAATTCTTAAGGTTAAACCTCTGTACGCCTAAAGAGAACAGGACAGCCAATGAGCACTCGCCGCCACCTGAACCCTGGCACATATATAACTAGAAATTACTGAGCCTTCTTGAGATTGTAATTAACTTGTTAATCAGAAGTTCAAAACAGAGTTCATTATATGCAGCTAAAAATGCTGAACAGCATTAGTATTTAGACTTAAGACTGGACATTTAACTTGCAATGAAATAAGATTTCATATCAATAGTTTTTCTCTACTTCGGACATTCTCACTTGTCATTAAAATATTAAAAAATACAAATTTTAATACATTTATTAGTATATAAAAAAATGTAATTTTTTTATCTATTAGTAATATCCTTACTTTGTTGTTAAAATCATCATTGGAGAATTATTCCTCATATCAATAATTAATATCCTACGTTGTTGTGTGTAAATACGCTGATCAATCCTTTTGTTTCGGAAACAAAGTTAAAAATGAAGCCCAATTGGATCCTGCAGTGTAAGCTCGGCGAGCTGATTTAACAAATGCAAAAAAGATAAATTATCGGAAACTTGATTAATCTAATGTCCCCACAATACAACAATCATTTCCATGAAGACAAATGAGGCGTATTGTTTTGTTAAGGAATCAAAAGCTCTACAAGCATATCACTCCAAATGAATAATTCTGCATCAGATAAGAATAAAAAGCTCAATTATTATGTGATGTGTTAATGCATATAAACAAATAAAAAAGCAAAGCAGTCCTGATTGATTAAGTCGCTCCAGTCTTGTCTTTGATCGCTTTTGATCTTTAATTTATGCTTTCACTGGTACGCTTGGCATGACCCTTTAAGTGAAACTCACTTTGCCGTCTCTGATATTATTAAATACATGATGTAAAGAAGGGGCCGTGCTTTTGGGAAAAGGTAAAATTATGCATATATATTTACTCGACATAATTTTAAATGAAGCCCCCCAAATCCAATTCCAAAAGCAGCTGCAGGAAGAAGTTGAGACATTTCCACACATCTTTTCATGGCACAAATTTTACCTTTGCAGGGTCCGCAGCACTGTGTTTTCCTTTCGGAGAAAATGATTACCTTGTGCTTGCTGCCTTTATAATCTCTCTCTATGACTCTTTACCAGCAAAGCAAGGAGTCATTCAAAACATTATGTGGATGTTGGGATAATAAACTTGTTAGTAAATTACCCAGATCAAATTTATTGCACTTCCCTCGGATCAATCCTAGGTTTCATGAAAATTAAACTCAATGGCATATACTATTGTGCAATGAACAATTGAACATGGACTCGCCCAAAAGGAGGAGTAATGTGATCGGGAAACACTCACTAGACCTTGGACGTTGGGTTTTCTTAGTACATAAAAGAATTTTTGAACGCAAGGTCAATGGACCGAAGAAAGATTTGGCCCTTTTGCTGATATCAACGGCCCATTTTAACAATTTCTTTTACCTTTATTTCATCATTGATGCAACGCAAGCATAAAAGCAATCAGCCATGTCTGAGCAGACTGAGCTGGGCATCTTATTTTTCTTTCCGATATGGATAAAAAGCAAAGCACTAGCTAGCTAGGTTTTTGTTTTATTGTAGTGGCCGTGAAAAGGTGGTGAAGTCGAGTCACATTGGGACAGCTTGGTACCTGCCCCAACTAAGCTGGGTTTTTTTTTTTTCAGAAAAAAATCATTTTCCAATCTCAATTAAATTTTTATTTACCCCTTTTTAATTTGAATAAAATACGAAAATGAAGACAAAAGTTACATTTTAATCACCAAAATCACTTCAACATAAGTAAATTAGGTTCAGAGTAGAATGAAAGTACTTTAAAAAAGAATAGTTAAATTAACTTAAGTAAATTAAATTCTCATCAACTAATTTAAAAGTATAGCTCTGCCGCTAATGAAAGCAACATTTGTATATCCACCAATAATTTCCTTGTTGCATATAAATAGTGGATAAGAAATCATAATGTTTTCCACTTATATTTTGAAAGAGAATTGATATATAATTGAATATTGAAACGATCATGACCTAAAATATTTGGACTTATTTTATTGGGGAACTTGATAGATGTTACATGCACCCCAATGACGCATCTATATATATAATGTAAATTATCTTTAAGGGATAAGGCCATGAATGGAAAACATTTATAGCGCACCCTCCTCAGTGGAGAACCCTTTTCACAAGAAGGCGCTTCAGGCAGTAAACTGATAATTAGATCATTTGAATCATGGGTAAATTTCAACTTAGTCCTCTTTGAATTAATAATCTTCAAATTGCTTTCTTTATTTTTGAAAACATTAAATTATCCCTAAAAATAGTTAACTTTAACGATTGACGGCATTGATTTGTTAAAGTAGGAAAATATTCTTTTTTGACAGTTTTATTAACTAACTATTTTAACATTAAAAAAATACTATTTTAATTAATAAAATAACAAATAAAATAGACGAAATCCTTAAAGTTTAAAAAATCTTTTCAATTTCACCTCTACCAAATCAGAATCACACTAAATTCTAACAAAAGTACCCATAATTTATCGGATCAGGATTCTCTCCTGATCTGATCATATCTTGAGCAAATAACTCAATTGTTGATTGGCTGTTAATAAATAAAAAATAAAAGAATTTAAATTTTACTGATACACTACCACTAAAAGACACATGGCAGAAAATTTTTAAAAGTTCAGTAAAACTCATATCAGGAGAGGATTATATTCCTAATTTATCACATTATTTCAAATAGTTGGCATGATTTGGTTGACTTGATCGCGTGTAGCCATGGATTTAGGCCATGAAAATTAGCTTACATAGAGGTTGATTTTTTTTATTATTAACTAACTATGAAGAGATTATACAAATATTGTTTTACCCTTTTGACCATTAAAAATAATAAACAATAACGACGTGATGTTTTTAAAAATAAAGAAAATAATTTAAAGATTATGATTTTATGAGGGGTAATCCAAAATTAACCTTTGAAATTAGCTGTGATAATGAAAATATGTGAAGATGGAGAAGCAAGATCCATGCACGCATAACGTAATGATGGGCATATATAATTCGTTGCTTGTAATGATATGAATGATACATGTGTAGGTCTCAGGATTTGGCAAATTAAGAGCGAATTAGTTCCGTAAAGAACTTTATAAGCACCCGTGCTTAACGTCATGATTAGTATAGAAGAATATTTATAAGAACAGTGAAATGGAACAATCACTACGTGACAATTGCAACATCATTAATATACTAAGTGCAAGAATTTATGATGGGTTGGGGGGTCAACCATTTATGATGGTGTAATTAAAACGCATAGATGAAATCACGTTGGTCAAACAGTTGTTTGATATGTGATTGAGATGAGTGCAAATGCTCTTTTAATCTCTTTATTTGGATTTAGACATTCGATTAAACTGTATATTTTAAAAAAATACTTTTAAACACTTATATTGTTAAATATGTTACAATAATGCTGTCTTTACTTTTTATTTCCTTTTACAATAATTCTCTTGTAACAATATTATTGAGAATGTTAATGAAAAGAAAAAAAAATGATAATTTATCAAATGAGCCTCAAAAGTAATTTAAAAAGTTATCCAAATTTTTATATCATTATTTTACTTTTAGGATTAATTTTTGTAAATTATTTTTTTATAAAATAATTATTAGTAAGATTATTGCAAAGATCTTAAACATTGCTTTAAATTCAAATACACTAACTTATTTATAGATAATTATTAATAAGATTGTTGCACACGTAAAAAAAAAAAAAAGTACTAGTTCTTTCATACTAATATTTATTGGTCAATTTGTTAAAATTAACTTTTTTAAAAGATAAACTAGTTAATTTCAAGTATATTGTTGTAAGGATATCATTGTAAAAGTTAAGAATAAAGGTAGGTATAGATGAAACATATTTAAATTATTAAATGTAAGGGTATTTTGAGTTTTAATTTTTTTTAATAAACAAGTATTTAATTCAAAATATAGAGAGTAAACAAATATTTACCCTTTAATGGTAATGAGATACTATATAACTAGATCAATTTGCGACTTAGAT
This sequence comes from Citrus x clementina, assembly GCF_000493195.1. NCBI lineage: Eukaryota > Viridiplantae > Streptophyta > Magnoliopsida > Sapindales > Rutaceae > Citrus > Citrus x clementina. Next base: position 35,169,236 of record NW_006262201.1, on the reverse strand, counting down.
CTATAAGGACCATCCACCAAATAATTACAATATATTTGACTAAATTGTTTATTTGATTTGTTTCTTTTGGACCCAATGCAAAAGCAACTATCAAATTAATATGTAAGTGATTATCAAAGATACAATAGAATCCCTGCAATCTCAAACATATCACATGTACTATATTGCCTTCACTATGTGATTGTTTAAGTGAATATACGTAGTTTGAAATGTAATTGATATGCAAATTAAGTTGAACTTAAAGCCAAGCCATACGGGTAAAGAAAAGAGCTGAGCTTGGGACTTAATTTTCTTATTAATTCCTTGTTTACAAAATACTATCGTATATAGAGATCGAAGAAGAAAATTTTGAGAAGTGAATGGTGAAAGCACCAACTGATGTGATAGAGCCAAATGCGAGTGGGAGTCTAGGACCCCGCCAATACTTCTCTTCTTCCGTACTGGCCTTGAATTGTACGTGAAGGATTATAAGTGCCTAACCCACCATCCACCAAAGAGTCGCTTAAAAAAAGCAATAAATAGCAACCAATTCCACCACCACCATCAAACCCTGGGAAGCAAAATTAAAACCACGGAAGATACTCGATTTGATGATTCGAAAATTGAATTCCTATAATACTACTAACACGATTGTTTTCAATTAAATGTACACTTGAAGGAAGCAAGAAAGGTAGCTTAGAGTACTACGTACGTAGCGAGAAGTAAAATAAATAATGGGGAATGATGAAGAAGCGTCATCATCAAATCGGCCATCCATAGGTTTCCCTCTCGGTTTAGCCCTGCTTTTGATGATGTTGTTTTGCATGAGTGGCGTCCTCACTTGTTGCCTCAATTGGCATAAAGTTCGATCCCTCCTCATTCACGCTGATAATGATAATATTCAAACCAATAGCCACCATCTGCACACGGTAATTAACTATCTGCCTCTCTCGCGCAAAATTAATTGATTACTATCTGTTTGTATTTTCCATATATTTCGGCGCATCATAAACTGATATTAGTTTGCTAGTAATGCTTGTAGTTCCAGGCGCCGGAGCAAAATCAATTCCAAAGCTTGCTAGTGTCGATGCCCGGGGATCAGGTACCGAAGTTTGTAGCAATGGCATGTCCATGCAAGCCTCCTACACTGGCCATGCATGGAGAAGGACGTCACAGTGACGTCTGTGCACAACCCTCCTAATTAATCTTTGTTTTATACTCATACGAATTTGAATTTAATTAAAACTGCCTTCAGATTTGCGGAATCTACAGGAAATGGCACAAAAAGATATTTACACTAAATTAACTATTTTGTATATTCTGAAAATAACTTGTATCTAAACCGAGCTATTTCTTGTGAAATTGTTTTATTTAGCTTGGGAATGAAAAACTAATGCTGTGTTAATTTTGTTTGAGATCTCGCATTTATATAAAACTTTGTCGGATTTCCTTCAAATTTTGGTTAAGTTGGGATAATTGTTTATTTGGTTTATTTTAAGTTCCTGAGGTGAAGTATTCAAGTCTCCCCCAGTAACAACACGGAGTTCATTTCTTTATTTTCCATGTTGGAATTGTTGAGCTTATCTCTGTTGTTTTATTATTATTATTATTATTATTATTTTCGCGTTGTCAGGATTCTTGGACTTATCCTTGTTGGGCTTTAGTTGAGTATTTCTGTAGGCTTATACATAAATTTTCTTGTTTAGGATTCGGGTCTGGATGGTGACAAATCCGAGTTGAATTCTTTGATTTTCTTTGTTGGGCTTCTTGGGCTTAATATTTGTTAGGCCTCTTGGGCTTAATCTTTGTTAGGCTTTAGTTGAATATACATGTGGACTTAAATGTGAAACGCATTGTAAAGATTGGAGTCTTCCCAATGACAGCGGATTTACATATAAGCCCATTTGATTTTGTCTGTTGAGTATTTTTACTGACTTGTATGTAAATTGCATTGTATATAATATTAAAAAATTTATTTGAGAAACTTATAAGTCATGAAAACTAAAACTATGCAATTTGAAGAAAATAATTTAAGATTTTAGGACTTGTACACATTTTCTATATAAAAACTTAAAAGAAATACACTCTTTAAGGTGAAGTTTCATGGCAAGATGGTTAATTTTTAGGATATAGGGGTACTTTTGAAATAAAAATTCAAAAGTGGTGTTATAAGGAATTTAAAGGGCTATATCCAGTCCATTTGATAGTTTGGCCCAAAGAGTTGAGAAAGAGTGCAGCCGTGTAAGGGAAGGCCGTGTTAGATCAGGCGAAAAAAGCACAGCATTGTCAAGACTCAAAAACTTACAGAATTTATTCAAGAAATAATAATATTAAATCAGAAAGCGGCCATCCTTTTCTCATTTTGGTTCAAGTGTAGCTTTCTTCACAATATTTATAAATTGTGCACCCGTGCGCTTGCTTGTGAAAAAGTCTATATTATGACTGGCCAAGTGCCTATCGTTCTGAATTCTCATTTATGAATCAACCATGTCATATCCTTGACCATTTCTCATATGCTCAATAAATATTGAAATAACACGTAAATTAATTATGAATATTACTTTCCAGCAAGGCAGCAAAGTCTTTGTTGATAGACCCAGCACAACACTCCTTTTTTTTTTTTTTTCTTTTCTGCCCACGAATTGACAATGAAATTATAATCTTATCGGACCTAAACTGTCACTATCATTGAGATAGTCAACACAATAGAGCTTCCAGTTTCCGAGGCATAATCCCACAATATCTGCTCTTTGAAAAATCAAACTAAAAGTAACTCACAATGCTCTTTAATTCTGATTTTTCTCCAAATAATACTTCTATTATATATATGTGAGCATACCTTCAATTTTTCAGTGCACTCTCTCACTCACTCGCAACAACCATTTTTGACAACTTTTTTCACTTTTCGGAGCCAAGCAAAGCCAATCCGCTAATTCTTAAAGAGGCCCAATTTTTGGGCCTGGCGCATTGTCATTGGCGCAAGAGCGCCGAAAAGAATGACGGGCCTAATTCATCCTGATGATAACTAGATGACGTGGAGGATGAATTGATGATGGAGGATGCAGAAGCTGCGGCATGTTCATGATGCTCAATCACTACATGTATGCATGGCTCCAGGGCAACGCGTGCATTACCGTAGGCAGTTAATGATGGTTACGAAATCTCTCGCCTTCAGGAAACAATATAAAATAAAATATCCTACTAAAACTCCACACCCACATTTCAAACCGACGCGCGTGCGTCGTAACTTCTCACCCACAACCACAGATGTAAACTATGGTAATAATATTATTTCCCGTGACTGTATATCCAAATAGTTATTAGAGAAAAAAAAAAAAAAGGTCATGACAAGCATGATGCTTTTTTTAAAATAAAAATAAAAATAAAAAGAATAGGAAGGAAAATGGTTAATGGAAAGAGCGTGACACACAAGCGAGGGAGGCATCGCGTGAAAAAAGGGGGATAGTGAAGGAAGTTAAATGTCGCAATCTGCTCCCGGCAAAACAAATTTAAAAGCCGCTTTCTTGTCCCCCAATATATCAATCATACTTCTTTACCCTGTTTCTCTCTGTCCCCTTCTCTCTCTCAATCCGAATTCCACCCTCATCTCTCTCTCTCTCTCTCTCATACACACTTTTATTGCCCTCTGCGTAACTTACACTCCATCTCTATCCTCCCGTCCACTTTATTCAAAATTCCATTTCTGCCCCCATTCTATTATGGTATGACTTATGCCAAAGTCCCTACGTAGAAGGCATCGAATAATTTTTCGGCTATTTGCAGAAAAACTACGTTGGTATAATTACTAATATGTCCCTTTTCTGTGCAGGCTGTGGACCCCTAGACTGGGCTCTAACAAACCATGTGACACTAAGTGGGCGGGACCCATTTTGAGTGATTTCATGTGAGTGGAGGGTATTTGTGAGAGATTAAATTAGTAATTTGTATGTAACATGGGGCAAAGGGGCAGAGGAATCTTGATGATAAAAATACGAGAGCAATGAGTGGGGTGGTTGAATTTTGTTATATTCAGCTAAGCAAGTCTTGTTTTTCTTTGCTTCTCATTGTTATCGCGAGGCTCTCTTTCTTTGCAAAATGGGTAGAGAAATTTGAAAAGAGTAGCCGCTGGTGTTGGGTACATAGGCAATTGGAAAGCATCATGATTATACAGATATGATAAATATTTTGGCAATAAAGTCAACAGAATATGGTTTAGTTGGAGGTAAAAGGGTCTCCTTCGCTTCGCTTGGGGGTGCCCACATTCTTATGAGGGAATAGGAATCGCTGCCCAAAAAGTTTAGGACATCTTTCGAATCTAATCGGCTTGAACTAAGCTCAATTGGGAAAACGACATCCAAGGGCAGTGATTTTGACACGTCATGAGACGAAATGTTAAAAGACAAATTTGCCGCTACAAGGGCATATTAGGGATTCAAGATGTTAGGCCTTAACACTTCGCAGATCCAGGCACACATTACATGATTGCGGTGGCGCAACATGTAACCCATGCTTACTCGTTGATGTGCATGAAATCATAGCCCGTGGGCCCAATTGCTTGTAAATTTCTCTCTGTCAAATCTCATTTCGTCACCTGGTCCGGTCATTTCATCCGCTTTAAAGTAATTTGCATGCATGAAAATGTTTTGACAAATGGGACTTTCCTTCCCAATTTTTGGTTTGACATTTAAAATACCAACTTTGTAATATCTTTTAAGAGAATATAAGGTGTAGTATAAAAACAAAAGAAAAATACAGAGTAAAAAGTTGAAGCGTGTGTGTAAGCACAGTGTACAAAGTACATTGTTTGTGTACAAAGTTATGCCTTGCTCCAGTCTCCCAAGTCCCACCCATCACAGAGATTTTATGAATGAACTTTACACTAAAGCCCTTTTTTTCATCATCAAAAAGAATTAATCCCAAAATTGTGAAATTAAAATCGCATCGACGGCTGGCATTTAACAATCAGGGACACCTCATAAAAAAAAATCAAAAAAATAAAAACAATCAGGGACCCATCAGCCATTGAGAAGCGTTCCCTCTGTCTATCGTTCGGCGGATTATAAAAAAGATTAAAACAAAAAGAATTATTAAAAAGAAAACAGAAAACAAAATACAAAGGAAAGAAAGAAGAGTGTTTTTTTACCTTTTTTTTTTTTTTTTAAGAAAAGACATAAATATTGTTTTTTAAATGCATAGAGTTTCACATCGGACGGCAAATAAGCTTTTGTTGCTCTGTGCCAAATGGAGGGTCCTTAGCTCTTTCTCTCTCTTTCTCTTCTCTCTCAAGTCTGAAGTCTCAGCTTTGCAAATCTTCTACTTCTTCTCCGGCAAGTGATCAACAAAACCAACCAGGTGAGGTCAGCTTTTAATTTTTTTAAATTTTTTTCAGTTGCTCCCGTCTCGTTGGTCTATGATTACTGTAACTGAGTGATTTCTTTTATTTTTTCTTTGATTTTTCTATTTCTGGTGGATTTCTTGTTAGTGTTGGTGCTTTAATTTTTTTTTTTAATTTAAATTTCTGTGCCTTGCTTTGCTGCTGTTTGCTTGTAAAGAAAATTAAAGCAAAGAAAATGTGCAAGTCTTGTGTAAATGATTTCTGTAGTTAGCTTCCGTACAGATAACAGTGAAAATGCTCAACGCTGCTGTTTCATCCTTTCAAAAATAAGATTTTTGTATTATTCAGGAACCTAATATTGGACCTTCTCTTTTCTTTTCTTTTCTTTTCTTTTCTGCATGCATTTATTTTTCTCAGCATTATTGGTTGCAGTTACCTGTCGAGTTCAACTCTGTTCGTAATTTTTAATTTTAGTTTCAATAAATTGTTTGATTTGTCTTTTAGTTACGTGCAATCTCTGTTTGTAGTGTGTAGAAACTTATTTAACAAAATGGGATTTGGATCTCTTGGGTTGTAAATATGCACGTATACTGGCGTATTGCTTAGTTTTTCAGAGCTCCATTTTTAAGCTGAGGTTTGACTTTTTAAAGCTTTGTAATTTATGAATCTCTTGTTTTTCTTTGTTATTAATCAGCACAGTTAATGCATAACGATCATGTTCAACCCTACCACTATTCTTTTGAAACACATTTAGATATATAATTTGTTGGATTTTGAATTCTTTTTAAAGCAAAGCAGGACTAAGTTAGACCTTAGTTCACATCACATGTGCTTCAGTTATCCTTTCTGCCCATGGATGATGGATCTGTTAGTTTTGTACTGGTAGAATCTCTTCTTGTGACTTAGTTGCTTTTGGCATATTCTGTTTGGAATCATATGCAGCATAATTTGTTATATAAAGATTGTTTGATTGTGTTGGAAATTTCAATATTGATCATTCATTTAGTCTACGTTCCATTGATTGCTTTACAAGAATAGACAGCTGTTATTGAATGGAAAACTCTTTTTGAGTAAAATATTTCCTAAAGGATCAAATTGCTCTTTATTTCTCTGTCTTTCATTTTAAATTCTGGGTGTTTGTGTTTAGATAAAATTCTTTGAACGTCCAAGTGTGGTAGATCTTCTTATGTTAAACAGGTTGTACGGAATTAAAGTATCAGATTTTAGATTTTGATGTCTCCACCACCTGGTGTTGGTGAGGAGAAGAGGGGTCCTGGCAATGTCAATTTACTGGCTTCTCCAGCCTCCATGGGCAGCGTATGCCAAAAAAGCTCGGTAATAAAAGAGCGTAACTACATGGGATTATCAGACTCTTCTTCAATGGACAGCTCAGTGGTCTCCAGTGTCTCCGGTGAGAGTAGCAAGAGCAGTCTGAATCTCAAGGCTACAGAGCTGAGGCTCGGACTTCCTGGGTCCCAGTCTCCAGAGAGAGGTTCGGAACTCTGCCTCCTAGGTCCTGCGCAACTGGATGAGAAGCCATTGTTCCCTTTGCATCCAACAAGTGATAGCCACTACCCATCACAGAAGAATGTTGTTTCTGGAAATAAAAGGGGGTTCTCTGATGCTATGGATGGGTTCTTAGAGGTAAAGTTACTACTCTGGCTGAAGATGCTTGGAAGTTATTTTCTCTATCACGATCTAACTTGGAAATTACCCAATCTTTGGTGCAGGGGAAATATCTTTCTAGTTCTGAGCTATTGTCACCCAGGGCTGCTCCAAACTTGGGGCTGAAGTCAGGTTCTATTCAAGAGAACCTTGGGCCTCAAACCGCTAAAGGCAAAGAGATGGCCAACCAAAAAGCAGTGCAGGAAAGGCCTCATGTTAACAATGAGACCATAACAAACCATAATGGTTCTGCAAATAACAGTAGCAGTGCACCTGCTGCCAAGTAAGTCCAAAGTTGGTTTTGCGTTAAATCTCGGATTCAGTAAGATAGAAAAATTACAATCTTCCTTATTCGGTGACAGGGCACAGGTTGTGGGTTGGCCACCAATTAGATCATTTAGGAAGAATTCATTGGCCACTTCGTCTAAGAATAATGATGAAGTAGATGGAAAAGCAGGTTCCAGTGCTCTGTTTGTTAAGGTCAGCATGGATGGTGCTCCTTATTTAAGAAAAGTGGACTTGAAAAATTACTCTAAATATCAGGAACTATCTTCTGCCCTTGAGAAGATGTTCAGCTGTTTTACAATTGGTGAGCCTTTTTTAACAGTCTGTTTGAATTTTAGATTTTGATCAGTGTATTGTATATATTTATGCAATTTGTGCTGAGCCAATATTTCTTTGAAGACGCACATTCTGGTTTGTATGGATTCAGTTGCTGCTGTTTTCATTTGTTATCAGGGCAATATGGATCTCATGGGGCTCTGGGCAGGGAGATGCTGAGTGAAAGCAAGTTGAAGGATCTGCTACATGGCTCAGAATTCGTTCTCACTTATGAAGACAAAGATGGGGATTGGATGCTTGTGGGTGATGTCCCCTGGGAGTAAGTTCTAATTTCTTTTGTTTTGCTTATTGCTTGATTTTTTTCCTGCATGTTGCATGAATAACTTACATTTCCATTGCCATTGATCTTATTTAGAATCTTGAGTTATTATATAAGAACGGTGCAGTCATTGTAGTGGGAGAGATTTTAAGAAGTTCCATATCAAATATGATGCTTGATGATGTAGTTATAGGTAGTAGAATATCTGAAGTCGATGTGAATATGCCAAATGGATGTAGCATAGCAATGAGTAACATCCAAGCTATGCAGAAGGCTGATAACATTGAAGTTATTCAAACATATGACCTTAGCTTTCATCAAATCAACTTTGTGTCAATCATCAATTATTATTTGTAGAGCTTTATGAACGGAATATAAGAATGATTCTTTGGCACTGTTTCATCTTTCAAGGCTGACTTTCAACTAAAGCAGGGAGGAAGATTATATCAGTACCAAAGCTCTTAGAAGATAACCCAGGGCTAATTTTTTATGTTATTCTGGACACAACTATGTTGTAACACTTTTTTCCAGTCTCTATAGATTTGTGTAAATGGATGTATATCATGCATCTGGTAAATTTATCTAGTCCAATCAGCCTGATCACTGTGGGTTCTGCTCTTATTTCCTAAAAGAATATATGAATATTTTGTTTCAAGATGCTACTCTAGTTTGATTAGTGGATAGACTAGTTAACTCAAGAATCAGAAAAGACTGTTTATTGATATGATTTTTTTTTTGTTGGGGGGGAATGGGGAATGGGGAATGGGGAATAAGGACTGCTTATTGACGTTAACTGCTGCATTTGTTATTATTGTTTATAAGATAGAAGTTGAATTTATGCTGCAACTCTGTGCCCTCACATCTGATTCGCAACTTTTTATCACAAATTGTTGTATAAATCCCTGGGCATGCATTGTAGCCTAATCTATGCATTGATTCATTTCAGGATGTTTATTGGTACATGCAAGAGGTTGAGGATTATGAAGAGCACTGATGCCATTGGCCTAGGTATGTATGGTCAATCAAACACTGCACTCACTGCATGAGCTATTCAACTAGAAAAAAAATTATAATTCTACATGTAATCTAATTTTTGTTACTATATTCTTAACTGAACCTTTTAGATCAATGTGCAACATGATCAAAATTCCGATTGCTTTGTGTGGGGTGTTCTCTCAACTTTTATCATGGGATTCTGAAGTATTGATATTTATTTACTGTTATTTTACGTAATCCAGTGAGAAGCTTATATGGTATTCTGAGAACTTAGGTGTCCCTGATGTGTCCTTTATTAACTATTATCTTTTGATGAAGTCCGTTGCATAAGTTCTGCCATTGCTTCTGCATATCAGTCTGATTTGTTCTGCAATTCATGGTCGTGAACCAATGAATTGTGTCCACCATTATATCTGCCTTAAAATTAATTTAATTAGGCTCATTTTTTTGGGCGATTTTGTTTCGTGCAGCGCCAAGGGCTGTGGAGAAATGCAGGAACAGAAACTAGCTACTGTTCAACATATTGTTGGTATTCATCCAGCAATTCTCGGTGATAAAATTCTGGCAGATGACAGAAAATAACATGATCCAAATTCATGCTTGGGGGTGTTGGAGGGCATCTGCTTTTCTGTGTTACCACATTACTACGTTTACTGTGATGGATTTTCATGTTCTGTAAGCTGTGATTGTTGTCCTGTTATTAAAATTATAAAACTCTCGTAGACCTTGTATTTTGGAGTGAACCTCTGAGATTGGATCTCCTCAAGGAGTTCTGACAAGTTCCTGTTCCCAACAGGTGCCTTAGTTTGTAAAGTGCGTTGTTTGTTGAACTACTTTGTTATGCGTGCTTGTATGGTGAAAAAAAAAAGACATCATCCATGTCATTAATTTGTAACCCTGTCTCCATTACCTGTCTGTCTGTGCCATACTTTCATGTTGCTCTGTCTGTTAATTAATATATGACGCCTGTTAATTATTATATCTATAGAAGCATTTAGTCAACTGCAATTGGAGCTGCAATCATGCACTGCAAACTTCATGTGGGCAAAATCATTTTCCAAGGATAGTTAAATATGACCATTAGTTGGGCAATTATTTTAAGGATCAGGCTACGGTGCAGTTGCATGATGCACTTGGACTGGATGCACTTGGATTGGTGGAGTCCACTAGCACCGTGAAAATCTAACTTGCTGCTATGAATTTCTGCTATAGTCCACCAAATCTCTGATTTGTTGCTAACCTTGTTGAAGTTTATTCATAGTTGAAGTTTATGCTTGCCGCTGAATAATTTTTCTCTGCACCAAGCATTAGGTGTTATTAAGGGGCACAGAAATAATGTAAGCCATGCATCTCGAGAGAAGCTGGTGGCCTTCTATTCTCTAACTGGGTGTACCTATTGGCTGGGTTGTAGTTTCTCATACTCGTGTTGCACGTGGAAGATTAGTATGAGGCTATGAATTGCCCAAGTGAGGCCATAGATAAATCCATCATCTTGTAAATTTGTGTTGGGGATGGGGCTTGGAACAAGTGCAGTATGATTGGAAGTGAGTGATAGAGCTGCTTGAACCTTATCCGCATTATGTCTTGAAGGCAAGGATCAATTTCAAGGACGCATGGTGTATGCGTTTGTGGGTGAAAAATAGTATTGTGTTAGTAAGTTACTTTGTTGGTAAATGAGCTTCTTGCCTTCAGATGAAGAGGGAACTTCTTCGAGCTTGTTAAATTCCGAAGCGCAATCAGGGGTACCTGTAAAAGATATTCCAATACTCTAAGTCGGCTTCCCTCTTAGAATTAATGTATGTGAAAAAAGAAGATGAATCTTATCTGTAGAATGCTCACAATTCTGGAGACAGATCCCCTTTTCAATCAGTCTCATGCCCATTGATCATTATTTTAATTTCAGCATAAATTGAACACGTGGCATGGCGGAGGTCCTTTTGAAAACCTATTTTCAATCAGTCTCATGCCCATTGATTTTATATATATATATATATATATATATATATATATATTTGCACAGATCTTGTTTTCCTTATCCTCCAAAAATATCTGGCCCCTCAGAAGGAAAGCACATGGTAAAAATATGGGATTCAATCTAGTAAAACCGATGGAAGCGCAAATGAATGAGAGGATTGTTGATGGTGGCGATCGAGTTTTCACCATAAATAAATATCGGGTGAGTTCTCCACATTCTGTGGCTGAATAGGGGGACAAAGGATATGCTCGCCCATTAATTCAATGCATCAGATACATAGCTAGAGCGTGCAGCAAACATAGTCGCAAGCAGGGCCAGGGAATGGCCTAACTTAGAAACTCCCACTCACTGCTGGGAAATAAGTAAACAGGAAGGGGTGAAAGATGGCATCTCGGACTCAAGAGAGTTCAGTAACTGTTACAACTGACAACAACTCTTCGGTCTTTGACACGTACGTGAATATGTGATACAGTCCTCATTGAACAGTATGAACATAATATGGGCGTACACTGAAGGCACACAAGTCGAGTCTGAATTTCCATTTACATATCTGGAGTATTCTTTATTCTTACTACAATAATACACCCACTAGTCACTAGTTAGATCAATAGTCTAGTTGTTTCTGTCCAGTGCAAGCTCATTTTTATATATTCCATGTAAAGTACTCGATGATTGAAATGGACTTGGAGTAGTTGTTAAAATTGAACTCAAAAGTCCATGAAGACGAGAGATCGATTTGAGAAATTATGAGCGTAATCACGATTGTTAAATTCCCACTATCTATATTTTATAACTCATGGGTTGACATAAAGGGGATAATTGTCAATAAATAACTAATCCCATTATAATAATACACGCAACAATTCAATTAGTATAGCAACACCCCACATGGCTTGGTTTCATATACCACAATTCTACTAATGCCAATCTTGGACAGACTCATGAACTTGAGGGGAAAAAAAAGAAAAAGAAAAATAAGGGTACGTTGAGATCCTAACAAGTCCAAATCTAGCAGAGCCAAGACGCAACAGGGAAAGCAAAACATAAGAGTTTTTAAACTAATATCTGGCAACATCAAGAGATTTAGATTCCGCTCCGTGGCCGAAAAAGTATAGTTTTAGGTGAAAAAGCACTTCTTTGTACACAAATTTCTTCCTTTGCTTTAATTGAAGTAATCTCTATCCACTATGGTAAAGATAATTTAGATTATCTCAATCTCATACATTCTTTGCATTCAACTTTATTTAAAGCAATACATGGGCTCCATTTGATTTAAGCTACTAAAATTTTTGGTAACCATGCATTTACAACTTCATTAATTTTGGTGATACATCTAGTTATATATCTCACAATAATTTATTAAAAGTTTCTAAAAATATTAATAAATAAGTTTACTTAATAGCTAGTAATTTTTGCTAAATATCTATTAACTTTCTTTTAATAATTAGAACTTCTATTTCACATCACAACAATTGTGCGATAAAAATTACAAACCACAAAATCAAACAAAGACTTAATTAATTATTTTTTTGTTTCCATAAAGCAACAAACTTTAACCCATCTCAACTAATAGCTTGTGATAACTTTCTTAGCCCACTTAGACTGTCTAGAAGATTATGACAGCAATCAAAATCTCATAATTTGTAAACAAGGATAAATAGTTAAGTAGGCAAAAGTTATCTCATTATACGTAATTTTGCTATTGTGTTGGTCCCTTTTTCTCAAAGCCATGGCCTAACTAGAGATACAACCAAAATCGCATTAAATGAATTCCGCGTTTGGTGGCATAGCAGAACCGTTGTTCTCACAATTGTGAGGCTAGCGATTCAAGCCCTCACAATCTATTATGGATAATAATTGAGTGAAGACACTAATCGCAGTAATTGTTTAATTACAAATATATCAGTAATAGTCTCATTTTTAAAATGAGTAAGATATAACGTGAGACTAGTATCAGTAATTGTCTGATTGTAATTATATTAGTAATAGTCTGAGTAAAACTTACTGTCCAATATATTAGTAATTGTCTCATTTTAATGTAAGATATATCAGTAATAATGTCATTTTCAAAACAAGAAAGATTTAATATAAGACTAATCTTAATAATTGTTTGCTTATAAATATATTAGTAATAGTCTCATTGTAATATAAGTATTAGTCTCGTGTATCTAAAAACAAAAAGGCATGAAATGATGAAGAAAATTACAGAATGAAGCCGATGTGATAATAACCATATGCGTTTCTGGTGGTGTTTTTAACTCTTTTTTGGGCAACGATCGGGTTTCTATTTGGATTTCAACCTAGTGATCTTTAATGTTGAATTATGATAAATGACAGCGTATGCGTGTTCTTCTTGTACGGTTGTAAGAACGCTTGCGAAAAATTGTAGGACCCATTAAACTGGGGGCTCAAAGTCTCATTACACGTTAGCCTAGCTGGTTTTATAAAGCCCAGTGAATCAAAACGATTGCTCATTTTATAAATACGAAAAAAAAAAATGGCAGCTTAGCTAATGGAATCTCTACCATTGATCACAGAGTCATTGCAGTGTCCTATCATGACTTGATTGGGCCCACCTGCGAGAATCTCACTGGGCCTACACAGATCAAAGACTATTGCAATCTCAATCAAAACTAAGAAACTAACATCATGCCAGCTGTCAAATCTGGCGACTTCTAAGTTTTGTAGCTCCGAATCATATGCATGGTGTCGTCGTAATTTGCATTATCAATTACCATCGCCCATTTCAAAAAAAAATTACCATCGCCAAATCCACCACCAAAATTTACGAATGTATATGAATACGCGACAAATTTGTTTCTCAATTTATGCAGCATTCATTTACAACATTGTATAACAATTATTTATAATAATAATTCATCATTTTTTTAATATATTAAATCATTTGGTATCTAAAAATTATATTGGACCCTAACTAATTCATATTCGAGTTATGTAAGATCATTAGGGTGACAAAACTCTCTCAACAAGTATTTAACGCAGCTGTATTCTCAAGTCTCGAACTCAGAACTTTGGTTAAAATAGAACAGTCTCATGTAATATTATAATTTAAATGTTAAACCATAACATTATAATAACTTACCAACACTACTTATCTTTTATATTAAATTACACTTTAAAATTATATTATAATGTATGTTAAAATCACAGGTATTATAAAGTTTAAATCGTATGCTATTTCAAGCTTATAAATAAATATCCACAACATTGGAGGAGTCTCCATTGATAATTTGATAGTTTATCTATAAATACTTACAGTCTTTATGATAGAGACAAAAGCCAAAGTGACAAATAATTAGATACTATGTTAATATATATGATGACTATAATCTTATTTATGTTTCTCCCTAGTATGTATATATTGAACGTAAACTTCTTTTTTTTTTTTTTTTGGGATTATATGTTAAGTGATTAAAATGAATAATTTAAAAAAATAGCAAGTAGGGTTTGATCATATACATCGCCCACATTGGTCATGCAAATATTAATACGTAAAAAATAAAGGGTTGTTAAAAGATTCTAGTAGTTGTACCTTCAGGACATGTGCTCCATTAATGGCAGCATCTCATCTCAACAACCACCCTCCAGTGAATGAAGCTTTCATAATTTCATTTTCAATTCAGTAATTCAATTTAAACTTTTAATTAAGGATATTCCCTTCTCATACCTACACCAATTGTGATCCACATGACTGACTCTTCACCAACCCATTAATGCTACTAAACTTAACGATAGAAACAAATTCCATTGTAATTGATCCCATCTCACCAAAAACCTCTAATTTAAGTTAAGTTAAGAGTGATTTTTTTTTTAAAAAAAAATGTCATAGCCGAAAGGGAAAAATAGAAACAATATTTTTTTTTTTTTACTTATTAACGATAATACGTACCATAATCGGGTTTGAATATTTATTAAAAAAAAAAAGAGAGTAATGCTGTGGCCAGCGCATGGGTTACGTTAATTTTCAGAATGGTAGGTGAACAAAAGGGAATGTCATATTTTTGTAATCCGAATTAATGACAACCAAATCTAAGTAATCTTATTAATTATAAATGGGGTTATGCGATTGGGGGATCCCAAATCAAAAAAAACAAAAAACTTTCATTAAATAATGAACGCTTACAGTACAAACATAATTAAAAATTAAAGTTAGAAATAATTTAGACTAGAAAGGGATTTGATCAATACACATGGTGATTGCAGAATAAATGGTGTGTTTCGTGGTCAAAAAAAGGTTCTTCTATAATGATGCTTTATTGTTGTAATTTTTGCAATTAATTAAGTAGTCCAATTGCTAGAATGAATTAATTAACAACAGCAATTTGGGAGTTAGCAAAATAATGGGATTTCTTCCATATGCCCATATGGGATGTCCGGTTATGTCATGTGATTTATGGGCATTTTCCTTATTTCTAAATCTTTAACTAATCTCTAATGATTAATAAATAACCAGCAGGTGCTTCATTCTATTCTATCATATGCCATCCAAAATATATTATTGTTGTTTGTGGGGTTTGGTCAGTTTAGTTGATTTTTTTTATTATTTATTTATTTTTTATACTATTAATGTCATTAGACTCATAACTTGATATTCAAACCATTTAATTGGCAAGTACATGATGATATGTAAGTTGTCTAAAACAGATGCATCTGTCCCTTCTAAACTTTAAATTACTTTTTTTTTTTTTCTATGAACAAAGATTTAAATAAAATAAAAGCTTTGGAATTTCTTTCTCAAAGGCCAAAAAAGAAAATGAAAATATATGACTATATAGATCAATCATTACTTATTGTCCTCTTCTACAGTAGCTATTTTTATATTTATATTGAGATATATAATAACGTATTTTCATGAATCTCTCTCTAAATATATCACAACGGTATGGTCGAATTGATTGAATTATTAAGATTTTTGGCCATTATGAGTGTTTGTTAGAGATGGGTCTATTACCAAATGGTAGGTGGGTCCCTAACGGACCAATCCGAATCACAAGAAATTACATCACTTTTATAATCATCTCATGAATTAAAAAGAAAAAAGAAAAAATATCCACGGTCCACCTGTTTTTTTTACTTTTTTAAAAATACATAATTTTTTTTTTACTGGAATCCACCTAAAGTTACATTTTTTTTTCACTTTTCCACTTCTGTTTGGAATCCGTTAAGAACACTAACGGAAACTTTAGAAAATGACAATTTTACCCCCTAAAACGAAAATAACAATTTCACCCTAAAAATTATCAAAAATAATAAGATTAAATCTAAATATTTTTCTCATCGGCCAATAAAGAAATTAATTCCACAACCATCAAATGCAGGTTTTTTTTAAACCCGTCTGTAATTAGAATGTTAAATTATAACAGTAGTATTAAAAATAACCCAATCTCGCAAACCATTAATTGAATTTAAGATAAGTAGAATTTTATTATTTGTTGAGTTATAATCTCTAGTAGTTAAGATTTTTTTGTACTTCATTAATGTACTAATAATGATATTAATCATTAAATCTAATTATTTTTGATATTTTTTAGGTTGAAATTATAATTTTTGTTTTGGGGGTAAAATATTTATTTTTGAAAAAGTTAAAAAAATGAGTGGACGGTGGATTTTTTTTTTAAAAAATAAAATAAAATTTTTGCATTGGATGCTTTTATAGACTGGTGTTGTATTATTAATTTTTTGTTATTATTTGAAAAAGTAGGGGATCCAGCTGCAATGCCGAACATGAAATTTGAAACATAAAATCTTTGAGATTATTACATCTTTGTATGTCGCGATGATTCCTTTTGAGTTCCGAGTATCGGGACCGTTTAAAGCAGTCAACAAATTTGACCGAAAAATAGGCGTGGTGCCACGTGGAAGCAGGACGAGGGAGATAATGAGGACGATGACGACATGGGCATCCCATATGGTGTGTTTCGGGCCACGTTGGCGCGTAAAGCGGGCCCACACGCAGAAAGCTTTAAAACGCGCAATTGCCATGCAAATGCAAAGTGCAATGCTACCTCGGTGTTCGCACAATTATTAATATGCAGACACTTTGCATGCATGATGCATTAAATGTGTTGAAGCATTAAACATACATACGCAAGTGTCCACTTCGGTGAAAATTAAGCTTCAATTGGACCGTGAAAAGAAACCTGACACACCATAATGCATTAAATATTTTACTAGGGTTTTTATTTCATCGTTCAAGTAAAGTTTTTAGCCAAAGAAATTGGAATTTGTTACTCAACAAGAAACCCAAGAAACGGGAAATTTCTATTTTAGTATTGCTACTAGCTAGATATCCAAATGGACGGGACGGGCATGTATATTAATGGTGATCGATATTTATTATCTCACCACAATTTTCGCTTTTTACTTGTACGTTCGATTCCAATGAGTTGTCCCATCTTACGTGTAATGTAACATCTTGCGAGTGGCTTATATCAGGAGAATCTCTTTTGAAATGTTCGATACGACTCATCATAACAATTAAGCTTAATCTCCTCGAAAAAATTAATTTTCGTTGAGCTTCAAAACCTTTGAGTAATTCCTTATTATGATATCGGCCAAATTGATTGGTAGTGACATTTCAATGAGTTAAGCTAATAACGAGAAAAATAGATGGTGTAGTCTTTTGGGACCATGGAAAAGATGTAAATTATGTGATTTAAATTATACTCTCTCAATACTGTTACTAGCTAATCTCAAAATGAATGCATGTGTCAAAATACTATTAGATAGATGCACGAATGACATGTTGTACATATTCTATGTGAGTCTCTCTTAATTAAGTCTCTTAAGTATGCTAGGGATGGCAATGGGGAGGGGAGGAGGTCAACACCCCCGTATCCATCCCCGATATTCTGCATATATTTACATCCCCTCTTTGTCCCATCAGAATTGCTTGAAGGGATTCTCGCCCCCTCCTCAAATAATAATAGGGGATCCCCTAGAATTCCTGATCCTCGAATAACTGATATATTTTTAATTTTTGAACTTAGTTTAATCATATTAACCTGAAAATATATAAAATAAAATGAGAGTGATTATGAATGGCCTTTATTTCATTCTACTCCTTCAAGCTTTTAGTATATATAATATTCAAATAATGATTTTCAAAACAAACTTTAAATAATGTGATTTTTATACAATATTGACATGATTTTGTCCATGAATGATGATACATGCTGATCACCGACTGTGGCACAATAAAGTCACATGTGTGGATGTTAGTTGACGTTGCGATGAGTTAGGCTACTCGGTCACTGACAACGCGACGCACTATTGAGCTATGATGAGATGAAGACGGGTTGGGTGCTTGCTATTGAGCGAATAATTTGGAAAGGATGTGCAAGACTGTGAGGGAGTGATTTAGAGTTTGATTTGTAAGTTATGAGCTTGTGGGATTTTGTGCTTTTGGTTGTAATTAAGTCTAAATTATATTAAACATTTTATATTAACTAATATTTATATTATTTGTATAAATATTTTGATATTTACACCAATCTTTAATATTTTACAATTTAAAATATATTATTTATTCACTAATAATTCTAGAAAAATAAATTAAAAATTAAAATAGAGAAATGAGGAGGGGATAAGGATTTCACCTCATCCTTTTCCCTTCTCCGAATAAGAAATTGGATATAAAATCATCCTCATACCCTTCTCAAATGGGAAAAATCCCCAAAGTCTCCCGTCCCCATGGGGACCTCTGCCATCCCTACTCACTGCATCTCACAATAAACGTAGTCTAGAATTTAACCTAAATAATGCAAGTTCAAAATTATAAGTGTAATAATGAACTTCACAAGGAATGGTCCTCAAATTTTATAAGTGTTAGGAGTATTTTCAAAATGTTAAGACCACAAGAGTTGTTTTGATATTATACATCAAAAAAATTTCAGAACCTAATTAGCGTATTTGTCCTATTTCATGATATTAGCGTGACTCTACTCATACTGATAGATTTATTATTATCATAACTGTGTTGTAGTATTGGAGGGGAGTGGGGGGAGTTTATCTGAACACATTCTAGATGAAATTTCGGCGCCAAAGGATCAAATTCCAGCTCTTAAATGTCGATTAGACAGTTAATTGGATATGCCAATGATAACAATAGAAAATGATATTAAAGGGCATTAAAGAGCACACTGATGCGCCGATTTGATGAAAATTTGCGGGGACTGCTGTGAATTCCTTCAAGGAGTTTGAGTTTTGTCTCCTAGAACACAAGCACTGCAAGAAATTGGTTAAAAACATCGCTAAACCTAATATACTAGGCGTTGCAGCTGGCCCCCAGAAAAGAAGAGTTAATTAAAACCTGCTCCCTCCCTAGTTAATTTCAACACGCAAGTTAAAAAGGGAATCATTAAAAGTGGATTTAGTTTGCCTAACTCGGATTAAAAAACAGGGTTAAATAGACATTGTGATTAAAAAATGATTAGTTTTTTTCCATGACTTAAAAGACTCGAGAGGCACTGGTACTGTGTGACGGATGGTTGATTGATTTCATTTCAGGACTCGTGTTCCCGGGTAAAGGAGTTGACAATTGGTAACGCAGTTCATCAGTTGAGGTTCCCCATGTGCTGAATAAACGTCAACAAATAGGTAAACGGCGTTAAGCCCATGCGGGCTTTTTTAGATAGACCTAGAAAATTCGGGCCCCACGTGAGTGTCGGAATTATTGACTGTGGGTGACATTGCTTCTCCTCGCTGTCAAGTCTCTCTGCCATCCGTAAGATGCTTTCTCTCCGGGAAGGTACAAAATATTTATTACTTCGGGACTCTTGCTTGCGCGCCCTCATTTTTGCTCAGCACTCGCAGGTCAAGATACACGCACGTTCCATGTAATGCAAATCATGTATTTAAAATAGAAATTTACTTAGATGAGATCAAAGTTACTGAAATTTACTACGAACGACTAATGGAAGCAAAATTTGAAAGTACTGTATGTGAAAGGGAAGGCGATGTAAGGGTAATAAAGATATCGTCTGCATATGAGCGGTCGATTCAATACAATGGTGGGACCAACTTGCGGAAATAATATCCGTGATTTCTTAATTCTTGTCAGCAGTACTTGCTTCATTTACCAATTACCATTCGGTTAAAAAAAAAATGGACACGGCTCAACAAAAATGATAGGACAAAAAACACCAGACCCTAAAGGTAGCTTCAGCGTATGCCCAATTCATGGTCTCCGAACTACTGACACTCCTAGAAACGAACGACCCAACATGTGGGTGTCTGAGCCCTATTTTGCAATTCGATTGAGTACCATTGCCTTTTTCTTTTGAAACTACTCTTAAATCTTAATCGCTATTAATTTTTTTTTTGGGTAATTTTTAAAAATTTCTCCTTAGGTTTGTGTTTGTTGTAAGTAGATGGCGATAATTTATTTATTTATAAAAAATTTTCTATCGTCAGTTAACTTTAACATTAACCGTTAGTTGACTGTGCAAAGACAATATTACCCTTAACAATAATTTGTAGACGAAAATAACTAAAAAAAAATTAAAATTGTTGGCGCGAAAAGCACAAACCCTATTTTTTGACAATTTTATCCTTGTCAATTCTAAAGATTTATAATATCATAGGTAAAGATTATAACTATTTCATTTTCAAGTTTTTTATTTTATCTTTTTTATAGGAGCTTTAAGAAAATATTAATAATTTAAAGAGAATTTTTCAAATTTTTAATTTTATTTTTTTTAGGAATTTTAAGAAAATATCAATAATTTAAAGAGGATAAAATAGCCAATAATTTTAATTATTTTTTAGTTATTTCCGTCTACAAACTGTTGTTAAAGGTAATATTATCTTTGCATAGTCAACTAACGGTCAATATTAAAATTAACTGACGGTAGAAAATTTTTTATAAATAAATAAATTTTCACCATCTACTTGCAACAATCCTAAAGCTCAGGAAAATTTTTTAAAAATTATTCTTTTTTTTTCTTCTCACAGTGTTTGGGTGTTTAATGCACCAAGATATGCAATGAAAAAATTTCTACGTACTGCATCATTATAATAGCCTGCATCCTAGGTTCCTAGGCCTTTTTAATTTTACGAGTGCATGCACGGAAACTTGATATCATGAATGATGGTATGTGGTAACTAGTAATTAACTACCTATGAGCCATTGCCCAGCAGTTCCGTACTAGACCAGCTCTTGCGGTCCCTCCCGCATCACAATCATGTTCGAACGATTCAAACCTAATCGACGGCTATTATCCATGATTAAAATGAAACTTCTATTGCGTTGTTTTGTGTTTCGTCGTATAGGATCATGACCTTAGACGCCTACTGTATGCGGATCATGCATGAATAACAGAGAAGTCCAACTAAGCAATGTCTGAATCACTTGCGGTTTCTATGAGTGAAGAGCACGTGCCACATGGATAGTGAAATGGAAGTTGCGTTGCGTTCGTGATACAATTTTTTTACAATGGCGCGTGAAAGGGGGACTTAATACAAAGTGCACGGAGCATGTAAGAGATGCCAACTCTTCAGTTAACAGGTCGGTGGCCATAACGTGCTCTAAACAGAAAGAGTCCCGGCCGTTTGACTGGTTACGTAAAATATTTAAACCCAACACGTGCCGGTTACGCGGTTAAACCCAGAAATTACCTTTTCCAATGAATATAAATATTAACCTATCGCATACGCAGAGAGAAAGAAAGCTGGATAGAACAAGTAGAGAGAGAGAGAGAGAGAGAGAGGAAGTAGATCAAAAGGCTTTTGGTTTCCTGGATCTTTTTGGGGATATTTAAAGAAAAATAAAAATAGAGCTAGAGTTTTAAAGAGAGAGGGAAATGACCTGGGATTTCTTTCTATCTTCATTATCACATTCTCGTTTGTCTCTTTTACTTTTATTATTTCATTTGATCCCATGCTCGTATCGCTAAACTCGATCTTACCATTTTGTCTTCGTTCGCACAACTCTTAGATAGATCAAAACAAAATCTCTTTTTCTTTTTCTTCCTTCCCTTCGAAACGAAGAATACATTGGAAAAAAGAAAAGAAAAAAGAAAAAAAGTGTTGTTACCTTTTGGATTTGTGACGATGGCTACCGGTTGGAGAAGAGCTTTTTGCACGACGATCCCTAGAGATCCAGAAATTGCAGCAGTTTCAGAGAAGCAGCAGCAACAGAGTGCAAGTCCGAGTCCGAGTCCAAGCCCCAGAAGCTGTACAAAGCTAGGGTTTTTTAGCAACCCTTCTACTCCTCGATTGCAGTCTCAGCCAGTGTCAAGCCCAGGCATGCGTTGCCGGACTGCAACTCCCGAGGCACCTTCAACAAATGAGAGCCCCAGACTCCAATGCAAAACCACCCCCAAAGCGACTAAAACACTCAAACAATCTCTCGGCTCAAATCCATCTTCTCCAAGATCTCCTCTCAAGCTCTCTCTTTTCAGGAACAGCTTCAAGTTCAGAGTAAGAATTTGAACGCCGTGCTAATATATCTCAAAGTGTTTTGACTTTCAATTTTAGTTATTTTTTATAGAAATTAATTGTACTTGTTGTTATTATTGCTATTTCCAGACTAGCTGCGGGATCTGCTTGAACAGCGTGAAGAGAGGTCAGGGCACAGCCATTTACACTGCAGAGTGTTCACACGCGTTTCATTTCCCTTGCATAGCTTCGCACGTGAGGAAACATGGAAACCTCGTGTGCCCCGTCTGCAACACCACCTGGAAAGACGTTCCTTTACTCGCCGCTCATAAGAATCTCAATCAAGAGAACCTTAACCGAAACGACGACGATTCACCCAACAGCACCACCACAAAGACCAAAGTTGAAGAGAAGAAAATGATTGAACCTTCGCCGAGACTCGTTAAAACTCCGAAACAAGAACCAAGAGTAGCTCCATCGGAATCTAGATCTTACGATGACGACGAGCCTTTGTTATCTCCAACAGCCGCTGCTGCTGCTCGTTTCAATCCAATACCTGAAGCAGACGAGAATGTCGAAGGCGATGGATACGACGTCGAAGAGTTTCAAGGATTTTTCGTTAATCCTAATCCTTCGTCTTCAATCAAATCCGATCAAGTTCAACTAGAATTCAACGGAAGACAATCAAGAACAGTTCAGCTCAGATTGCTTCCAGAATCTGCCGTTATCTCGGTTGGTAAAAATTACGAGACTTATGCGGTGGCATTGAGAGTTAAAGCACCGCTACCGGCACCTCCCGTTAACAGCAACAATACGGCCTCGCATCGTGCGCCTGTCGATTTGGTGACTGTACTAGATGTGAGTGGAAGCATGACCGGAGCCAAGTTACAAATGTTAAAACGCGCCATGCGTTTGGTGATATCGTCTCTCGGCTCGGCTGACCGCCTTTCTATTGTCACTTTCTCCGCGTGCTCCAAGAGATTGTTGCCTCTGAGGAGAATGACGGCTCAGGGTCAGCGCGCCGCTCGGCGCATTATTGATCGGCTGGCGTGTGGCCAAGGGACTAGTGTGGGTGATGCTTTGAGAAAAGCTACTAAGGTGCTTGAAGATCGGAGGGAGAGAAATCCCGTCGCGAGTATCATGTTATTATCGGACGGTCAGGATGAGCGGGTCCAGCCTAGTTCAGCTAATCATAGGTATGGAGTAAGCCACGGGTCTTCAACTCGTTTCGCGCACATTGAGATCCCTGTTCATTCGTTTGGGTTTGGACGGAGCGGCGGCTACAGCCACGAGCCAGCTGAGGACGCTTTTGCCAAATGTGTTGGCGGACTACTAAGTGTTGTGGTGCAAGATTTAAGAATCCAGCTTAGCTTCGCGCCCGGATCCGCGCCAGCTGAGATCTCAGCTGTTTATTCATGCAATGGACGGCCCGCATTGCTCAGCTCCGGCTCAGTGCGGCTGGGCGATTTATACGCCGAGGAAGAAAGGGAGTTACTCGTAGAGTTGAGGGTCCCTACACCGGCGGTTGGGTCCCAGGCCCGCCACGTGATGTCAGTGAAGTGTCTATACAAGGACCCCGCAACTCAAGAGGTCGTATACGGCGCGGATCAGCCGCTTTTGGTTCCATGTCCACATACGGTTAGATCATCCGCACCAAAGATCGAACGGTTGAGAAGTTTGTTTATCAGTACACGAGCAATAGCCGAGTCGCGAAGATTGATAGAGCACAATGATTTTACCAGCGCGCATCATTTGCTTGCATCGGCTCGAGCTCTGTTAATCCACTCCAGCTCAGAATCGGCTGAAGAGCATGTGAGAAGTTTGGAGATTGAGCTGGCAGAATTGCATTGGAGAAGGCAATATCTGTTGGAGCAGCAACAGCAACAACAGCAGCAGATGATGATGATGCAACGTCGAAGAGTGAGCGATAAGGAAGTGATGGTTGTGACTGATGAGAACGGGGAGCCGCTTACGCCTACGTCGGCTTGGAGAGCGGCTGAGAAGCTGGCTAAAGTGGCTATGATGAAAAAGTCGTTGAATAGAGTTAGCGATTTGCACGGCTTCGAAAACGCAAGATTTTAATTTAATTAGATATTGCATAACCAAGAAAACAAAACAGCTATTATTTGGAGAAAGAAAAAAACTTTAAAAAAAAATGGAGCAGGAATATAATATATATATTAGGGACAAGCTGATAGCAGACGGCGCGGGGGCCTTTCTACATAGGCTGATAAAAATGGCCCACATCGATTTGATTGGGTTGCTTGTATAATTTTGAGCTTGTCCGTTGTCACAGCCCAAAGGGATAAGAGAGGCTCCGTTTGTTTGTAGTGATTGATCATGATCTTGATGATGATGATCACCAACTTAAATTTTAAAAAGCTGTGAATGCTGGCGTAATGGAGCTTTTTTTATTTTTATTTTTTTTCCCTTTCTTAAAACCTTTTTGCTTTTGCTTTTGTGTTATATATTCAAGTCCTGATAGGGGGAGTAGGAATGGTCTAGTAGCCTAGGACATAATGATTGTATACATGATGATGATTGAGTAATGTTGTTAGCATACTGCCTTTGATTCTTATAACTACAGCTAATCTTGTAACTCTTGCGAGGGCAATCATGGGCTACTTGTCAAATGACTATGTGAGACCATACGCCTATCTCTTATTTTGCTGTTGCATATGTATGAGTGCGCCGTTTTAAACCAATTTACAAGGTTGGAATCAACCAGAATCTGCCTGTCCACTGTACTGGTCCTGTATCCAAACAGAGCCCATTTTAATTCATTCTTTGAAAGCTTACGGATTTAAACTGTTCGTCCTGTGTGCATGTATTGGCATTGGCGTTGGCATTGTATTTTACTGTAGCAGTTTTCCGTTGTCTGGTCCTTTTCTGAGTGAGTGTTAGCATTTCATGGTCCACTGCAGTCGTCAATCAGCAGAAATCGTGACTCACCTACCAACGGCGGGGATGGAGCGGCCAGTACATCAAACATAACGGCACAGATACGCTAGTGATCATGTGACGAAATGGGAGGGGGGGACCGCACGTCATCCGTCGGCTCCTCTTTTGGTACTAGAAAGAAGAGCAAAATTGAGCATGCGCGTACAATGGGACACTTGAGTTACGTTCTTCTACATGTGGGAAGCCGCAGCTCCACGTTTCTACGACTTGAACAACAAGTTTGTTTTCCATTAAATATTGTGTGATGGCGCATAACATTAGGATATGATCTTTATAGGAGCGGTGATTTTGTTGAAATCAAGAAGTAGAAAAAGGGATATATTGCTTTTGGATATTATATAGCCATAATAATTAGAAGATTACACTTTCTAGGGAAAGTGGAAAAAAGGTAGATCCAAAAAAAGGTTCTCATGTTCTCATCTCTGTTTCAGGCCAGTTAGGTACTCCCAGTAGATTATTGTAAAGTTCAATGTGCCACTATTTGGGAAAATCTCATAGTAGAAAAGCTAAAATCACCGTGAAACACAGTGTACATATGTGTACATTGCAATATGTGTTACTTAGGCTGGAGGACAAGAAGTAACAAGCTGTATAATAAAGCAAACTATAGCGTCAGTGACCCACAAGCCAAGCTGTTCTCCATAAAAACCCGATAACGTACGTGTACTTGCTGTCTTTGGAGTCCTGGTTCTATATAGCTTTTTATGTACCAGTGGGAGCTGCGGAGACAAATAATCTCAAAGGTGTGGTGTAATTACTCTGGTCTATGTCTATCATGTCACGGACGAACAACAGTGGTACGAGTAACCACAATACTTGTCGAAGTTAAAGCGTCAAAGTCTTAGGCTGCGTTTACTCGACGAATTCAAGAATAGGAATCCGAAATTTGAATGATTCATGCCTTTACTTGATAAAATAAGGAGGGGAATGAGAATCATTTTTGTACGCCCCACAATAATTTGAGAATTAAGAATGGAAACTTGATTCCCAAGTCTCTCATTCCCGACTTTTTTCATTCTATCCCCATAAATTTTTAATTATTTCGAAAATACCCCCACTTCAGATAAAAATATAAATAGCAAAAAATTAAAAAAAAAAAAAACCTAAAAACCTAAACTCTCTCTCTCGCACAAGCCTCCCAATCAAATGCCATCGAAGCAGCTTCCATCACCGTCGCGCCCAAACTCATCCAACATATTTGTCATCACTGTTCGTCTCCGTTGTGGACACCAGCTAGTGGCCGGTTTCGTCTCCGTTGGGCCGTGTCAATTTCGTCACCGTTTCAGTTTCGTCCCCATCTAATTTCGTCTTCGATTTGTCTCTGATAGCCGCGGTTCCGATTTGATGCTGCTGCTGCTGCTAACGGTGATGATTTGTTGTTCTGACGATGACGATTCTGATTTTGATTATTTCTGTTAATTTTTTTTTTGAGAAATTGATTATTTTGTTGAGGATGATTATTTGGGAAATGGATTAATTTGAGGATTATTGTTTTTTTGGAAATAAATTATTTAGTTGATGATGATGATGAATCTGATTATGATTATTATTATTTTTAAATGGATTATTATTTTGCTAATGATAATCTTTTATTTTGATTATTATAATTAATTAATAATCTAAGAAAATATGAATATAATTAATTAATATAGTAACAACAACAACAACAATAATAATAATAATTGTTATTATTATAATTAATTAAGGGTATTTTAGTAATTTGAAATAATTAAGCTCATTCCGATTTCGATTCCTACCGCTTAAGTAAACAATATATATATATATATATAAAGTTGGGACTTGAGGAGGTGATGTAGCATCACTATTTCTCATCTTTGCATATTCTCTATTATCTAATAAATAGAGAAATTTTCTTTTAGATTTGACTTTTCATCTTCTCATAATTAATTTGATTGTTATTACACAATAATAATTATGTAAAGTTTTTAATGAGGCATATTCTTTGTAATGAACATCCAAGGGGGAGTGTTATGAATTTATTAAAATAAATGTAGATATTCATAACATATATCTCTTAGTCTCCCCACTATCTCTCAGTAGTAACCTTTAGCTTCCCTATAACTCCCACTATCTCACAATGAATTATGATCCATAATTTTTCATTAATTTTATGGAGTGATTATGTAACTATAAAATGAGAGCTCATCTTTTTGTTTTGTACACACACAATTGGAATGAACAAAATCACTCTATAATATATATCTCATTTTATTCTTTATCTTACGTTTCTTCTTTATCTTGTGTTTCTTCTTTATTTTTGTTGCTGGCTAATAGCTTCTATATATATATATAAAGCTGGGACTACAAGAGGTGATGTGGCATCACCATTTCTCATCTTTTTATATTTTCTATTATCTAATAAATTGAGAAAATTTCTTTTAGATTTGGCCTTTCATCTTCTTATAATTAATTTAATTGTTATTATAAAATAACAATTATGTAAAGGTTTTAATGAGGCATATTCTTTGTAATGTTATACATTTATTAAAATAAATGTGGATGTTCATAACATATATCTCTTAGTCTCCCCATTATCTCCCATTAGCGACCTTTAGCTTCCCTATAACTTCTAATATCTCACAAGAAATTATGATATATAATTTTTCATTAATTTCATGGAGTGATTATGTAATTATATAAGGTGAGTTCATCTTTTTGTTTTGTATACACACAATTGGAATAAATAAAATCACTCTATAATATATTCTCTCATTTTATTCTTTATCTTACGTTGCTTCTTTATTTGTATTGCTGGCTAATATATTTTTTTGTTTTTTATAAGGCTGGCTCATTGATAAAAAAAAATCAATTCATATTTTTTATCAGTTTCATCAAGTGTAAAATAAAAAAAAAAAGATAATACTAAATTCTTTTTTCAAAGCTGTGTGAAGCGCGGTTCTATTTTCTAATTTATTATAATTCTCATTTTTCATTCCGATTCCAGTCCATTCCAATTACTGACAAGTAAACGCAGCATTAGTCTAGTATTGGTCTGGTTGTGCTCCTCAGCTACATAACTAAAGTAGAAAAATGCTAAGCAGACCGAATCTATGAGCTTTTCGGCCTAGTCTTCTTCGACCCATGGGCTGGTAAGCCTGCGACATCCCTCAGAGGCCCAGAAGCACGCCATCCCCTATTGCAGCGTTGATGGATGATGCCAAATCCGTCGCTAAGAAGACAAACATCCTGGAGGGCATAGTTCAATTGAACCTGGGTTGGATTCTGAACCTCCCATTGGGTTTGAGTGGACCTTCTCTGTGAACGAGGCACTTGTAGCTTTGCGATATTAATGAAGCATCTGCATAACTCACTAGCATCTCCGCAGCAAATCAATTATCAAAAGCATGAAGGACTAATTAAAAAATCGTGATACTGCAGAAGTTCTTTCATGGAGACCGAAAGGGAAGAAATCCCCAACAAAGACATTTACACAAGCGTGTCTCTATATAATGAAGTACATTAATTACATGGATTTATAGTGGTTTCATCGGTACAAGGATCAGGCTCACCTCTATCCTAGGAGGTTGGAAGGCACCCAAATGAGAGTTAGGAAAAAAGTGTCTTATAACAACACTTGACGAATTGAATGATCCCACATAGGGATCTACACTGTTATACTATTCAAATGAAGAATACAGCAATGCCGAGACTCACAACAAGGTGAGGACGTTTTCCTCTTATTCAATTGAGGAAGTGAATGAAGTGCCATTGACAAACTGGTATTCAAAAAGCTCACTTCTGGTTTTGTTCTATCTTGGCTCGAACCTTTTGCTCGAAAAGAGATGTATCTGTTTCAAGGCCAAACATTCTGTTTAGAGCATGCATGTTCTCAAGGGTCTCGTCTAGAGTCCTGCTGTCACTCCCATCACATCTCAAGTGCTGCATTGGACCATGAAGAAGCTTATTCACGATACCACGGCTAAGGTCATCGACAGCCCTCCTTGTTTTCTTTGAGATATCATCACCCATCTTTGATAGGCATTTATCTAACTCTGCCACCCTGATTCTCTCAGCATAAGCTCTCAATTTCTTAATAGTAGGAACAGTCTCCAATGAATCCCTCCAAGCTGCAAACTGTTTTGATTCCTCAGAAATAATAGCCTGAGCTTCCATTGCTTTTCGGAGCCTGTCCTCTTTATTAGCAGCCACTACCTCCTTAAGGTCATCAACATTGTAAACCCGTGCAGTTTCAACATCTGCAACACAAGAGCCCACATTACGAGGAACGGAGATATCAATAAAGAGCCTCACACCCCCAACTGCAGCCTCAACGGGAGGAAGGTCCTGAACATGATCCTTCAAGAATAATGGAGCTTCAGATGCTGTGCTGGTGAAGACCACATCTGCATCAGCAGCACAGGACAACATTTCTGAGAGAGGTTTATAAATTATCTCAACACCGTTGAGCTCCTCGCGGATGGCTGCAACTCTCTCTTCTGATCTGTTTACAACCACCATCTTAGTGCATCCTTTGGCTACCAAGTGTTTTATCACAAGCTTCCCCATCTTGCCTGCTCCAATAACCAACATCCGGGCAGTGGCATGTGAAGATTCAGGAAGCTTCATCAAAGCCAGTTCAACAGCAGCAGAGCTGACGGAAACAGCCCCAGCAGCAATATTTGTCTCGGTTCTAACCCGCTTACCAACACTGATTGCATGCTTGAACAGTCCGCTAATGTTCCTTCCAAATCCAACAACTCCTTGACCAACTTTGACAACTTGTTTAACTTGAGCAAGAATTTGCCCTTCTCCCAGCACAAGGGAATCAAGACCCGCTGATACTTCAAAGAGATGCTGTGTAGCATCTTTGTTATACAGCAAAAACCGGTGCTCACAAAGCTCTGCAACGGGGATCCCACTTGTCTGCAAATGGAAACACTATTAGTCTAGATCTATTGGCAATCTCAAATTCTCATACTAAAATTAATTCAGCAACTAAATTTGATAAAAACAAATAAAATCAATCCACTATGGCTCTGATAGACAGATGCCATTAAAAAAAAAAAGAGGGTAAAATGGGTTAATGCCAGAAATCTTAGGCGAGTTAATGAAGCAGAAATGGTACAATAGGAGAACAAAAGCACCTTTGACATCCACTCAGTCACTTCTTTGACTCCACGATGCTGAGAGAGAGCTACAACATATATCTCCATTCTGTTGCAGGTGCTAAGGACAGCGGCCTCCTCTATATGATTTAAGTTACACAACTCTCCGATGGCCCGTGGCCATTCAGCCTCAGGAATGGCAAGTTTTTCTCGCATCTCAACAGGTGCAGTGTGAACACTGAGCCCAATGACCACAATGCTGCTCCTTTCCTTCGTGTATCCTGACAGATATAAAATGTGAAAAACTAGGTAATTGGCGATTGAATAGTTTGCCAAAAGCACAAAAACACTCCAGAAATTCCAGTAATCACAGCACTTCCTCAGGTCAAAAGACTCAAAATGACCTTACTTGTTAGTAAGGTATCGTAGATATGTCAGGCGTTTAATTAATTCTACAATGACCTGGTCAATCTATAACTCAACTGATCACCACCGGAAATAGATTTTCTTTTCTCATTATTAGAATTCCACATAATGGTGGACAATTAATTAACACATGTGCACAGACATACATGTATATTATAGAAAAGGAACAAAGTCACAGGAATTGAAATAAAAAAATTAATTAGTCATTGTAATAAGAGAGCCTCAATCATCTGCTTAGGGAAAAACAAAACAAGCCCTAATGAAAATTAACCACCGGCATTCATCAAAATAATCAAATAAACGGACATTCACGTACGGTCAGGGGCAGAGGCCTTGAGCTGCTCGAGGGCGGAAGCGGAGGAGGGATCAACTGCGACTTCGCATCTAACAACGCCTCTCCGGCTCTGCTGCAAATTTCTCTCGTTCCGATTTGGTTTACAAGCCACCCGTATTTGTTGACCGAGTTGACTTTGAACACCCTTCATAAACAACGCTGAAGAAGAAGAAGAGGAAGAAGAAAGATTGAATAACAAAGTTGTTTCCATCTTTGAACCGGCCAAAGCGGTGGCAAATCCACTTGAAAACGACATGATTCTGAATCTTCGTTCAAAAATTATCTTGTGCCCTAATGATAATAATGATAAAACCCCCAGACCCCTCAAAAAAATTGACGCCGGATGGGAGGGTATACAGAGGTTTTATGGGCTGTTGAACAAATCTCCGTGGAGCTTTTTCGTATTTGGTTTGATTTGGTGTCTTTGGCGACTGCAAAAATGTGGGACTTATGGGTCGGTGCGAAATTATTGACTTTTTTTTTCCTCTTTTATGGGGGCAAAAGAGGGAATTGGGACTTCGCGATTTCTCTACTTTGATTTCTTAACTCTGATTGGCGGGTGGATTACACGTTTTATCCACACTCCTCCCTATCTTCTCTCTTCTGGCCCGCCCATTGAATTTTAGGACTTTTTAGTATTCTGTTTGGTGAATTGATATAGGCGCACGGTCACGGTCACGCTCTATAAAGGGTCTCGGAACGGGATATGATGAGTTGGAATTTGTAAATTTTAAACTTGTTTTAAATAATAAATAGAAAGAAAAATGTGTTTTAATTTTATTTTCGATTAGGATTTTAAATTTTGATTGGGATCTTAAATTATTTCCAATAACATGAGTTTTTTATTATATACCGTAGATTACACAACAAAGATCAAGTCATATGCTATAATTAACAAGTCATACATCATATATATATATGTGATTCATTAAACCAACTTATCATACATATCTAAAAATCCACACTTCAAACCATTTGAAGATTTTCAAACATTCCAAATCCTAACCCCGAATAATAAATAAGAATAAAATTTTATTCCGAATTTCATTTCGAATTGGCTAAAATCTCTAATATCGATCAAGATTTAGAAATTTCTACCAACCCTAAATCAAACTCCTTCTATTAAAAAAGTTTATACTTCTTCTTCATAAAATCTTTGATAAACAGAAGGAAAGAGGGGGTGTTTTTCCCCTACCCAACCTTTACCTTTCCAAATTAAATAATTTTGGCACTTTTCTTTAATTAATTTTTGCTTAAACTGTTAAACGTATTCTTTTTTTTTCCCCTCTCTTTCAAATAAGTTGACCGCGGGCTCGGTTGAAATTCTTAGTGTAGATGTGGAAAAAACCGCGTAATGACTATGATTAGAACGGGTAGAAAAGGGGAGTTTGAAAGCATCAATGTTCTTCTGATTCTTTAATTTGTCCACAAGCCATTTGCCAGTCATGATATAATTATTCAAAAATTAACATCAAGAGATTCGAGATTGGTAACGTGTCACTCTCTCATCCATCAGATTGATTATCCCATGATATGAACCAATGGTATTTGATGATTTCATGTGAAGGTCTAAAGCAGATAGATACAAGGAAAGAGATAAGATGGGAAGCGGCAGTATGTGATGGGTATTCGTTTTTAAGATTTCAGCCTCTCCATTTGCCACCAATTCGATGGCAATGTCGTGGAGAGGATCTACACTCACATTTCAGGATTCGCATGCATGCAGGCTATCCTATCTAGCTCTTTTTTTTTTTGGGGACAATTAACTATTTTTACATAATCTGATAAATTAATTAATCATATTACACTTAGTTTATCAATGGAATGGCCATTTCAAGTTTCATCATCAAAGAAATACTTGTGGAATAATGAAATAATCACAGTACCAACCCAATATCTTATTGGATCCAAGACAGTCTTTACCTTAGCGCCAAAGGATGTTTACAAAGAGATCATTACGAGACTTCAATGCATTTTTTTTAATATCTGCAAAATGATGAGGCAAATTGTACTTGTATTGTGTTTTACTAAGTAACAACAAATCAAAGCCAGAACAGATGTCCAGCAGGTCCTTTCATTCGCTTTAGTATTCAGCCTTGCATATTAATTAGTTGACACTAAACTAATAGAGAAATATCTTTAGCTTCAATTTAGCTTCTTTTCATTTTAGTACATGAATTGGCGTGACAGTAATGCTTGTACCATATTCTGTTGCATATCTCTTATAATTTATTAAATTTGTGCAGGCAAATGGCTGTCCGTGTGATTGAAATACTAACTTCAGGATGTGGACAACGATTTTTTCAGTTTTCTCTGAGACTGAGCCCGAGTCCTTAAGGGCCCGAGCACCCACTTGTCAAAGGATGAGTCCAATGCACAATCGAGTAATGATATTTAACCTCCCACCACTTCCCATTTTTCAAATAATTTCATTTATTTTCAAAGATTACCATTCCTTAAATAATAAGAGTTATTTTCAATTTGCAGACATAAAAAACAACATTCAAATTGAACCCATGAATTTCAACTTTAATCAAATTGCTCCCATTCCGTTAAAACTTGACCAATAGCAAAAAATCTAGGTGTCCTCAATGTCTGTGCTTGAAGCTGAATAACTGCTTTGCACCAGGATTATGCTCTCAATGTCCATTCTACTTAATTGAACGCAGTGTTTGTATACGCCACTCCTGGTTGTGGTAACTGGGTTCACCTCTGTACAATTTTTTTTTTGGGGGGCTGTAAAATAATTAAAGAGTGATTTGATGAGATATGATCTTGATTTGAATTATCGTGAAGTCGGTTAATTAGGGCTTCTGTTATTGTGTTTGGGTGTGAGTCCATACTATATTTTTGACGCAGCAGAATTGGAAATTAGGTTTTCTTTTTCTTTTTCAATTGGCGGATTTAATGGAATGGGTGCAATATGATTAACTTTTAAATTCATGGATTTAATTTGATGAATGTTACTTTTTACGGGTGTAAGTTTAAATTAAC
Organism: Citrus x clementina; assembly: GCF_000493195.1. NCBI lineage: Eukaryota > Viridiplantae > Streptophyta > Magnoliopsida > Sapindales > Rutaceae > Citrus > Citrus x clementina. The sequence continues at coordinate 35,135,225 of NW_006262201.1, read as the reverse complement.
TCTTATTGTTTGAAACAAGTGTAATTTTGAAAATGACTTGATTAATTGAAAAGTAGGAGGGGGTCAAATATCATTACTGTACACAATTATTTAATTTACAATTTTTCCTTAATTTAAGCCTCCATCTCAAATATTAATGAATTGTCAAATAAAGAATATTGCTTGAAAACCATTCAGTCAAGCTCTTTAACGCAAAATATAATACTTAATTCAATTTTACCATTCATCATCTCTAATTTTGAATTGTATCTAATTATCCAGAGACATCCAAATTTTTTTTTTAAAAAAAAAAGTTGATTGTTTTCTGATTGAGAAGAGCTTTTCTGTAAAAACTTTGACAAAGAAAAGTAACACAATAATATACAAATTGTTTACTGTATATACATTATCATTCTATAAATTATAGGAGAAAAAGTGTCATTCTACCTATTTACGGAGATAATATGTGAAACACTAAAAAAAAATAAAATAACATAAAATAAAGGTAAAATATTATCCCATTATATTCCCTTCGGATGGCATGGCACCTTTCAAAATTTATCAATTATTATTTCACAGGGAACGTCCGATCATGTTTAAAAAAAAAAAACATTATTGTTATTTTATTATAAATGGGTTGGTGATTGAGAAAGGAAAAATGTGCTATTCGTGAATTTCCAATGGCCCGTAACAGCCCATAAAACTCAATCAATCGGGCTTGGGCCACATTGAACTTGGACCAAAAACAGTCCAACTTTTAGGCTGGCATTATTGACGTATACAAATTAAACTTTATGCTGTGCACTTGCGCTTACAGATTTTTCTTGGAGTGGGATTATTAGTATCTTTGAAATTCTTTTCCCAAAATCTTCTTCCCTCAAAACCTACTTTGATTCCTAAAATATCTTTTTTTAAAAAAATTTTCAGTTTCTTTCTGATTAAAAACAAATTATATTTCTTCCACTCAACTCGAATTATAGTTGATTAAAAAAAAAAAAACTCCAATTACAGTTTTTTTTAACAAGTTTTTGAATGATTAAATGATATATTTATTTAACTCCCAAGAAACATACATATGTAAGAATTAAATAGAATTAAAAGTGGAATCAAACTGCTATTATGCAATTCTTTTTAAATTTAAAAAAAAAAAGATAAGCAAGAAAACAATAAGAAAAAAAAAGTTTAGAATGCAGTGGAAATAAAAAAAATATGAAAAACTTCCTCTAGCTGTGTAGTGCAACGAGTTAGAGAGAAATATGAGAGTTTAATTAGATTTTTTTTATCATTTAATGTAATTATAATTCATAAAAATTATAGAGGGGTGCCAATAATTCAACTCTCTTTCTTAGCTAATTAATATGGCATATGATGAATTATATTCGTGACATGTGACATGTGTTTGTAATATTAATTATAATACAAATGTTTATGTTAATAATATATAAGTGTAGCATTAGTCTTAGCTCGGTCGCTCACCCCTAAACAATCAATAATGATAGATTACTTACGAAGATTGAATGGAAATTAAGTTTGCATCCAAACTAAAATAATAATATTATTTCTAACCTCTCATATATTATTAAGTAATTATGTCATTTACCACGTGGCGCGAATTGTATGAGAATCACATGTATATCTTATTAAATCAACTTTTTTGCAATCTTATCCTCGCTCTCTTAATTACAAGTTTCATGCACTTCACTTGTAAATAGTAAGCGAACAAGCTTGGATCTGACGTGGTTTTCTTAGCCTAATAACATTTTTTTAAAGGCAATATAACTCAGACATTTCGTAAACGCGTCCGAAGTCAGAAGTTTTAATTTGCTGCCTAAATAGGAAAATTGAGATGTTCTCAATTCAATCTAAAAGTAAAAATAAAAATAAAATATGAACACTGAGTCATACTCATATACATCTAGTGCATGCCACTTGAGTTTGTTGAAGAAGTCATTTGTTCTCTATTTATCTGCAAGTTCGTCGTACCCAAGTTGCTTGTAAAATTTGGGTGGCATATAATTAATTCTCTACACGCACCGTCACAATTCATACACCTGCAAATGCCATCTAATATATGCGTTTTATTATACTGATTTGTTTTTTTTTTTTTTTTTAACTTAGTTAGTAAACTAATATTTGGATTAATTACCAAAAAAATGAACCATTTTTCACGGATTCAAATTCTTTACTATTCTTATCTTTAGTTTGCCGGTTGGTATAAACAAAAATAATAGATCGATGCATTTGTAAGTATACATGAGTAATACTGTACATTACATGTGTCGTAAAATCTTCAAAGGATAAATAAAAACAAGATGAGTAGAAAATCATTTTTCTTTTTTATTTAGACAGTTGTTAAACATTAGAGCAATATTATAGTTACATAATTAAGACATATAATGCATACGTTTTTCAAATAAGGTAATTGTTCGAAAAGTCAAAAGTAAATGGGGCGGGCTCACATGTTGGATTTGGAATAAATTGAATCCGCTTGCTTTTCTTGACAAAAATTGGCAAATTGAAGGAGGAGTCGCATGCATTTCTTCTGTTTTTCTTTCAATTCCGCGCCAAATTGCAAGACTTTTGACAACTACTTTTAAGACTTTTTGCAGTGAAGCTCAACTATAAATAGAACTTCATTGGGACGGCTAAAGCATCCCAAGATTTGAGAGAATTCTAAATTGGGAGAATAACAATTCAATTATATAATTGTTAAGATAGTGAGTAATTTGGAAAGTGTGTATTTCATAGGTTTGTGGTTTTAAGTGTGTGAGAGTATTGGTGTATTTGAGTTTTGGGAAGTGAAGTTTTTTACTCAAATATTGCACTTTAATAATTGTTAGTAATACAATTATTTTTCTCTTACTCTCATGGACGTATGCATATTGGCAAATCACGTAAATTTTGTGTCATTTATTTTTCTGTGATTATTTGGTGTACTTGATTCTGTATTCCGCACACAACAATAAGGTGTTATTTAATATGCATTTTATTAATAGGCAGTGTAAGATTAACGTGACATTTCTCTTGAGATAAAAATAGATTAATATCTCAACTACTACATAAAAGTAGAAATAGTCTAAAACTAATTATTGAATAACACATCCTGTATACAACAATGATTGCAGTTTATACTTTATATGAATACTTGATAATGTCTAATATGGAGCTATAGACGAATATGTGGGTAAAAGAAAAATTATTAGCTATCTACTCAAGTTTATCCCATTACAAAAAATATTATAAAAACTTAAATTTATTTGATTTTATATCTAATGCACCTAGTTTGTATCAACCGTCTACCAAAAAATAAAATTACCCTTACAAAATAATACACAAAAGTAAACACAAATTATAATATTGTCATTTTGCGAGAATAATTTTATCTTTTTAGTGGATAGATGATACACAAAATAAACAATGAGTACAAAATTAAATAAGTTAAAATTTTTGTGAAATTTTTGATAATGTAGTAACTTTTGAGTGTAGATGCCTAATAATCTTTCATGTGTAAAATTAACTGGCTAGCTACCGCTCATATTATTAGCTCAAAAAATGATGAGTATATGTATATATTTTAACTCGGCTCTTAAATGGACAAGGATTCTCTTCTAGTATTTTTTTCTCTCCTAGTGAAATAAGTAGTTAAGATTGAATTTTAAATTTTAATTTTGACAATTAAACCATCTTCATCTATTGTATTTGTTGTAATTTGTGATGGCTAATCACAAGAACTAACACAACACTTCAAGCTTTAATCAATCAAGATTAAATTGGAATCAAGATTGACAAGAAATCAGAACAACGAACAAAGAAATAGAACTGATTCCTAAGAACAAGCTACTATGTTTGAAGGAAAAATTCACACTCTTTCATTAATCAAAACTGAATACAAACAGATTACTTTTAATGAAGAGATTACAAGATTCACACAGAAAAAAGAATTATTCTGAATGGAGAAGAAATGAGCGAGAAAGGGTTTATATAACAGGTGCTGCAAACCAGCATCGCGCTTCCGGAAAATTTCCAAATATCATATCACTACCATTAACAACCCAGACCACGTCAGTAGAAATTTTCAAAAGCACCCCTCAACTGAATGCAATCTGTATGACGACCCACAAAGTTTTCGTTTGATTTCTTTTAGTTCCGAAATCAGACAAGCATATCTTCACAGTAATTACAATTAAACCAACTTTTTCTATTAAATTTGAAAGATTAGGAGAGAATAAGAGAGAAAAATATTAGGAGTGGATTCTAATCCCAAACCTAAATTAACTGGTTATGACGTGTAGACTTGATGGCAAATTATCCAAATCCAGCGGGCTCAAGCTCATTTGACTTTCCAATAAATAAAAAAAAAAAGGCTCAAGCTCCTGCTTAAATTTCCTTTCAATTTTAAAACTTGTACGGCCTTTAGAGTCGCGTAAGCCGAAACTTTTTTTTTTTTCGCTTTTACTTTTACTCCATTTGGTCAACTGAACTTTCATGTTCATCTCATCTGTATAACCACATCTATATGATTGAAAAATTCTATAATACATTTGTTATATTACAATTAATTGATGCATATATGACATGTATAATTATGTTTAATACAATCACTACTTGTATAATGATTTACAAAATAAATACACACATGTCATGACATTATTTATTTGTTAGAACATCTCCAAAAGAGTCTTTAAATTTTACTTTTCAAATTTTAATTTGCTTATTGATGTGCTAAATAAGTGTATAGAAAAATATAATCCCCTCCAAAAGACTCATTAAATAAGAATACAATAATATTATTTTAATTAAATCTTTCCTACTATCAAATTGAATTGTTATTATATTTTTAAAAGAAACATAAATAATAATTATTGCAGTCTTATCTTTTTAATAAATAATAATAAAATATTAATAGAAGAGGGAGAAACTCACTCGTTAATATCAAAGAGTAAGAGCATCGCCAAAAGGCTATATAAATTTTACTATTTAAATACATATTTGCTTACCTATGTGGCAAATAGAAGGGTGAAAAAATATGATATTCTCCAAAAGACTCTTTAAATGGAAATAAATTAATATTATTTTAATCATATAATTAGTTTTTTAAAGGAAAAGTCAATAGCAATTAAAGCACTTCTCTCACTTTCTTCAATGAAAAGTAATAAAATATAAATTGAAGAGGGAGAAATTAACTCTCCAAATTTGAAGAGAGATAATTAATTCTTATTTGAAGAAAATCTTAATTGAAATGTCTTTTGAAGCTTTAAATATTGATGTGGCTCTTCAAATAAGTAATAAAATCTTATTTGAAGAGTATTTTGGTGATGCTCTTAGAAACAAATCTTATTTGAAGAATCTAAATTAACGTGTCTTTTGAAGTGTTTAATATTGATATGGCTCTTCAAGTAAGAAGTAAAATTTTATTTGAAGAGTTTATTGGAGATGCTCTTATATAACTGACATAGTACAACAGATGTATTCTAAAATTTCTCTTATCTCACACTCTTATTTTTTTTAATAAATAATACAGTGATGTTACAATTAAAAATTTATCACAACCTGTAAAAATTATCTTGTTAAAGCACAGTTCAGCTTCAGCCTGACTAAAATTGACGGTATTTTGTTGAAGCCCAGTTCAAATATTTTCACATCCGAAAAAACTGGATCTATCTTTAATAATTTAAAGAAATTTTTTATGTACAACTAAATTGATGTGCCGTTATTGGTTCGAAGTTCTCAGGTAATATGAAACTCCCAATCATGCATAAACATGCGACCGTTTGGTGACATGCGACCGTTTGGTGGCGGCTTCAGAGGATATGATCCGCGTTGCCATATTTATCACAAAGATCAAGTTAAAACTCCAGAACCATAGTTAAGTAACCAAGGTTAAGCTTTCCTCGGCGACCTTGCCTATAAGTAGCGAATGTTCTTTGCCCCAGATATATAAATATATCTCAACATAAGACTAGGAAATTTTGTTCGTTCATCCTTATCCTCGTTTTCAGGTTTCATTTTCGTTTCTGTAGCTTTTCGTGTATTGTGTTTCTCAGTCTCTTTCTAATTTCACAGCATACAAGTGTAATTAATTTAATTCGTACTGAATGTGTGTACATGTGCCTTGTCCTATATATAGAGAGAAAGAGAAACTGAAGAAATGGCTGAGAACGGAGAGTTCAGTTTTACGAGCAGGGCTAGAAGCACAGGACGAAACGGGCTACCGAGAATCCAAACAAATAATAATAATAAAGAAACGTTGGTGTGTCACGATGACAGCGCAACGCCGATAAAGGCAAAGACGATCGACGAGCTTCACTCTCTTCAGAAGAAGAGATCGACACCCAGCACTCCCATCAAATCCCCTCTCGCCACGGCGACTGCACCCGACGGTTCATTTGCCGTCATCTCCGAAGAGGAACGCCAAAGGCAGCAGCTCCAGTCCATAAGGCACGTGATAACATAGACACGAGTTAATTAATTAGAAACGATCGATGCCGTTTCATCATCAACCCGTGTTTTTTTTCAATTTTCTATTTAATTTCAGTGCTTCGTTGGCATCTTTGACGAGGGAGACAGGGCCAAAGGTGGTGAAAGGGGACCCGGCAACGCCTAGGAAGGTAGATGGCCAGCCGTCCGCGCACTCATTTCATTATACATCGACTCCAACGTTTGACGACAATATTAGCGACAGTGCACTCAAGTTTACGCACGTCCTTTACAATCTTTCCCCTGCTGGTATCTCTCTATCCACACAAAATTAATTATGTGATTCAAATGAAACCCCCGGTGGTTTCTGTATTTGATAGTTAGATATTTGGAACAGAGCTTTACGAGCAAGCCGTTAAGTACGAGAAGGGATCCTTTATTACGTCATCTGGAGCTTTAGCGACGCTATCAGGTGCAAAGACGGGACGCTCCCCGAGAGACAAGCGGGTGGTTAAGGACGAGACCACCGAACGCGAGCTCTGGTGGGGAAAGTAAGTTAATTCTTTATTATTTTATCTCTTCTATTCTCTTCTCTTCTCTTCCAATATAAGTAAACTTTTTTGTTTATTTATTGATAAATAACTCATTTCCTGTTTTTTTTTTATTAACGTTTGACATGTTCTACGTTAATTGTATGCATATTATTTATACATAGGGGCTCACCCAATATTGAAATGGACGAGCACACTTTCTTAGTGAACAGAGAACGGGCCGTTGATTACTTAAACTCATTGGATAAGGTAATTTATTTTCTTATGATTTTCTGACTTTGCAATCTATATAATAAAATATTTCCATACAATAATAGTAACCGTTTGCTTGCAAGCTTCCAAATTTTCCTACCTCGATGCTTAATATCAATTTAGCCAAATAAATACATAAATAAATAAAGGGGTATGGAGACACTAGGACGTGTTAATTTGCTGACAGTTCCATTTACATCAGCTTTGCTAGATATAAGAAATTGGACCAATAAAGTGTTGGCTCTATTGGCAATGAAGTCTCCTTAAATGATTTGATTGAGTTTGCTCCTCAGTTCGAGTCGCAGGAAAGTCGCATTTGTTGGGAGAGCTTGTGCCTCTCGATTCGAGCGAAGATTTCTAATCTAAATTGTGGTATGAACTTAAAGATACCTCCTATAATTGAGGTCCTCCCCAAAATACCTCGTGGTAAAAAAAAAAAAAAAAAAAGAAGTTGGCGTTAAAATGCTTTAGAAAATATTATTTCAATTTTGTTGTTAAGTATGCAAAACATACTCAATTATATTGTTAAGTGTGCGTGAAAGAAATCAAAGCATTCCAATCAGGGCGTTGGGCTCCATTCACATGGGTGTTAGGGTACACCGTGGCCGTTCTCATGGGCGATGGTATCTTGCGGACTAAGGAATGACTGTATTGCTTTTGAGAGTAATTTTGTCTAAAATAAGTATAAGTGACTATTATACTATGAAATTTTATTAAATATTTAATTTTAATAATGATTTTATAAAAAATAGTTAGATAGGTAAATTTCCCCGCTGGACTACCTTCGCGTAGGGCCAGTTTGTGAAGATAGACGCTAAAAAGTGGCTACATTATCTTCAACGAGTATAACACGAACATGAAATTGCCGAGATATCTAATTATCTAAAACTGTATTTCAGGTCTTTGTGAACGACCAATTTCTCAATTGGGACCCAGAACACCGGATCAAAGTCCGAATTGTTTCTGCCAGAGCTTACCATTCCTTGTTCATGCACAACATGTATGCAACATTACCCGAATTTCATTTCTGTCTATTGAGAGATCACGAAAGAAAAGGGGGAAGTTTTTTGATTTCCCATGACATGTATTTTTTTGCATTCTTTGGGTGGTGTCTGGTGACAGGTGCATCCGACCCACGTCAGAAGAATTAGAAGATTTTGGTACTCCGGACTTCACAATATACAATGCTGGGCAGTTTCCTTGCAACCGTTACACCCACTATATGACTTCCTCTACTAGCATTGACATAAATCTTGCTAGGAAAGAAATGGTCATTCTTGGCACCCAGTATGCCGGAGAAATGAAGAAAGGTCTATTCAGCTTAATGCATTACCTAATGCCTAAACGTCAAATCCTCTCCCTCCACTCTGGCTGCAATATGGGAAAAGATGGGGATGTTGCCCTTTTCTTCGGACTATCCGGTGCATTTTCATTTGATCACTTTCCCTCTGATTTGTGACAATGTGACTGTGATTTTCCCCAGCTGGCCCTTCATTTTGTTATTGATGAGATTTCTTATTATTCATATTTTGGTTTTGTTCAGGTACTGGGAAGACAACTCTGTCTACTGATCATAACCGGTACTTAATTGGAGATGATGAGCACTGCTGGAGTGATAATGGAGTATCAAACATTGAAGGCGGGTGCTATGCCAAATGCATTGATCTTTCAAGGGAGAAGGAGCCTGATATCTGGAATGCCATCAAATTCGGGACTGGTAACAGACTCTTAACCATATTTCTTTCAATTGGATATGACAAAATTCTTAACAAATGACTCCACTCTTGAATAAACGGTCATTGGAGTTTGTTTGGCTGTTTGTTTGTGGCAGTGCTAGAAAACATTGTGTTTGATGAGCATACACGAGAAGTGGACTACTTGGACAAATCTGTCACGGGTAAAGATGCATCTTCCTGTTTAAATAAGCAGAAAGATCTATCCATTCATCTGAATGTTTAAATATCACGTGAATTATTTTTGTTCTTTTAATTCTCTGTTTCTCAATGTTAATAAAGGTTTTGAACTTTACATATTATTTGGAAGCTTATCATCATGCTTACTGGGATTTTACTGCTGCAGAGAACACTCGTGCCGCGTATCCCATAGAGTATATCCCAAATGCAAAGATACCTTGTGTTGGCCCTCATCCAAAGAATATAATCCTTTTGGCTTGTGATGCATTTGGTGTACTCCCACCTGTGAGCAAGTTGAGCTTGGAACAGACCATGTACCACTTCATCAGTGGCTACACTGCTCTGGTAATTTAGAGAGACCTGTCCGTCACAGTCATTGATTTTTTTTTTTTTTTCAAAGTGAAAATGTACATTTTTTTATAGAAAATATGTAAAACGGAAAAAAGTTGATTTAAAATATGTCAACCTCTTGATGGAAAACAGGTTGCTGGAACAGAGGAAGGTGTGAAGGAGCCACGGGCAACATTCTCAGCCTGTTTTGGTGCCGCATTTATAATGCTACACCCTACAAAGTATGCTGCCATGCTGGCTGAAAAAATGCAGAAGCATGGGGCTACTGGATGGTTGGTTAACACTGGCTGGTCAGGTGGAAGGTATGCAACTACAGCACAATGTCATATCTTAAGTGATGCTCTTATTATTTGTACCCTCGGCAATATAAAAGTATACTTTCTTCGATGTTAAATTTTAATCCCTGTGATCCTTTGGCAGCTATGGGTCAGGAAATCGTATTAAATTAGCTTTTACGAGAAGAATCATTGATGCAATACATTGTGGGACTCTTTTGGAGGCAAGCTACACAAAGACTCCAGTTTTTGGGCTTGAGATCCCAACTGAGATAGAGGGAGTGCCCTCAGAAATCCTGGATCCAGAAAATACAGTAAGCCCGCTTTCCTTCATTTAATCACTAATTAAAAATCTTTCATAACCTTTGTCAAAATTTGAGCCTCTCTTTTTCTATTTACTGATATGTGTAAATGTAAACTATAGTGGTCGGACATGAAGGCCTACAAGGATACACTCTTGAAGCTAGGAACCCTTTTCAAAAAGAATTTTGAGGGCTTTGTGAATCACAAGATTGGAGAGGACAACAAGCTTACTGACGAGATTCTTGCAGCCGGCCCTCTTTTCTAATCAGTCTTTAAGATCGATCTGGTGCCTATGGGACACCAAGAAATAAGATATAACTTAATTTGCAATGTAGTCATATGTTTGTTAAATTTATAAAGCTCCATATGCTTCTCTACGTTGAGCTTCTACTATTTACTTCACTCGTACTACAACTCAAGAAGGATTCATTTAGTTTTTGGATTTTTAGCTATGAGATCAGATTGATTATCTTACATGGCAAGTAACATCTCATGCTCGGCATAAACACCTAAACTAAATGAAAAACATAATACGTGTGGCGAGCACTTGCTGGGATCCTCGTAACCAGTGAGTGCTCTGCGTAACCATTCTATACTAGTATATTGGGCAGCATGATCAATTCAAGTCCTCTTACCAGCTTTCTATCAGATCAGAGTTTTCCATCTTTCAAAAAAATTAGATTTGTCTAAATAGTGCAGGATAAAACTTGAATGTTGATCCATACATTCATTTAAGTGGCATTCAATTCGAAAAAAGCATTTCAATTGCAGCAGAAACTCTACAAATGATTCTCAAATAGAAGCAGTAAACATGGAGCAAATCTTTTGCAAGGCAGGTCAAAATCATTAGTCATTGATAGCCCACAAACAAAATATTTGCAAAATCATCATTCCTTTTACAGTCTTAATGTTACATTAACGAACTAAGACTCACTAGATCCGCTCACATCATCTCTGTGCTTAATCATTCCGGAATCAACAAGAATGGGAATCTCTGCTGCAAGCCATGGAGCAAGACCAAGACAAAGTGCATGTGCTATACCAAACCTAGGACTGGCAAAACACAACAAGAAAAGACGTAGAACAAAGCCAATCAGTTAAGTTAATGATTTTACTATGTAAAGAAAGCCCAAATGAAAAAGAAAAGAAAAATGTAAAATGAAAATCAAATTAACATTGCAAATGAGTGAAACCACGGCACACAAAGAATAGCTTGGTTATTGAGAATGTTACTGCCAAAAAAGAAAACAATTTGAGCAGATATAAGAATCTTCAAAAAAATTGGTGAAAATGATTCCCCTTTTCCTATTTGGCCATCAAATTAGAACTTGAGTTTACAACTTCCAACAGCACTCAAACATTCCTTCCTGACCTCCAACCTCTTTCCCACATAAAATTCCTTTAACTCAGAAGAAGCTGAGGTGATCTAAAATTAAAACAGGGGAACAGTTTGCCAGAAAACCAAAAAAGGATAACAAAACCGGTGATGTTTCGTAACACAATTCTGCAAATACTTACACTGCTCCCATAACAATACCACCCACAATTGAAAATTTTAATTTCATTTTTCATTTGATAAATTCTGGACAGCCAAAAGCATATCACAGAAATTATAAATTCCATTGTCAACTCAATCAAAACCGAAAATACACAAAATAATCAACAAATGTAAAGCAAAAGTACCAGTTTTTAGCCCAAAGTGGCTTGAAATGTACGGTCAAGCAAATCTTCCCTCCTCTGTACATCTACAAACGCCACAAAAACAAAATATAAACAATTTAAAACAATTAAAAATTCGGGGGAAATGGGTAAAGAAAGAATCATCAAACCTTCTGGGTCTTGCCATCGAGTTGGGGGAGCTCAAGCTCGGGGGCCGTGGCGGGGTACGTAACCGGAATATCAAACTGGAGATCGAATTCGTACTTTAAGAGGTTGTGAACGTACCAGCACTTGCCCGTCCAACGTGTCCCCTCCGGATTGGCCGCTGAGATGCGGAACCAATCGTTGTCGTTGGACTTATTCATCTGTGTATAGGCGATCAAAGCCTTGTACTCCTCTTTAAGCCGCTGCGTCCACGCCGCACCGTCTCTGGGACCGGCTTTCGTTGACAAAAGCGGGATCTGGGTCAGCGTCGATTTCGTGTTCGGGTCCCATCCCTCCATCTTTGCTAACCCTAACCCTAGATTTTGCCAATTGTGAATTCCGATTGATAGATCGTTTGTTTATTTGTATGGTTGAACTGCTAATGGCGCTTTTCCCTTCATCTTCCAGGAAAATGGTGCTGCGACATGTGGCGCGAAGTGGGGGTATAGTTGGAATTACAGAATCGGTTTTTCTTCTGTAACGACGAGAGTGCCCCTGATTGCATCAAGATAAAATGTAAAAACAGCAGCATAACATTATTATTCATCATAATAATCAGAGTTTAAGCTATATGGTGTCACTCACACAGCTGTTTGTTTAAGGAAAAATAAGACTCAAGCACAATTTGCTAACTCTTCGAGCGGTTAACACCTCCAATTGCTCAATTAAAAGTGAATAAATTGTAACCACTGGACCAAAAATTCACACAGTTATTTGTTTAAGGAAAAATAAGACTCAAACACAATTTGCTAACTCTTTGAGGGGTTAGCACCTCCAATTGCTCAATTAAAAGGGAATCAGCGGTTCAAGCCTCGCGATGCATGTAGGAATTTATTTCATTTCTTAATTATGATATATAATTAAGTGCAAATAATATTCTTCATTTCGAAATGTGAGTGAAGTAAATACTCTCAAATATTTAATAATGTAAAATCTGAACAGTGTTATATAAGAATTACTGTAAATTAATCTCAATAATTATCTTATTGTAAATATTAGTTGTAAATATTATATAATATGAGTTGTAATCTGAACATTAATGTCATGTAATTAAAAAAAAGTGAATAAATTTACTTGATACCCTTCTATTCATGTCAAAGAATGTTTATTTACGGGTGCAATACAACTGCCAGGAAGACAACTAGGAACAATTAAGTAGAAAAATCAGCAAGGTGGGTGGCTACTCTACTAACCGTCTTTGACTTGACTTATTTTAATTTAAATAAGCTGATTTATTCTTGACTAAGTACCTATTTGATATGACTTATTTAAGAGTTATAAGTATTTATTTAATCTCATAAGTACTTTTTAAAATTTTTTACGGTGTTTGATTTTTTTTTAGTAGAATTTTTTTAATTTAAATAAGTTAATTTACCTATATTAGTAAAAGCTTAAAATTTAAACTTTTCGCAATAGAGGTTGGAGAACTTTTTTTAAAAATATATAATATAAAAAATATCACACAGTTTAATAGTTTAAAAATATTTTTTATTAACAATTAAATATCCAATAATTTTTTTTAAAAAAACTTTATTGATATAAATTATACTGTTATAAATTTTATTTAATAATTTATAACAAACGGAGCCTAAATCAAACAAAATAAATTAGAGACTGGTGCTACGTTACGCAATGTACGCCACACACAGCAACAGTTGCGGGTTCCACCATGGGAACTGTTGCTGCGTGTGGAAGTAGTGAAATTGCTTTGTTCAATAATTAACACAGCTGATCCAAACAAAATTTTCTTCTTGTTCGCTTGAAATTCTGCAAATGGCAGAGATTGTTTTGTGCCCACTACTGCAAGTGATTTTTGACAAAGTAGCTTCTGGGCTTCTGAAAAGTATTGCACTTAAATTTGGCTACGAGGAGGAGATCGACAAACTTCGGCACACGATAAACCTCATTCGGGCAGTTGTTGAAGATGCAGAAGAGCGACAAGTAAGGGAGAAAGCCTTGAAAATTTGGTTGGAAGACCTTAAAGAGGTCGCTTATGATGTGGACAATTTACTTGATGAGTTCTGCTTGGATGCCATAACAGCTAGAACACAAGGATTTTACTATCAAAAGGTACTTAGGGACCTCCTTCCTTCTTTCAAACCAGTTGCAGTTTATCTTGAATTGTTTCCAAAACTAAGGGAAATTAGAAAACGATTAGATGTTTTGGCTGCTGAAAGGAGCTTGAAGGAGGGGGTTGTTAAAATAGGGTCTGATTTTGAAAGTAGGAGACAAACTGGGTCTTTTGTAATTGAATCTGAAGTTGTTGGAAGAGAGGAAGATAAGGAAGCCATGATAGATCTTTTAGCATCAAATGGGGCAAGTGGGTTCAGTAGAAAGATATCGGTTATTCCCATTGTCGGTTTAGGTGGCGTTGGTAAGACTACCCTTGCTCAACTTGCTTATAATGATGAAAGGGTGACAAAGAGTTTTGAATTGAAGATATGGGTTTGTGTTAATGAAGACTTCAATGTGAGGAAGATCATGAAATTGATTATAGAATCTGTGACACTTAATAAGTGTGATTTCTTAGGCATGGATGTTCTTCAGTCTCAGCTTCGACGCTTATTGCGTGGGAGAAGATACTTGCTTGTCTTGGATGATGTCTGGAACGAAGACCATGAGGAATGGGATAAATTAAGGGTTTCTTTAAGTGATGGAGCTGAAGGAAGCCGGGTCATAGTCACTACTCGCAGTGCGAAGGTTGCTACGATAGTGGGGACAATTCCTCCTTATTATTTGAAGGGTTTATCTCACGATGATTGCTGGACATTGTTCAAGCAAAGAGCTTTTGCTCCTGGGGAGGAATATTTAAATTTTCTGCCTGTTGGAAAAGAAATTGTGAAGAAGTGTGGAGGCATACCGTTAGCAGCAAAAGCATTGGGAAGTCTCATGCGCTTCAAGAGAGAGGAAGGTGATTGGTTATATGTTCAGGAGAGTGATCTTTGGAATGCATGTGAAGGTGAGAATAGAATACTACCGGCCTTGAGGCTGAGTTACAGTCATTTGCCATCACATCTGAAATGTTGTTTCACATTCTGCTCGGTATTTCCTAAAAATTTTGTGATCAAGAAGGACAATTTAACTCATCTCTGGATTGCAGAAGGATTAATACGGTCAAAGGATGAAAGAAAAGCACTTGAGGATATAGCCAATGACTACTTCAATGACTTGACGTGGATGTCCTTTTTCCAAGATGTGAATAAAGATAGTGATGGTAATGTGTTAGATTGCAAGATGCATGATCTTATTCATGATCTTGCACAATCTGTTGTTGGAGGTGAATTTGTTGTACTGGAACATGGCCATATACCGAGACATCTAGCTCAAACTCGTCACTCATCTGTGGTGTGTGATTCTGATTTGCAGACTATTCCAGAATCCTTGTATGAAGCAAAGAAGTTACGAACCCTTAATCTGCTGTTTTCTAAAGGTGACCTAGGAGAGGCCCCTCCCAAATTGTTTTCAAGTTTCAGATATTTGCGTACCTTAAATTTGAGTGGCAGTGGCATTAAAAAGCTCCACAGCTCAATATCCTGCTTGATATCTTTGAGGTATCTCAACATGTCAAACACCCTCATTGAGAGATTACCCGAAAGTATTTGTGACCTTGTTTATCTGCAGGTGTTGAACCTCTCAGACTGCCATGATCTAATTGAACTACCTAAGAGATTAGCATCCATATTCCAACTAAGGCATTTGATGATATATGGTTGTTGTAGACTGTCTCAGTTTCCAGATCATATTGGAAGATTAATTCAGCTGCAAACATTGCCAGTATTCATTGTAGGCACTGAAATCTCCCAAGGGCTCAAGCAACTGCACTCACTGCCGCTGGCAGGTGAGCTAAACATTAGAAAATTGGAAAATGTAAAATCGGGAAGTGATGCAGCATTTGCAAGCCTGAGAAGAAAGCCAAAGCTTCATTCACTAGGCCTATCATGGAGAAATAATCATGATGCTTTGATGAAGGAAACTGATGACAGAAATAGACAGGCAGAAGAAGTGCTCGATAGCCTACAACCTCACCAAAATCTGAAAAGATTGTCTGTTGAAGGGTACTCAGGTGACCGTTTTCCCACATGGATTGGCTTTCCTGGACTCCCAAATCTAACTAATATAGTGTTGATTAACTGCAAAAGATGTGAGAATCTCCCTGCATTGGGCCAACTTCCTTTCTTGAGGGTCATTTACATGCACGGAATGCATTCAGTAAAGAGTATTGATAGTGGGTTCTACGGTAGAGGCTCGGGAAGACCATTTCAGTCATTGCAAGAGCTATCCTTGATAGACTTCCCCAGTTTGGAATTCTGGTGGAGCATGAACACAAAAGAAGAATTTCCTTCCCTAGTCAAGTTGTTCATCAACAAGTGTGAAAGATTGAAAAACATGCCATGGTTTCCATCTCTTCAGCATCTGGAGTTCCGAAACTGCAATGAAATGATAATGAAATCAGCTACAAACTTTTCCACACTCTTAACCCTTCTAATTGATGGCTTCACAGGACAATTGGTTATTTTTGAGAGATTGCTTGAAAATAATCCTTGTCTCACATCTCTGACAATTAGCTCATGTCCCAACCTTCGCTCGATATCCTCGAAGTTAGGATGCCTGGTTGCTCTTAAATCATTAACAATTCGCTGGTGCCAGGAACTCATCGCTTTGCCCCAAGAAATTCAAAATCTCTCCTTGTTGGAATCTTTGGAGATCAGTGAGTGCCACAGCCTTACAGTCTTGCCAGAAGGTATTGAAGGTTTGACTTCACTTCGATCACTGTCTATTGAGAACTGTGAGAACTTAGCATACATTCCGAGAGGGCTGGGACATCTCATAGCTCTGGAGCATTTAACAATAATGTATTGCCCAAGCCTGGCCTTTCTTCCTGAAAACTTCAGAAACCTCACCATGCTAAAGAGTTTGTGTATTTTGAGCTGTCCAGAGCTGGCATCTCTGCCGGATGAGCTACAACATGTCACAACACTGCAAAGCTTGGAAATCCATAGCTGTCCCGCTTTCAAAGACTTGCCTGAATGGATTGGGAACCTTTCTTCTCTTACATCTTTAACCATATCCGACTGTCATACCATCATTTCACTGCCAGCAAACCTGCAACATCTCACAACTCTCCAGCATCTGTCTATCAGGGAATGTCCAAGGCTTGAAAGTCGCTGCAAGAAATATGTTGGTGAGGATTGGCTGAAAGTAGCTCACATTCCACATACTTACATTGGATCACAACTGAACCCAGACAAGACTAATGCAAGCAGCTCATTATGTTGAAGATTAATCATAGTAATTCATATTCTTAATAGGTTTCATTTCACTTGTCTAAGTCCATTTTCAGATTTGAATGATGTATATAATCACTGTTGGATAAGGTGCGCAACTTGAATTATGATACTGCTATTAATAATATGGTGAATCTCGCATGGAAAAGACCGATTTTTCACTTTGATAGTGGCAGAGGCAGACCCACAACAAAAAAAAAAATTGCATTTTTTTATTTCCTTTGTTCTGTACATGGAGTATTATTAATTCTAGCCAAATTATGGAAATAATTACTAGCCATCATGTCAGTCATTCCTACTCATTAGTCTTTGCCCTTGGCCTTCACGAACTTTAGATGGTTTCCGGTTTAAAACAATGGAGAAATTTACAAAAATAACCATAACCATAAAAGTTTTACTGTTTTCACTAATTCTTTAAATTTTTTTCTATCAATATTAGCCAAACACACGCTTTTCTCCCCAAATTACCATTGTTTAAAAGTCAAAAGCAACTTTCTTTCTCTCATTTCGTTAAACCAAAGACAGCTTTCCACTCTTGAATCATCACTGGTGACGATAAAAGACAACGATAAACGACGATGATAAACAATAAAAGTGAAATTCGATTATAATCTATCCGGATCCAACACTAATCGGCATTAGTTAGTGGTATGAGTTATTTTCTGAAGTTACTCGAGAGTTTCAGAGAACTGCAGTCGCGGATGAATCTAGCGACAGGCTGCCTGTCGCACAAAGCTATGTGCGACAGGCGCCTGTTGCACCAAGAGGGATTGTAAACTGATTATGGATTATCGGATTTTGGTTTTATGAAGTGCCCACAAGCTTTAAAAAAAAAAAAGCGCGAAGTTGCTTGTAACTTTCAACATGATTAACAAATTTCAACAGATCGATCCATCTCTTTCTTTCTCTCCTCTCTCAAATGGCTACTGCATTAAATAATATTATACAGGGCTAAATAACCAAATGATTTGAATAAATCTCGTTGAAGAGAATAGAAGATAAGAAAGAGGGAAACATTTTTGCTTTTCTCGGATTCTGTGCAGAAAGCCCTGCACCATTCCACCTTCTTTCTTTTTCTTAAAATATATATATATTTGTTTCTATATCTTTCTTAGTTTCTTTCACCTTCGTTCACTCTTTTTCTAGTTTTGCCTTCAAACTCCTGTTCTACAACTTTCTACACTAGCTCTCCTCAGTAGCTTGTTCTTACGCAGGGATTGACTTCAAATGATGAAGAATCCTATTTATCTATCCAAATTCGTTTAAATTTCGCAGAATTCAACTCTTAGATATGCAAACTTCAGTTACGGGTAATTCAAGATGATAAATTATAACCAGCATATCATCAATAGACCAAAAGCACATTGAAATACTAGATATCTACAGAAATTGATTTTTTTTTTTAAAAAAAAATTATAATGCTTTAATGTATTTACAAAAATAAATATATTATTTTAGTGGAATCGCTTGTGAATTAACATATCATTTGCTTGAGAAAAAGATCATTAGTGCCGCCGACAATGAGAGTTTCTTCGGTTTGGGAGAGATGGGTAAAAGAGAGATTGTTGGGGGAGAGAAGAGAGAGAGGGGTATTTTGGTCTCAAAGGTTTTTTTATGCCTAATGTTGATAGAAGTTTGTTTGGGGGGTTAAGATGAAAAAAGCCAAAACTTTTATAGTTATTGGTGTAAATTTCCCAAAACAATGGACATGCACGGATACTGCTGAATGCTGATGTCTATTTATTTTCCTTTTAGGGATGTTAACAATATCAGCTCGGTCTGAAATCAGACCGAATATAATTATAAAAAGTTATTTATATTTTATAATATTTTTTGAAATAATTCAGGATCCGTGTTAAGCTTCGGACTTCACTTGATAAGTTTGAAGTCAGTTCAAAACCTAAATTTTATTAAAAAATTAGAAAATAGAATCGCACTTCACGCGGTTTTGAAAAAAAAAATAGTGTTATTCATTTTTCTTACTTTACACTTAATGAAACTGATAAAAAATATGAATTGATTTTTTTTTTAAGATGAGGCAGCCTTATAAAAACACAAAAAAAAAAAACTATTAGTCAGCAATACAGATAAAGAAGCAACGCAAGATAAAAAATAAAATGAGAGAATATATTATATAGTGATTTTATTCATTCCAATTCTGTGTGTACAAAACAAAAAGATGAGCTCTCCTTTTATAGTTACATAATCATTCCATGAAATTAATGAAAAATTATGGATCATAATTCCTTATAAGATAGTGAGAGTTATAAGGAAATTAAAGGTTGCTAATGGGAGATAGTGAGGAGACTAAGAGATATATGTTATGAACATCTACATTTATTTTAATAAATTCATAACACTCCCCCTTGGATGTTCATTACAAAGAATATACCTCATTAAAATCTTTACATAATTGTTATTGTGTAATAACAATCAAATTAATTATAAGAAGATGAAAAGCCAGATATAAAAGAAAATTTCTCTATTTATTAGATAATAGAGAATATAAAAAGATGAAAAATGGTGATGCCACATCACCTCCTCAAGTCTCAGCTTTATATATATATATATATATATATATATATTATAAAACATAATTATATTTATTTAATCCATCTATTATACATGTTTAAAACTTTAAATATTTAAAATTCATATTTTTAAGCTCAATTTTATTGAAACAAAATAAAATCATAAATTTTAAAACAAATTAAAAAATATACATATATAATATTATAAAATATAAAACTTATTTTTTATAAATACAGACTAAAAAACCCAGCTCTGACGTTAAAAAACATGCCTGGAGGAATTCGGGCACTGCCATACCGAGGATCGGCTCGAGTTATTGCCATTCATGAATCATGATACCTTCCATATAATTTTTGCATTAGATTATTTTTTGTTTATTATTTTCTTTTAAAGTTAATTAGCTTATTTTAATACAATAAAAAAGAAATTAGGTCAGTTATCAATTCAATAGAAATTAATTAAAATAAATTAAATAATTTTCTGCAAACTCTAACTCAATTTTTTAATTAACAATTTGATAATCCTATACTTATTTTGTTGGAATATTTAATTTAAATGGCATCATTTTTAACAAGCTTACACATATATTTTTTTTTTCTTATCACCTAGTATTATCAAATCAAGTGAAAATAAAATGATATTATTTTTTATTTATTTGAAAGAACTTCTATATTGTTATTTGTTCTAATATTTTCTAGACAAACATGTCTAACAATAACTAAAAAACTCTAATGCCCCGTTTGATAAAAATATTGAAACTCAATAAGTTGCTCATTTGATAAGTTGGACAAAAATAGTATTTGATAAATTTTTTTAAAATTGTTATTTCATACGTTTCTCAATTTTGACACCAACTTTTAAAAGCAGGTCAAGATTATTTTTTAGAGCAGCTTATTAAACAAGATACCACACATTTTTAAAGTTCATATAATAACCTTAATTTTTGACAACTATAATATATAAACCATCATATCATATTACCACAACATTCAATTTACCTTAATAACAAGTATGTAATTACAACCATGGCATTGCATAATTATATAAGGAGGCATACACAACATGATCTTCATTTTGACAATATTAAAAATAATCCTAGTTCCATTTTTAATGATAAAATAGAAAGAGACAATGATGCTTAAAAAGAGTATCATAATACTAATAGCTCTATATCACAATACAACAAGTTTAATGTGAATGTATTGCATATTACCTTTTATTTTACTTGAATTATGTATTAATATGAATTTTTACCATATTTTATACAATATATTATAAAGTTCATTATATTTTGTTTAATTGAGTTTTTTTAATCATGTAATCTTTGGTGTTTTAAATGAAAAGGCATATTTAAATAATTTATTAAACGTGTTATAAAAAATAAAAGGTAATTTAATTTTAGCCAGTATATAATAAAATAATATTTTTCGTATTTAAATTTATCAAACACATATATTATTCTTTTTAAATTCATAATAATGACAACAACACATTTTACTGAACATCAAACTACTTTTCTATTCAGTAGCTTATTTCATCATCATAATAGAAACAATTTATTTAATTAATTACTACAATTCCAAATTAGCCTAAGTCTGCATAGCTCAATTGCTCGTAAATGAACTTGATGCTCACACTCATTTAAGTTCAAGAAATAATAGAAGGTGAGGGCTAAAGTTTAATGGAGAATTATAATATTTAAAATCTCATATTTAAAGATAAAAGTTCATAAAAATAAATAAATCCCTTTTCACATTATCCTCTAGCAAAAAATAAAAAAGATACACTCGTGATGATTTATAAAACCGAATCTTCGTAACAGAGATAGTTTTTCACAAAAAAGAAAAGAAAATAATAATAATAATAAAATTATAAGTTTACACATAAAAATATTAATTAAAACTGAGTTTTTAAAATGATAAATTGAACCAATAAATGAAGCGGAGGATTGTCAATTTGTCATCGGCACCTTTCACCTCGTCCAAAATCACAAAGCCCACATTTTCGAACCCATCCCATCTGCATAACTGACGCGCTCGCTCGCTCACTCCGAGAAACACAAACCTTATAATTTTTAAAAAATCTTTGTTCCATCCATTACTCAGTTTAACCTCCAATTCCATATGCTCAATCCAATAAAACCCTTACACTTGGATTCAAAACCCTAACCACCAAAATCACACGAAATGGCCGCTGCGTCCAGAGACCAAGCACTCTCGCTCCTCGCCGCCGCCAACAACCATGGCGATTTGGCTGTAAAGCTCTCTTCCTTGAAGCAGGTGAGAGGTATTTTATCATCCGCTGACCCGTCTTTGGCGGCTGAACTCTTCCCTTACTTGGTCGAGCTCCAGTCTTCTCCCGAAAGTCTCGTTCGAAAATCGCTAATCGAGTGAGTTCCAAAACCCTAATTTGCTTTCTTGTTTGGTTATTTGTTTCTTCTTCTATTTTGCTTTTACACTTATTTATTCGTTTTTTGCCATACATTGTTAAATTTAATGTGGAAAGACTCGTTCTATGCTTACAAGGACATCTTTATCTATTTGTCTTGGCCTTTTCTTAACAGTGGATTCTGTTGTGCGTGGCATATTCTGAATATTAATCTAGCTAGTGAATTGAATCATAGGTTAAATGCATTGCTGAGTAAAAGGTGTAAAGATTTGGTAATTTTAGTAAAACTATTCATAAGTACTAAGAATTTCTTGGATTCTGATGATTAAATTTTACTAGAATGGGCACTACTTTCTTGATTCGATCACAGCAAATAGTCATAATTCAATTAAAGTTAAAGAAAAAGATTAAATAAGGTATGTTTCCTGTGCAATGTCTTCCACTCAGGGAGATATGCTGGAGTGTTTTAATGACACTTTGAAAACATGGTTCTATGCATAATGTTCTGTTTTATAGTCTAATCATCATGTAACAGAACTGCTATTCTTGCTTTCTTTTGTTTTTTCATGCTTGTCTTAAACAGTGGACATGTCTATATTGGCATGGTTCTGACATTGACTGATCTTCCCTTCATAATCACCATTCTTTAAGAAATGTGGGCTCTATTTATGAGGTATTCAATGTTTATTGTGGTAAATATCCCAGGTTGTTTGCTACAAGTGCTACTGCCCTTGTCTAATAACTTGTGTTCATTTGTGGTCCATAACATGTGGCTGTCAGGACTATTGAAGATATTGGTTTGAAAGCGATGGAGCATTCTTCTATACTCGTGCCTGTCTTATTGGCATTTTTGAGGGATGGCGACTCTCGTGTTGCAGGGAAATCTATTGTTTGTGGCACAAATTTCTTTTGCCGTGTTCTAGAAGAGATAACAATGCAGGTATTTCGCCTTCTCTGTCTACATCCTTCTTTGGAGAGACACTTCTTAAGTGGGAATGGTTAATATTCTAAACATCAATTTTGCCATTTGCTAGTTGGAATTCATCTTTTAACACAATGTGTTTAGAGTTATTGAAGCTTGAAATATTGTAGATTTTCTATGTCGTATTAATGAATCTTACATAGGTTTTATGCTTATAAGTTGATTTTAAGTATGTCTGAGTAACGGCCATGAAAATAATTTAGTTTTCTTCA
This sequence comes from Citrus x clementina, assembly GCF_000493195.1. Lineage (NCBI taxonomy): Eukaryota > Viridiplantae > Streptophyta > Magnoliopsida > Sapindales > Rutaceae > Citrus > Citrus x clementina. The sequence continues at coordinate 35,111,922 of NW_006262201.1, read as the reverse complement.
TTAGCTTGATGAATAAATTTGTTGATGTCAAGTGCAAGGTCTATAATATGTTTAGTTGGTTTAAGATTCTCTTGCTTCATTTTGTGATTGTCTCTGTTTCTTATTATGCGGGGGTGTGTGTAAGGATCAACTTTCAACTACTGTATTAAAATAAATTTGTTACCAAATGGGAATGTAACAAAATTATAGCATGGAAGATAATAATAATATAAAAGAAAAATGGGAATCAAAATACGGAAAGCGTGTATGCAGCTTATTTGCATCTGTAAATAAATTTTACAAATTATGGATTTGTTCCTATTTTTAGTAAATTATGCAACTGTAACGCTGAGTTATATTCTTATAAAAAATAATGAAATTATGCAACTCTAATGCTTATTTTGGAAAATTTTAGTTTCGCTGGCATGGTAAAGTTGAGCGGTGGCTTGAAGAACTTTGGACATGGATGGTTAGGTTCAAAGATGCTGTCTTTGCAATTGCATTGGAGGTATGGAGTAATTCCTCCTCTTTTGTTGAATTATTACAAAATGCTGATTGAAATTTTTAAGATTTAACACTATATTGGAACTTAATTATTTAAAGCAGTGATTCATTGGCCTATATTTCTGTTCCCTTTGGCCGCTTGGGCCCATATGGACTTTCTTTTTGTCTGCCACTTGGATGGAGGTGGGAAGGGGATATCGATTTATGTATGTGTATGTGTGTTTGTGTTGCAAAGGAAATCATAGTTGAAATCATTGCCTTCCCCTCTAGCATCTGCGTAAATTCTTCTATCAATTTTTGTGTATAATTTCCTTCTTTTCTTTTCTAATGATTTTAGTTAAAGTCAGTGCTTGAGTGTGATTATAGTTTTCACTTGCATCGCGCTTGTTCTCTGCCTCCTGTTACATGTGCCACTAGATAAACATCAAAAGTTCTTGTAATTTTAACTAAATTGATTTTCCCTACCTGTTATTAGTTTCACACATTCTGCTAATTTTATTCTTTTCTTGATAATGCAGCCTGGTTTAGTTGGCACGAAGTTGTTGGCACTGAAATTTTTGGAAACACATGTTTTACTTTTTACGTCTGACTCAAATGATTTTGAAAATTTTACCAAGGAAGGTATTGCTTTCTTGTTTGTAATGGCCATTTCCTTGAAGTACTTTTGAGTTATGGAGTTGCCTTTACTCTTTAATCTTTACACAATCTGATTTGTATTCAATTCTTTGGATACCGTTCTGACTTTATCTACAATAGGAAGTAAACAAACTTTTAATATATCATGGCTGTCGGGAGGACATCCTTTCCTAGATCCAGTTTCACTCACGTCAGAAGCAAATAGAATGCTTGGCACCTTAATGGATTTGTTGCAATCAGCTTGTAATCTCCCTGGTTCAGTGATTATTACTGTTGTCAATTGGTGAGTTTTCTCTTATCATTTGTCAATTATTATCGTCTACTCATTTACTGATTTTTGTCAATTTTACCTGTTAATTTCTCATTTTGCATGGTCTAGTGGCCAGCTGGTTCCCCACTCCCCCTCTTCCGTTTCCAATGTATGTCATCTCGGATAGATGATATAGAAAAATATCAACTATGAGGATAGTATACTTAAGAAGATCATCAATATACATACATACATAATATGTACATATGTGTATGTATAAACTTTGGTATGCCAAACCTCATCTATAAATATGATGCAAGTACTTACAGTTCAAACAGTTAATTAAAAAATATTAATTAATAAATAAATAAGTTAATTGTGAGCTTGCATTCTGTGGTTTCATACTGCCTGTCTCTGTGTTTGTGATTCATAAACTTTTAGTTGAGAACAGATTTTGTTACTTAGTGGTGGGTTATATTCTTTGATTGAAGTATATTGCTTATGCAGATGACTTGGGTTCATGTCTGTTGCTGATAGGAGTTCTCTCTCTCTTGCTCACTTACTCAAAAATTTTTAGACTGTATTTGTTGTGGTTTGAATTTATATTTTGCTGCTTGTGGGTTAGATCAGTAAGATTTCATCAAGATTCTGATCTCTGTTTAATTAAGAGCAACCCTCTATTGCCTGCTGTTATTCCACCATAGGCATTGATTCTTAAGGAATGGTGGAAATATTAGTGGATTATATCAAGCTTTGCTGAAACTGTAGCCATAGCTCTTGTGGCCTTCCGGTTTTTGGTTGCTGGTCTCATATAGGGGGTTATATTATTAAGAGTTGTAGATTTGTCTTATTAGTGGTCATATTGTCACCTTCTCTCTTAATAAACCGATCAATTTAAGGTATGCCCTAAGTGTGGCTCTAGTATACTACCTGTGCACTAGGGTTGTGGCAGCTATATCTTTGCTTTGTAAAGTCTAGAGATGAAAGAAAAGTTATTTGTTGGACTTTCCTATTTGGATTCTGGTTGATACTACATACTAGTATGTTAATCAATTTATAAAAAATTTAAAGTCGCACCTGTTAATTCATTGGTTATACATGAATGCAGTTGGAAAAATAAATTTTTCCTTCAAAAAGAAGATATCTTCATTATACTTGAAACGGGTGCCAGCATCTGAATTTTGTTCCCTTGTATCTTTTCTGCTGGGTGAATTTGGCCGTGTATTGGGTATCAATATTGAAGTTGCTAGGACTAATAAATTGAATAGTGCCTCTAGTTATATCATTTTATTGCACTTCTATATGTCGTGCACACAAATGGGCACGCACCCATATTTCGGATGTTCTAGTGATTCATCTCCTTTGTCATTTTTCCTCTTCATTAATGAAATTGTTTCCTGTTTCTCATACGAAAGGGGGAAAAAAATTAAATAGAGAAAGAGAAAAACGTTTTTTAAAGGCAGGGGTGTACATGCATATATATATAGTTGTGTACTTATGGTGAATTACAAGTACAAAATAAGTTGTCTTTATTATTATTATTTTTAGTAGTTTTAGGAAGTTCAGTAATTTGTATGAACCAGTGCAGAGTAGTGGTTTTACAAGGTTACTCTAGGGTGCCTTTGCTTTATGACATAGATGGATGACAATGATGTGTACTCACTGATATGTATGCCAAATTTCCTACTTCAATAATCTTAATATGTATATAAATAGTTGTATAAGAGTCCTGTTTTCTTCGCGTTGATAATATGCTGTGTCTACTTGCAGCTTAATTGTATGTATTTTTTTTCTTTATTGAACTCTGAATGTACAATGCTCTGGTGGATTTGAAATTCATCCTTGCAAGAAGGTAATTTAGATAATAGTAATCCTAGGGACGTACAGTCAAGTATGAATATTTAATTGCAGTCTGTCATGCAAATGTGAGACTTTCAATTGTTACTGATCCATTAATTTGTATTGGTAGCCTTAATAGTTTGTGTAGGGAGTAAACTGCATTTTGCCCTCAGTTTTAATTTTTGAGAATTTTGGAGGGATCTCTGAAGCTTGGAAACAGGTTGTAGTACAAGTTCAACTGCTTGTTTCTGATATCATAGCAGCATGCTGATCTGCTCTCTTTTGAGGAGTTGATGGCCTTGGATACTGCTGCATGGTGGTTCAGATTTTGGGAGTTTCAGGGCTAAACAGTGTCGACTTTTATGGTCCTAAGGAGCAGCATTATCCAGTGATATAATGGTTAAAGCGGTGGATAACTTGGTCAACTTGTTCTGAGAGAAACTTGCTGGTCAAGCAACACAGTTTATGCTTTGTTAACTGTTATACCATTTAACTATTGTTTGAGTTTATGATATTTGTGTGTACAGCTAATTATCCGTGAGCTATTTTAAAATGTATCAATTACATCATAGCAGTTGATGCACATTAAATACCTCTAATAATTAAAAGTTCTATTTAACTGGGAATTTCCCTGCTAATTCTACTCTTCTTTATTTGTTGTGGTTCCCAATGTTCAATCACTTTTGCTTTTGCTTATTTCATATTTTGACTTCACAATCAACATAATAAAAGGTTATGCTTCACGAACTTTTGAGGTATGGAATAACAAGATACATTTTTGTTCTGATAGTTCTCCCTTCGCATGTGATCAATTTGGTCCTTTTGGAAATAAGGATTCTACCACAAAGTCATAAACCCTTGACCTGAAAGGAAGCACCATGTAAAAACAGGTTAAGTGGCCAAGTCAATCATAGCCTTGTATCAGGCAGTTGATATGTGATAAAGGCATATAAGAAACATTGGAAATTACTCAAATCAATACTTTGTTTAAAGTCCTCACTATGAGTCTTACTCATTAACATTTCAGGTAAAGCAATTTAAACATGATAGTGGGAGTTGTTGCTCATCCAGTCGAGCTTAACTGTTTGGACAATCCATTTACTGCCTTTATATTTAAGTAGAAGCAATTGCTAAGTTATGTTGAAAGAAATATTTTTGATAAATTTGTTTTGTATCATGATTAGTATTCAAGTCCTTGATTTACTTTGTAAGTCCTTGATTTTCTTTGTTTTGAAAGATAAAGTCCACAGTCACATTATTACAGCTGTCTTTATCATTAATTTTAACTGTCATCAGGAAATCTTTGATCTAGCAATTAACAGAATTGCTATACAGGCTGTTTATGTTGTCATGGACTGTGGCTGAATTTCTTGATCCTTGAAGTTATATTGTATGTTTTACCAATAAGAGATTTGTAAATGAGAGTAGATGCAGAAAGTCTGCTGCAAAGGATTTGCAATTTGTGAAGAATGTTCTAAACTGAATTATGCTCTGAAAATTTTTTTAAGATGGCCTTTTAGTTATCATATCTGTTAAGCTGAAATTGTTAACTTATTATTTCTTGAGATAGCAATGTAAATATTTGTGTTGTGCTAGGGTTTTGAGCATTTTTTTATTTCAGATTTCATTTTTGTGTATGTCGAGCTGGTTAACATAAGCTACTGATGGATATATAGAAAGTATGTGAATGAACTACCGAAAGCATTATGTTGTCATGAGATTTGAGATTTTACTTTGTTTCTGTGTGGATACGTAGCAACTTGAGGAGATGGGATTTGTTGGTGATTTTGATATTGATGTCGATTTTGTCAGGAATTAAAGGGGACAAGAAGATTTTTTTTTTTTGGGTAATTTTATTAAGAGTTCATTGTAATGTTGATTGAATATGATTTGATTACATGATAAAGTGCATGCTTTGTGGAAGTTTGGAGTCCTAGCTTTCTTGTGGGTGATTTGAGAAGAAAGAAATAGTTGCTTTTTTGTAGAGGAAAAAGAGGAATATCCTGATGGTTTAAGGACAGGATTTGTTTATTATTAAATTGGCTTTGTTTAATGAGGATTGTGATATTGCCTTTGGTTAGTTTGGGTTATCTGGGGTTTTTCCTTTCCATCTTTGTTTCATGATTAAGGGCTATCCTTTATATAGAGATTTAACTTATGTAGTTTTGGGTTATCTTGACAGTTGGGAATATTTTTATTTGTGGACCTTTGGTCCATTTTTGCTCTCCTTTCCTCCTTGTTTCTTCAATCATTTGTTTCCCGTCAAAAAGAGGAAATATTGTAAAGTCCATCCTATATTTTGTAAAGAAGACTGGGAAAACTTATTTACCAAAGATATGACTGTCAACAGATCATTTTCAAGCAGATATTGTCTCAATATCTCTGAAAATTCATGCTGAAATGTAAACAATAAACAGTGTCATGCCTTGTAGTTGTGCATACCGGGTCAAAGTGCCATTGATTTCTTATTTTCACCAATTCTGTTAAAGAAAATCATAGAATTTTAAGGAAGTTTGTGTTTAGCTTGTTACATGCACTGTTCTTTTCCTATAAGTTATTTGCCTTTTTTTATCAGGATAGAAGTCCAAATAAAAGAATTCCAGATAGCAATTCCAATAAAGGTTGCTGTAGTCTTATGGGTATGGTTTTCTGCTGCAGGCAGACAGAGTTGAGCTGCATGATAGATTAGTGTATTTATAAAATGCCTAGAATAACTTGCCCATAGCTTCATGTCAATACAAGGATTTTTTGTTGGGCTTTTGACGGACTTAAATAATTGTGAAATGGAGAGAAGAATATCTTGTAAGACACGACTGACTTGTTTGCTCATTTGTGAATCTCATTAAAACCTTTTATGTTTAGTTATTTCTTAACTCATCAGAAGCTATACTATATCTTGTGTGAAGATATGTAAAAGGAATGCGTAAATCTGCTGAGTTACGGAAACCTCTACTGTATTGGAATTACTACTATTGAGATTGTTATTTTGGTAATAAGTTGATGAGGGTAGTGACGGTCGTGGTAGATACAATGGTGAGAAGTTGTTGGAGGTGTTGGAAGGAATTGGTTCCGAAGATGGTGGGGCCTATGATGATGATGATAATGAAGATGACAATTAAATTTTAGGAAGTTGTTTTAGATCATTTTGGTTCTTCTTTCATTTCCTTATTATATCTTAATGTTTTGTTTGTCATTTCACACTTACATCGAGTTGTACTGCTTGCAATGTTAATTTCTCTGCCTTGCTAGTGTAACTATTATGATTAGTTTTGTTAAATTATATCTAACAATTTTTCTATTTGTTTGGTAGTCTTGCAGCTATAGGAAGGAAAAGGCCTCTTCACTATAATACAATTCTTTCTGCACTGCTTGACTTCAATCCAAACTTTGAGACAGGAAGGGGATGCCATGCTGCCAGTGTTCAGTATTCCTTAAGGACTGCCTTTTTGGGATTCCTAAGGTGTACTAATCCAACAATCTTAGAGGTAAAGTTGTTCGAAATTTGACGCTTTTATTTTCTTTGAAATCTTTTTGTATAGTTTGTGTTTCTCTGTCTGTGCTTGCTCGGTGCTCTCATCCTTTCTTCTAGCTGAAATAAGTTGATAAAGACTGTCAAGCAACAATTTTAGATGAAATGGATACTTTCAGGCTTGATTTCTCCATTTTATGCTTTCATGGATATTTTTAGTGGAATTCTCATTTAGCATCCTTTAGGTTAAATTATCTTCCAATGATAATTTTCCAGGCTTTCCTCGATGAGGTCATTGGAACTCAATTCAACAGGTGGGTTTGGTTGTCATCTTTAGATTCTGTATTATTATGATTTTCTTTGTGAATTTCTAGATTAACGGCCCTGAAGCTTCTTTCCACTCCACATTCCTACAGGACAACAAGAATATCCCATACTTAAGTTTTGTGTTGTATTTTACCTAATTTCTGCTTCAACATTAGCACTTCCATCCGGCATGTCCCTGCTTCCTTTGTCTTTCATTTTGGCTGATTAAAACATTTCTTTTTGCTGAAAGAAGCTCCCAAATGTCAGATGGCTTGAATAGGTTGCATAAGTAGGCTCTTAGAGGACAATTTCTCACTAACTAGACACAAAAAGGAAGCTTGCCCATTAGATCCCTAATATTTGAACATAAGCTCTAAATTCTTAATCTGCTTGCCAAGTCTTGTGCCTGATTTTTTTTTTTTAATTTTTTCGTCTCCTATCTTTCATTTGCAGTCAAGAGACAGGTTGCTTAAAGCTCTACGAGCAATAAATGCCGGGGATACTGCGGATCAAGTAGTTCGACAAGTTGATAAAATGATTAGAAATTCTGAGCGTGCACGTGAAAATCGGGTTGACCGGGTAGTGAATACTTTTTCCTTTCCTCACTAGAATCTAGTCAATAAACTTCAAGTTTTTGTTGCCTCATACCGAATTTATTTTTCAATTATCAGAATGATCAGCCATCAACCCAGCTGCCCCTTTTAGGAGATCTGTTGAAAAAAAGGTCTATGCCTCAGGATAATGAAGAGCGAAATAATGGTCTTGATGTGGCTTCCAAGCGGGTTCGATATGGTCCTAACAATCATTTGGCTATGTCTGCTCAAATGAATGAGTCTTGGCAGGATTCTGTTTCTGTAAATGGAGTATCCCCTAGTGTTCCTCTTTTAGATAGTGATTTGAATCCTGTGGAGCAAATGATTGCTATGATTGCTGCTTTGCTTGCCGAAGGAGAAAGAGGAGCTGAATCGCTTGAGCTACTTATTTCAAATATTCACCCTGATCTGTTGGCTGATATTGTCATATCTAATATGAAGCATTTGCATAAAACACCCCCACCTCTGACAAGGCTTGGGAACTTACCTGTGACTCGACAAATTGGCTCTCTAAGTAGTCCAGCTCAGGTTGTCGTGCTGCCATCTCAAATAAATACGATGCAGTCTTCTCTTCTCACTGCACAAGTACAACTACCTTCTTCAGTTGCTGCAATCAGTTCTTCTTTGTCTGATACAGCAACTGGCAATACTTCTGCTACTGATTCTAAACGTGATCCCAGAAGGGTTTGTATTTCTCTATATTTACTAACTATTACTTTTGGATATTATGCAATCTGTCTAGTCTTAGGATGTTGAAAATATCTCTTCTTTATAATAAGCTACTGGTGGCTTATTCAGGATCCCCGTCGTCTGGATCCCCGGCGTGTAGCAACCCCTGTTGGAGTGCCATCCATATCTACCACAGAGGATGCTGGTCCTGTGCAATCTGAGTTTGATGATTCTAGTTCTATAACTAGGCCTCCCTCACTAGACATTACGACATCTGCTGAAAATCTTCCAGCTCCTCTGATGACCAGTGCCAAAAGTGACGATATGACATTTGAAAGTCCATCTGTTTGTAAAATGGATCAACCTAATGCTGAGGAAGGACTCTCTAGATCTGAAGAAATTGTCACCCTTCCTGAGGTCTGTGCTTCTTCAGATCATAGAATTTCTTCTCGTGCTGTTGACGAGGATTCTGCAGTAGTAGAATTATCTGATGTTGAAGTATACGGGACCAGTACATCATCTTTGGTGGAATCTGACCAGCATACTTCAGCTGTATCCAATGCATCTGCATGGGAGGAGACCTGTAAAGATTTACCTCCTCTTCCACTTTTTGTTGAGCTAACTGAAGAAGAGCAGAAAAGTGTTAGAACATTTGCTGTTGAACGTATTTTTGAATCTTACAAACATCTTCAGGGGACAGAGTGCAGCCAGACCCGGATGGGATTGCTTGCTCGATTGATCGCTCAGGCAAGTACATTATTATTGCTTAGGGCTTGGGAAATGCTCTACAAACTTTTTCTTCAGCTTGAATTTACATTGGATTATTAAAATAATTTCAGAGCTTGGCCTTATGTTCTATTGTTTACTACTTTTTTGTTATCCCAATCTCTGTAAATTAACATTTGGCAAAATTGCATTAATGTTAATTCTCTCTCTCTTTTTGCAGATTGATGCAGATGAAGACATTGTTATGATGCTGCAAAAATATGTTGTTGCAAATTACCAAGAGCAAAAGGTATTCTCTTTGTGATAACTTGTAACCCTATAATGCCAAGGTTCTGGATTCGAACCTCGTTTGGGGGTTGGGGGGGGGGGGGGGGAGGACATCAAAATATGAGTAGGCAACTCTTGAATCAACTAATATTAAAAAAATTACAAAAATCTATGCCGTGTAACTTTGAGGAATCGCTTCTGTTTTGTATTTTAATTTTTTTCTTTTTTACTGTATCCAATACATTTTCAACTAAAGAGTGAAATCCGATGGTCCTCATAGATATAAGATTAATTTTGACAAAAAAAATGTAACCCTCTAATAAAATCAGCATAAGACTTAACTGGTGAAAGTTGCTGTGCTGAAATTCAGCAAGTTGGAACGCTGATCCTATGAATTCTGCAATTCTGGTCAAAATCACATGTTCTGCTACTATTGGTTTCAAAATGTGGTTCCTTACGAGTAGCTGTTCTTTTCTGGTGCTTCTCTTGAACTATCATAACTTCCTGGCTTTTGATTTTTTCATTGCTTGACTCCATTTGTAGAGTCTTGTGTCTGCATTATGGGGACGTTATCTGTTGTCACTTCTATTATGCACAATGTTTTCTTGTTTGTTATTGACTTGTGTTTTGATGGGCCCTATTGATCAACTATTGTTCTAGCCAGCATTTGTACCTGTTTCTCTCAGACGATAGCGAAGTTTATGGAGTCCATCAGTTGTTATGAGTGGATACCTTTAACTTGTGTCCTTGGCTACTTTGTTGATTTATTTGTTTATTGGTATTCTTTTAGGATTGTTTTTAGACCTTTATATTTCAGTTCTTAAGTTATATTTTTCATTGCTGTGTCAGGGACATGAACTTGTGCTGCATATTCTCTATCATCTACAATCGCTCATGATCTCTAGTTCCAATGAAAACTCTTCATATGCTGCTGCCGTGTATGAAAAACTCCTCTTGGCAGTGGTGGGTACAGATTCTGCTATCTCAACCTCATTTTTGTTTCCTTGAGAATCAGAATTATCTAACTGTCGTTGTTGTAGGCGAAATCTTTGTTGGACACTTTTCCGGCTTCAGACAAGTCTTTTAGTAGGCTTCTGGGTGAGGTTCCTGTTTTGCCTGACTCTGTCTTACAACTGTTAGGCAACCTCTGCTCTTCTGCTGTTTTTGATCTCCATGGGAAAGAGGTCCGCGATGGTGAGCGTGTGACTCAGGGCCTCGGTGCAGTGTGGAGTCTGATTTTGGGTCGTCCATATTATCGCCAAGCCTGCCTAGACATAGCTTTGAAGGTAACTTGCTTATGAAAATCTCATAGCCTAGAGTGCAACCGTGTGCCTGTGTGAAAACTAGGTGGATATGAGCTATGTTTTGCTTATATATTTGTTTTCTGTTTGCAGTCTGCTGCTCATTCACAAGATGAAATTCGAGCGAAAGCTATTCGGCTGGTATAGAAACGTCCTGACATTACCATTGTGGAGGGAAAAAGGAAAAAAAGAATTAATTTTTATCTGGGCTGTATTTCAGTTCTTGTTGTGCTAACAATGTATTAATTTTCTTCTGTTTATAATGGACAGGTGTCGAACAAACTCTATCAGTTAAGCTACATAACAGAAAATATAGAACAATATGCAACAAATATGATGCTGTCTGCTGTGAATCAGCATTCTTCAAACTTAGAGTGTTCACAGTCTGATTCTGCTGATCTCAAAGCTGAGGGGGAGGTATGAAACTTTTTCCTATTCCACTTTGTGGTTCCCTTTATGTATTTTCATTCGCTTTGTTCCTTTAGCATGCCAAATGTTCAAATTCTTGGTCTTGTGGAAAGTGAACTGGGTTTTTACCTTTTGGAGTGTTTGGAGAGAATGAACTGGATTTTTATGTTAGGGAGTGTTTGGAGAGATTAAAATTAAGTCAGTGGTTCCATTTTTTATAAAATCTTTTTGGATTATTCAGAGAGAGATCAAAGTTAAATTAAGGGTTGCATTTTTTTTTTTCTTTTTCCTTCTCTGGGTGTGGTGGTTGATGGTATTGCCAGCAGCCATTTTGTACACCCATATTATCTTGTTAAGTTCCATGTTAGACTAGATTATGGAGTGGCAGCTTCATTTCGGGTAATATGGAAAGAAAGAAATACTGGCATTTTTCAGGCAAAAAGAGCGGATAACATTAAAGAATTGTGGGATGGAGTTCATATTTTACCTTTGCTTTGGCTTCAGTCTCCACAGAGTCTCGTTTTTTCAGCGTAGCGGACAGCTGGTCCAGTTCATTGTAATCTTCATCTTTTAATACAAATTTCAGTTTCTTCTCCAAAAAATAAAAACCAAAAACCCATATTAGGAGCTAGGATTGTCTATCCTATGTAAACAGTAGATTGTAATTTAATTTAGGTGGTATTATCTAGTCACACTCATATAAGTTGTTTAGTGCTCATATTACTTAATATCTTTGTTACCAAGCTCTTAAGCATTTCAATCAACGATTCATCACATGGATTGTGGTAGATGAGCAGTAGGTGCTTTTCCTTCATGAGAGCAGAAAGGATACACCGATGCACCTGCACTTTCTCCATTTTGGGAAACATAAACCTTTCAGACACTAAGTGTGTGTGTGTGTGTGTGTGTGTGTGTGTGTGTGTGTGTGTGTGGGGGGTGTGGAACCTCTGCACTCCAGCATTCTCCTTTGTCAAACGAGATCTTAGAATTGCTTTTGATTATTCTTGCTGAAAAATCATTTCAGGTTGGAAGCCAGGAAACATCCATTAGTGGCTCCCAAGTTTCGGAGCCTGGAACCTTTGAAATGGACTCAGTGAAGGGTGGACAACCAATTTCTCATAGCCTTTCAACTATTTCATTTCCTGAGGCTCAACGTCTGACTTCCTTGTTTTTTGCTTTATGTACAAAGGTTTGTCAATGACTTCTCTGATACTGATAAATTTGAAGATTTTAGCTTTCATTATTTTGGTAATCCTGATGAGACTTTTCTTTTGTTCCAGAAACCTCGTCTTCTTCAACTTATTTTTGACAAATATGTTCAAGCTCCAAAATCTGTAAAGCAGGTATTTTTAATTGTTGCTAAAGTTATGTTAACTATTGTGGTTGTAACAAATCCTGCTAGGTTATCAGTCCATATTGGTCAGTTCTCAAATTCTCAAATGGTAAGACACCTTTATTTATTTTATCCTAGGCTATGAGGACTATAGTGCAGTGTGAAGTATTTCATGGCACCTGGCTTGGTATACCTGGTCTTTAAAATGGATTGTCCAGCAGCCTTACTAGTGCTCATGATGTGATATCTGACATGGGTTTCCTAGGTGAAATAAAGTATCTGTGCGTTGGAGGCTATGATCATTAATGTGTTTTTATTTTGAATATGCCTAACGTTATTATTATTTTTTATCTTTTCTGTTTCTATTGAGAGTTTGCCCAACTTTTATTGCACACTTTTTGAATGATATAGGCTTTTCATCGCCATATCCCAATTCTTATAAGGGCGTTGGGTTCATCTTGTTCTGAATTACTGCACATAATATCCGATCCACCTCAAGGAAGTGAAAATCTTTTAACTCTTGTGAGTCATTATTATTTTTTTCAATTGTAAATCTATTTCATCTTTTAAATTTTTTTTTGTTGATAGTGGTTTTCTTTTCTTACCAGGTGCTGCAAATATTGACCCAAGAAACCACACCTTCCTCCGATCTAATAGCCACTGTTAAGCATTTATATGAAACAAAGTTAAAGGTATTTCACATACCTGAAACATAATTTCACCCCCCCCCCTTCTCTCGGACATAGTTAAATTTGAATGTCACAAGTCTAATGTAAACCTTTTTTTTTTTTTTTAATATTTAGGATGCTACCATTCTTATACCAATGCTTTCTTCACTTACGAAGAATGAGGTTTGCTTCCTGAATTTCTCTCCTCTCTTTTATTATTTCATTTTTTTAGTTTTTGTTGTTTGTGTGATTGTATCATTGAATATCAAGATGCAAAACATCATGGCAAGATATTGCTAATAAGGATTATATATTTACAGTTCGAGCTTGAATGTCTAGAAGTTCAGAGTTACTAGACTTTATAGGCTTATACTGTATCAGTACGTGTTCTGCCAGATATTTATTGGCCCTCCATAGGTTTATAATTACCAAAGCACCCCTTGTATAATAGATAAGAATATATTTTCCTGTTAATTTTGATTTTATATCAGTGTTTGTGCCTTCAAATTTAGCTCTAGTCAATTTGAATATAAACATTATTAATCACTTCTGTACAATTACTTTTCATGAGGGAGTGTGAGTAATTGATTTTAAGTTTGTAGATTACTCATATTAAAAAGTGATTTGGCATGCACTAGATAGTAATTATGAAAAACATTAAACAGATAGATTATAGAAAACTGTAGTGACTGTGGAGTTGATCTGCATGGGCTGCCTAATTACGGGAGATGATCTCATGTGAAGTTATGCAAGTGGCCGAAAGAGTTTTATCTCACATGAAATCTAGATATCTTGCATGAGTTAGAATGAAAAATGAATATTTTTTGAAACATCTCAGATGCTTCAAACACCTATGGGTTCTGTATTGCCAGTCATCCGTACTACACCAATACCAATAGGTGGCATAGGGGAAGAGACGCTACGTCTGGGAATCAGCAACATGAAACTTTGTTATGAACTGCCCCCTTTCCTTAGGGGGATCGGGATAATAAACTTCCATCTCATTCTTACTATGGATACCCCCCATAACCATTGAAGACTAGAGAAGTGATTAATTCCTGGAGATTAAGGGGCATTGAGCACTAAGAAATTGTTTGAGTTTACAGTTTTATCTAGTACCAACACGCATGCTATTAAGAGAAAAGCTTTTGCCTTGAAGATTTCTTAAGAAACTCTACCTTTTTCACAATAAAAGCACTAAGATCCCATTAAATCACTGTATATGTCACTAAAATGATAGATTTTCAGCTATATATATTTATAATTTTTTTTGTTTTCCTCACGATATTATCTCTAACTTCACTTTTATGTTGGGCAATTTTGCATGAGGGGGGCAAAAAAAAAATCAAGTTGCAACTGGAAATTGAAGCCTTAAAAAAAGTCAAGCCAGTGACCCATTTGACTCATAAATATAACTTAATTGTTTATATTACCATCATGAGGAGGTGAACAATAAATAAAGATCGTATGGCAAAAGAAAAGGTTCCATGTTGCTATTGCTTCTTGACAAGATATCAGCCCCTCCAATTTTGAAGTTCTCTTTTGTAAAATGGCTTATTGAAGTTATTCCTTTTGTTCCTTCATATAAATGATTTCTTGTAAGTTATAATTTTATCATTTTATGATTATAGGTATTACCTATTTTCCCTCGCCTCGTTGATCTTCCCCTAGAGAAGTTCCAGATGGCGCTTGCTCACATACTACAGGTATAAATGGATTTTCTGAATGTGACTTTGTGAATTGTGCCATATTACATTTTGTCATCTTTTTGGTTTACCTTGAGTGATGCAAAATAGCAACATATCAAATATTGGGACTTCTAACTTAGTATTCGGACTTATACGTTTATAGGTTCTGTTAGGATATTGGTAACCTTTTTCTTTACATGCTGTATGTGGGCCATTATATTTTTGTGTTATTTAGTTCTTAAATTAAACACAGAAGTTCTGTTGTTCTGGTGCAAGTTAAATCATTTGTTGATTGAAGTCACAGATTCACATTAAATATAAGATCATTTGTACACTAAAATTACTTGATGAGTGAAATTGCATTTGTTAATTATTTGTGAACTTTCAAGTTTCTTTGAACATATATATTCAGTTGTAGTGCTACAGGAGTATCATGCTGTTCCTTTTCCATTGACTTGACATGAAAAATAATCTTAAGAGATTGCAACTGTTAATTGCAGGGTTCAGCTCATACAGGTCCTGCTTTAACACCTGTAGAAGTTTTAGTTGCCATACACGACATTGTTCCTGAGAGAGAGGGCCTTGCACTTAAAAAGGCATGTCTTCTATCATTCTGATTTGATTGTTTTGCTTATCAAGGAATTCTTAGTTTAGTGCTTGTTTGAATTCTCTCTGGACTGTAATTTCAAATTGTAATTATGCTGTCTGCTCTTCCATCTCATATTCCACCAACATTAAAGGGAGTGGTTGCTGTAATAAGATGTATCAAATACAGAAATTCTGCACAGGGGTCAATTCAGTTGGGCAGGATGGGCTTGACAGAGTAGTTTAGTGCAGCTTTAGGTTTTGAGCAAGTTGTCCAACTTCAAAACAATGTCTCTGATAGGGCTGCTCAAGTGAGCCAAACTTCGATCCCAGGCAGGATGGGCATTACTTTAGGTTGTTCTAGTCTGGTTGAATATAACCTTCTTTGCCTGTGCAATTATCACTTGAGTACCAGGCATATTTAGGAACACCAGATATTAGTGGAATATGTCGCAAACGGCTTGCAATAGTAAAATTTTATTAATTTTGAATCAATGCATGGTTCATATTTATCTCTACCAAGGGATACATCCTTGCATGGTTGATATTCATCTTTACCAGGAGATACATCCTTCAACTTAAATCATATGTTTCTTCCTCAAAATGCATTAGTGAAGCTCCCTTCAAGACTCATTTATCTTTAGATTCCAAATATTTTCCGTTTCGGAAAAGGCCTGTTTGTTCAAGCCTTGACATAATTCCCCCTTACTAGCTTTAAATTCTTTTCTTGGCTGGCTTTCTCACCCATTTTTCTGGATAATTTGTGTACAAATTATTCCAGCCTTTCAAACTTACTTGCATTGTCCAGCTTATCTGTGTAAGTTTCTGCAGATCTACTGGACCTTAGACTTTGCTAATTAATAAAGTTACCATATTAGGGAGTTGGCAAAGTGATCAGGGGGTCCAATTCTTCTGGTTAACCCACCGGCCCCAAGGTAAAAAAGGGTTGATTTTCTTGCTTCCAAAAGATTGAAGGTACTGCAGGACAATAGTTTCAGACTTTAGTTTGTTAAGCTGGCTGGTGGGATTTCTATGTTACAAAATAAATAATTACTTATTGGGCTTCACTAACAAGATCTTGGTATTGATACATAAGATGCCAGTCACATGATACAGTTATTTTCACTTTTGTTGGTGTCATACCATGTCTCGATGATAATTGAGTAATATAAGTTTATCTTACAGAAGAGAGTCCACCTAAAAATTATTCAATTTTCCCCCATACACTTGGCTTTGCATGTGAGGGTGTTTTAGAGTACATACACTTGGAGATAATTTTATTTTAATTGAGTTATTAATATCTTATTAATACGAGATAAAAATAAAGAAAAGAAAGTAAGGTAGACTTAACATTCATATGGGCATATGTGATTAAGAAATAAAGGTGTGGATACCTTTCCTAAAACTTAAGCTTATATCAATATGAATGTTTGTTATGCTTATAATTGTTAAGTTTCATGTTTCCAGATAACAGATGCTTGCTCAGCTTGTTTTGAGCAGCGTACAGTTTTCACACAACAGGTTTTAGCGAAGGCTTTGAATCAAATGGTATGTAAAGTGAATCAATAATCCATGGACACTTTTAGTTCTATATATAGTAACTGTTTCTCCCTTTTAGGTTGATCAAACTCCACTGCCACTACTCTTTATGAGAACAGTAATTCAGGCAATTGATGCTTTTCCTACTCTGGTAATTGTATTCTTTTCTGCTACTGCTTTTCTGTTGTTAAAGATTTAAATTCAATGTGAAATATGTACAAAGAAGCTGGCATCTGATAGATTGCCGATTCAAAGCTGTATCTGCTGTTCAGTATGTTGATGAGTTTCATTTTTCCTTTTTTAAAAGTAGGAAAAAATCTGACAGGTTAATTATGAATCACTGTGTGTAAGATCTGAAAAGCTTAAGGGAAAAGAAAACAGAAATTGAATTTTGCCTTGATAGCACGTCCATTGAAGTAAGTCATCACCTTTAATTGCAGTCAACCCTGAGGTTTAGAAAATTAACATAGAATAATTTTAACTACTTTCTTTTAGGAGGGAAAAAAAAGACTTTAACCATGCTGAACCTTAAAAATTGTATCACACTAAGTTCAAATCCAGGATTTGCAATTTCTGAAGCAGCTTCTGCATTCCCTGTTATTTTTCACTCTTTTGTAGACGTTTCTGCTGGATGTCAGCTGGCTGTATACTATCCCTAAAGCCCACATAGGGTTTGTCATGCCTTGTCATTTATTTATTTTGATGAATTTGCATGAGCATGGCATCAGCTGTTAGTTATATATCAAACAGAAGCATGATATGGAGAAGATTGATTAGTGATTTATTCTTTTCATGCCTTGCTTTCAGGTTGATTTTGTCATGGAAATACTTTCCAAACTTGTGAGTAAACAGGTATGACAGGTCAAACTATAATTTATAAATCAGTAACTTCTTCACTCAAATGCCTTTACTAGTGCGTTCGTGTGGTAACTGATTTATTTTACTTGCTCTCAAAGCAGGTGTGGAGAATGCCAAAGTTGTGGGTTGGCTTCTTGAAATGCGTGTCTCAGACACGCCCACATTCTTTTCCTGTACTGTTGAAGGTAGTATATTTTCTTCAATGGTGAGAAATTAACCCTTCTTTCATGGGTTTTTTGAAACACCCGCTTTCTTTTCTTTCTGACTGCAGTTGCCACCTCCACAACTTGAGAGTGCTCTGAATAAATATGCTAACCTTAGAGGTCCCCTAGCCACCTACGCCAGCCAACCAAGCTTGAAAAGTTCGATACCTAGGTACTTTTTTTCTTGATATGATGCTATTCTACTTCTTGCCTACTGTTTTAACTTCAATTTTTATGTGTTGGGTTGTGCTAATAATGTGTGGCCAAGGGCAGATGTTAAGACTTGGGAAGTTAAAATAGAAAATAAGTAATGTGGTGGACTTGCAAATAGTTGTTATATACAATTTTGTGGAGATACTAAATATTCTTTCATGTAAGTTACAATATATGTTGATTTAATGCAATCATTGTATGCTGTTGAGTATGCACAATCAAATCAAGAGGGTCATTGGATTTTTTTTGTTGTAGGAAGAATAATTTCTTCAACCATCTATCTTTACAGTGATTTCTTGTTTCCTTATCTTATTTTTTTGGGTTAAATTGCAATTATATTTTGCAGATCAATCCTTGCAGTTCTTGGTCTTGCAAATGAATCACATATGCAGCAGCTGCATATTTCATCTTTGAACCCATCAGATACAGGTTCTTCAGAGCATGGAGCAACACCGACGTGACTATAAAAGACCTTGGAGCTTTCAAAGTGACCTGCTAATTTAGGTCCATCATGAATGTGAATGTCGCTCCATGATATTGTTCTTGTTCTCATCAAGGGAGATACAATTCAGCTGAAGTCAACTGCTTGTACGGCATCCGATCTCTTCATTGTTTGAATACTGATCAATTGGAACCCAGATGACTCCAAGTCAGTACTAGGCACAGCGGAATAGCTTTTTCAAGCCAGGGACTGCAACCATCAAGGAAAAATAGGCTCCCCCTTCCATCAGCTTGTGGAAATGTAACATAGCTGTAAATGAATTTTTTTTTTATTGTTATTATTTGAATTTTGATTTCACTTTCTGTCTAATATGGGGCATGTTTAATTAAAATATGTTGGGTTGGTAGCCGCTGGAAATATTGTTGAAGCTACCAACAGGTCCCGTATTTTGGTTGAGGGTCTGATCCTGGAGAAGGAAATGGCGGTGTCGTGGTGCCCCTTCTTAGTTAGGTTGAACGATCTTGTAAAATAAAAATGGTGCAAAATTTCAAGTCATTTTTTTCCCTGGAAAAGTAAGATTGGTGAAAAAAATTGCACGCAAAGTTCACTCTTTAAGAAGTTCTGACAGCCTTTTTTCGAGTCTGTTTATCTTGAGCAAGAAGGGCAAGTGAGGTGAACTTTTGTGTTTTCACTTTCCATTTTACATTTATGGCAAACGAAGAGTAAATATGTTTCATCTGCTCTGGTATCCTTGGTTTCACACCCTTCATACTAACGTTACCTGTTTTAATCCGTCCTTATGGATGAATTCATTACCATATCTGATTGAAGGTGTAAAGATTGTCAAGACTGAAGAATCACAATCAATTACTGATAATAGCCCCAACCAAAAAAAAGAAAAAAAGAAGGCTCAATAAGAGGTATTGTGTCCGAACCAAAATCTTGACCAATCTTATCTTTATGGGATGCAGTATGAAACCAGTGAAAAGACAGCTATTAAAGTTTACCAAGTCGGATAAAACAATTAGAAGAGAAGCAAGAAGCAGAATACCAAGAGAGATCGCAGTAATATTTGAAAATTTCAAATTCCATGCCACGTTGCCTTCCTTTCATTTGAATGCATGTGGGGCTAGATCACAAATTCACATCTGGTCAACACCTTCCATTTTTGGAGGTCTGTGGGCGCCGTTGGTCTCATGTATGTATTTTTCTGAAATTAACGGACTTAAAAAACCACAGCTCTACAACGAAAACAAAATCTTTTTCCTGTTAAAGAATATCAAGCAAGAAAAATTGTACAAGTAATATTGTAAATCTCCAATTTCGCTGTCATTGCCGCCTGAGTCTGATAGAGGCAGCTGATTAAGTTACAGCTGCACAGGGCAGGTTGGCATCCGAGACAAAACGGTCAGACCTGCCAAAAAAGACAATGAGAAATCTTCCAGCACACGGCCAATACTATAAAATCCTAAATGCCTTTAAATTTTCTCCTTTTTTTTCTTTTTTTCCCCAATTTTAAGAGGATTTGGTGATCTGAGCTGCCAAAAAAGTTTTCCCTCTTTTTTTTTTAATAAAAATATTGAAAAAAAAAATTTCAAGAAAACTATTTCAAACCTAAAAAATTCACAAATGCTTAAATTCAAAGTACTGTTAGAGCACAAGTCATGAAATCATACCCATACGAAGCTCTTAGCATCAAAATTGGCAGGAAGTTACATCACTCGACAGGGAGCACAACTTCAAGATTTCTCGGAAGCAGCCAGCCTCTAGGATAAGGAAGATTATGAGCGTCCAAATGAAGATGCCAGTTCAATATCCTTGAACAACTAGGTGGAGTACCTTCCATTTGGTTTTCATCTTCCACCACTTGTTCTATAAATGTGGTCTCCTGTTTAATAAAATATGTTAAGAGCACGAATCCAGTCATTACATGTAATTAAGCACATTGTGACTTTAAGCTATGCAGCAAAAATACATATTCAAAAAACAGTGATGAGAGATGTACTTGGAAACCCTCCTTCACTGTGTCTAACTGCCGAATTGAATTTGAGAAGGGGCGTTGCCATCTCTTTGGATCCCACAAGATAGTGCTGTTAAAAGCAAATCCTGACATATCAACATGAAACCTTCGAAGTCTTTTACTTTTCTCATTAGTGTGCCACCCAATAACCTGACTTCCATTACATACAGGACCTTCTATGATTGCCTTGTTTTTGCTTTGTGCAAGCATGGCAACAGGCCAAGTGCCAAATCGGCTGCACATAAGAGAAAGCAACATTACAAATTTTTACAAAACTCAGTAACTCCGATTATTTGAATTTCAATATTTATAGATCATCTCCTCATACTGGATCACCTAAGATAGGAAAGATATTTATCTAAAAGAAAAACATGAGACACAAAATCAAACCAATCAGTTCAACAAGTTTGGTCAATATAGGAGGAGTGTACTGAAAAGAAAGAGAGCGATCAAGCCCGCATGATATTATAAAATCTGAAGGCTGTTATGCAATCCAAAAAAACCAACAAATTTAAGGCGAAAGCTCAGATGCTGGAATTGATTACTTGAAAAGTCAAATCAGACAAATCCCGTTACAAGTGATATCAACGTGTAAAATTCACAACAGTGGGGCCTAAAGGATACTTGTTTTCATAATCTGATGATCAGTAAGCAACCACCATGCTGACAATACATTGTGTCACAAGCATTTTCTAGAGCAAATAGAAAGAATACAGCTTTGCACAAGAATAAAAAACAAAAAATTAAAAGTAAAAAACAAGCACACTCAGAGTCTCATACAAAAATCAGAAGAAAAAGCAAAAGCATAGATAGCCAAAGGTGAGAAAACGTAACCAAAAGGTATTTGTAAAGGCATTTTTAAGATAACAAATAGGCTAACAATAAACAGAAAAAGTTATCTGATACCCATTGCCAATATCATTGCTTCATAGTAATCAAAACAAGAGCTAATAGATAACAACATGAATGGAAAAACAAGGGGGAAGAAGGTGTTACAGAAAAGGTGAAAGGATATTTACAACTTGAGAACTAATTAAAGCTACAAACCAATGAGCAGGAATTATCAAGTAAACGAATCTATATGCATTTCTAACGTTGTACGCCATAAATAATATATAACTTACATTAACCCGATCTATTTAATCTTATAGAAACACATTGCTATATATAATAAGCCGGTTTTGTTATATTTCCGCAAATGTTGCACATTCAAACAAATAAAAATAAATGAAGATACCAGAAATGAAAGTTCCTGCTGAATAACTCTAAGAAATATACCTGATTTCTCTCAAACTGTCAAACAAGTCCATAGTATAGATATTATCATCGTCGGCGAAGTAGACAATCCCATCAAGCCTGTGCCTCTCAATATGCTCCAAAGCCAAATTCCTCTGGTGAACCCCTCTATCTTTCACACTGCTAGAATTCTTTTGACTGACCAAATGCCTGTACATAACCCCTGTTTTCCTCAACAACTCGGCCGTCTCATACGACGCCGCATTCTCCTCCACCACTATCCAAAGCAGCGGCGGCTGTACAAGCCTCAACACCTGCGCTAGCCTGTTCAAAAAATAGGCCTGCATTGCGCGGTTGTACGTCGGCGTGATCACAATCAACTGCTTCCTCGGCTCAAAATCGTATCTGTAACTTTCGACGGTATTGATTTCGTTCCGGAAGTCCACGCCCAAACTCACCGCGTCCAACAAGATTTCGTCGCGCTTGCTCATGCGATCACTCCTGTTGTCGCTGTCCAATTGGACGTTGACGTGCGGCGGCTTGATCTCGAAGAAGACGTCGCGGTTCTCGATGTCGGTGGTGACGTGGCCGAACGGCGTCATGCCTAGCAGGAGACCTAACGCGAAGAAGACGAGACAGCGGTAGAGAGATTTTCGCCATGCCTTTCGACGGAGATTGACGGCCAGTAACGACGAAGTGTATTTACCGCTAGTGAAAAGCTTATGATGAGACGGCGAAAATGGAGAGTTAGCTCCGTTTTGATATTGACGGTCGTGATACGCTGGAGATAAAGTTCGGCGGATCGAAGCCATCTGATTCTGATTGATTTCACCTGCTTCTCACAATCACATCACCGGATTTTCAAAACCCTAGCACTACACTAGAGACTAGACAGAGATACCCAGCAACAAGATGATCAATAGACACTTCTCCAGATTCTATTGGCTGAAACAGAATTTTAGGGATGGTTCTGATCGCGTTCCCATTTTTAGCGCTCTAATTCTAATATGTATTTCACTTACTCACTTCAATAGGCAGTTACGATAAGATCTACTAGCAAAAATAAATAAATATATTTATTATTATTGGGAGTTCACATTCTGCTCTGAGTTTTGGGGATTTTAATTTAATTTTAATTTTACCGCGGGGGGGAGAGGGAGGTGCGCAGTACGCTCCAGCTAGACGGCCAAGTCGCCTGTTACTGTTATCTTCTTTGTTGGAATATTATTAATTGCTGCTTCCACTCGTCTAGTCATTTGCCAGCTCAGCTTATTTAACTAATTCTTCCACCATTAAAAAAAAAACACTAATCACTAATAAAGTGTTGGCTCCACTGATAATGGAGTCCCCTTAAGTGGTTTGATTGGGTTTGCTCCCCAGTTCGAGTCGCATGGAAGTCGCCTTTGTTGGGAGAACCTGTGCCTCTCGGTTCGAGCGGAAATTTCTAGTCTGAGTTGTGGTACGGACTTAAAAGTGTCTCCCACAATTGGGGTTCTCCCCAGAATACCTCGTAGTCAAAATAAAAAAAAAAACACTAATCATTTGTGATTTCTTTTCTTTAAAAAAAAAAACCTCTTGCCATATAGTACGGATATAACAAATTAAGATCTATTAATTAAGGTTTAAGAGTCTAAGAATGTATAACCAACTCTCATTTGTAAAAGAGTATTCGTTTTGACTCCCAACATTCAAACCATTGACCTCAATTTCGGACGGTACTAACCTCCCATTTAGCCTAAGCTAAGAAAAATACGATTTGTTTTTTTTTTTAACCAAAAGAATTTAGAGTTTGAATATTTAATACAATTGTGTTAGTAAAACATTTTAGTTTATCCTCTCATCTACTTTTGCCTCTCATATATTTTTGTCCGATCGTATATTGAATCTAAGTGATGGTTAGGACTGAGGAGGGAGTCCTGCCGAAGTTTAGATGGCAACAACACCAACTATTAAAATTTAAAAATTAAGATTTTATGACACACACCCATCTAAATACTAATTATACCCTCCACATAACTAAATTATCTCACATTAGATTATTCTACTAAATAAACTCAAAAACTAATTATGCCAAAGAGACTTGATTTTGTTTTGGAGTATCCGAGAAGAGAATTTTACTCTTGAGGCATAGTTTGCAGGCAAGATTGAGTTCGCAGTCTAGTAGAGCTTTTCAGCATGTAGTAAAGTCTGATTCCTGCAGACTTGACACAATATTGTGTTGTATATAGGCCTTTAATTGTTTGGTTTTCATGCTTGGTATTAGTTTAATCGAATTGAAGAATTTTAAAATTGTGATTGAAAGTAAACACAAAGTAAATACGTTTGATATTCCATTACACACACACACACGCATACTATAAGACTTAAGAAAATAGATAGTTGATTATTGATAGATATTTTGTAGTTTAAAATGAATTTAGAGAGTAAAATTTTTTTAGTAAATTGTATTAGTTTGTCTATATTTGTAATTTACATTGTGGGTATTTGAGTAACAAATATTTTATAAAAAAATGGGTTTGTAAAGTATTTTAGTGGGTTCAAATAGTCTCACATTATTATTTTTTAGAAGATGAATGAAATTTACTAATATTTTTAAAACAAGAGTTGGGCAATTGGCACACCTCAAATATCCACTTAATAACTCTTATTTTAAATATATCATATTAAATGTTTTTAAAAATACATTATTCGCTAAAGGCAACAACTAATCCCAAAAATAACCTTAGTTAACAAATCTGCGTACTAAATTCAATCACTTATTTTGCTATGGTAGTTGAACTAAGTTAGAAGCCTTCGAAGTGATGCCGGAGAATTATAGACTTCTTCTTTTTTTAAAAAAAAAAAATCAAGTAATTTTACAAAATTTAAAATTTTCAATTGCAATATGGAGTTCAATGAAGATATTAAAGTGGCACACCGAATATTAAGATATTGTTAATGCGATTATCCCAAACGATGATTTGTTGAAGGATTTACTGTGCTAGAGAGAGAGACTAAGAGAGAGAGAGAGAGAGATTTTGATGATTTTAAAATTACAATTTTTTATTGTACTACACAAATATTTACAACTGTTATTATAACATACATAACTAGAACTTAAATTGTTTAATACTAATTACACATCAGATTATTATATTACATAAATATTTACAACTGCAATTATAGCATACATAACTGAAACTTAAATTGTTACATTAAATTTATAAAGTACGTGCCCAGACAAGTAACCCTCACAGACGAGGGATGTCTCTACTCCACTCGCATTTCGCAAGGGAGAAAAACTTATAAATAAACTCCGCACAATTATACATAATGCTTAATTAAGAAAGTTTTGAGTCTATATTTGAGTTCATCAGGACTCGAACCCCTACCCTCACAATCCTTATTAACTGTGAGAGTAGATGTTCACCGCTGGGCTAAAGGCCCATTGGCTAAATTTACAGTTGAAGAAAAGGAACATGGATACATTACTGGATGAGACAAAAAAAATAATAATAAGACAAGAATTTTGATGATTTGACTAGTGTTATCAGGCCTCATTTGCTGAGGAGTTACTTTAAATATAGGCAAATAAGGCGGTCACTTAAAATTTAATATTTTTCAAAAGACTTATTTTTTTAGAATTTTCTTATAATTCTCTAATTAATAAAAATCTTTTTTTTTAAAAAAAAAATGTGTTGTAGAAAAGTCTATTAGACATCTTTATAATTAACAATTGTCCTACAATTAAGATTATTTTTTAATAGAAAATCAATATTTAGTAACCTTAATGTTAAAAAGATATATTTAATAATTTTGTTTAAATATTAATTCATTCATTATTAGTTTTCCCAAGAAAAAAATAAATTCTTTAACTTTTTAGTTTCCTAAAAAAATTTGATTATTTAACATTATTTTTTTTAATATTCCTTTTAATTTCTATTGAAACCTTATAATATAAAAAATCAGTAGATAAAAAAATTTCTTATTCCTTTCTCCACGAAGAAAATTATTACATCCATTGATTCATTTAAAAAAAAAATAGTTTCTTAAAATATAAAGTCCATATCTATTATTTGATAATCAATTCATCATCTTAACTTTTTATGTGCTGCCATTCTAAATATTTTATTTGAAAATAAATATTTTTCTTATTTATTTGTTTGTTTATTTTTGTAATAATTCTAATGGAATTGAAAAAGATATCTTCTTCACTATTTTTTTTTTAGGTTTTGTTTTTGAAAATTTTCAAGATCTTTTTTTAGTAATGTTAAAATTTCAAGAATTAAAGATGAAATGATTTTTTGAGTCCCTTTATTTTTCTCTGAATATTAAAATTACAAAATAAATAGAGGCTCCGCAAAAAAAAAAACACGTAAAAGAATTATTTTAAAGATAGCAGGCTTGATGAATATGAGGGAAAATCGGAAATGATTCATCTGTATCCAAAAATATTGAATTTGCAATTCCTCACTCCTTAGTTATCAAAATAAAAATGATTATTTAAATTACGATTTAAACATTGAATTTGCGATTCCTCATTCCTTTATTACCAACATAAAAATGATTATTCAAAATATGATTTAAAAGTAAAATGGGGTGCATAAAGTGTGAAAAGCAAAATATTTCAGGTGCAAGTTTAGTTGGTTGTGAATTTTCATCTTTACATGTAATTTTGCTCAAAATTAAAAAATAGAAAATAAAAGGGGGGCACATAAGGATTGTCAGGGGTGCCAATAGTCCCACTGTTAAAACAAGAAAAAGAAGAAACGGATAAAGCCCAAAACCATCAACGGCTTTTTAAAAAATGATTGGGCTTAGTCGATGAAGATTGTTCATGAAACCCAACGCTGGCAATTAGCAAAGGAGCCCATCCTCGTGTAGAATCCCAACACCGAGAAATGAAGGCTCAAACTATATCTGCATCTGATATTTGGACCGAAGCGATTTATTGCATGCATTGTGGTGATCCAAGCAGGATGTTTTCGCACGCGATGCCATGAAGCTTCCACCGACCGCTAGTGGTGTAAATCCCATTATTTACAGTTTCCACCACGTAAATAAACACCGGTGTCTTACTCTTACATTTATTGATCGTGGTTGCTGCTGTATCTATGTTGCACTGTAGTTATTTGCTACTTGCTATATTTCAGTTGTGTTACATTACATTGTCCCCCCATTTTTCTTTTCTTTTGCTTTTATTATTATTATTTTTTTTTAACACACAAGAAAGAACAAAAGTATTTGCGTTTAGTTGAGTCACTGCCTTTTTAGCTGGGGCCTAGGAGGAGACCCACTCTTTATACACACCGTTGCATGGTGCCGAAAGTTTGCTGGCAATTAATCAATGAGAGCATGTGAACTTGGTTTGACAAATCAAGGCTAGTATTCCTTCTTTCTCGGAACTTGATAAGGGAAAAACAACAGTGGAACTACTGTTCCTGTTACGCAAATACATTCGTCTCATTCGCATAAAAGTCCCGCTTTGTGTGGGCCAAGGCTTCACTGCTGGATTGGCCCAATATATGTAATTATACAATGAACTCATTTTTGCATGATTGTCTAGTTTGTAGAGACAGATTCTAATATATGTAGGAATTCTTTTGTATATGATATGTTCTTGTTTCTTTAATGTCGTGAAGAAAAGAAGAATATGCATATCAGATGAAAAAAAGAATATGAGTGCATCCTATACATGCGTGTGTTTTCGTGCTTCAGACGGAGAGATAGAGAGCGAGAGAGAGAGAGAGAGAGAGAGAGAGAGAGAGAGAGAGCAGGTGCATGCATGGATACTTTTGGTTTTGGGTTTGTCTCTCTTGTGCTGTTTGCGTAGCCTTGTGTTTTTAGTTACCGTAGCTATGCCTAGTCAATGAAACAAACAACTGATCAATTATTGTGTCTGAGTCTTTGGTTATGAAATCAATATAACATAAGAGTACATAATAATTATTACTCCTGGTCTTTTGTTAGGTAGGGGACCACTCATTTAAGGACTTGCGTGTGATTCCTGAGAAGTGAGAAGAGTTAACGGTGTACGTTGTATGGGGCCTCCGTGGATCTCTGCTTGGCTATGCATTTTAGCCAAGTATTAAATACAAGCTAGCGTCTATGACCATGTAATTGCCAAATTAATAATGACGGTGAACTTTCATTTATTCTAACATACGTTATCTAGATCTTATACATTTTTCATGTTTTTGTTTATAGAAGCTAGCGACGTCACTCATACTCAGAACCTATCTCATAAAATGGGATTGCCTTAAGCTCACATACTTAATTGAGGATTGATTCTCAATTGATATATATAGAAACCAACAGATCTCACTTGTACTCAAAAGTTAGTTAACGAGTTGATTGTTGTCTCAATTTTATATGTTTAACCAAAAATTCATTCTCAATCGATGTGAGATAGTCTCGCTCTCACTCATACGAAAAATTAAACTAACTCATAAATTAAGGGTTACCTTAAATATATATGTGTAAGCGAATATTCAGTCTCAATTGATGCGGGACAGAGTCCATTAGATCCCATGTCATATGCCCTTGTCAAGTGATAAAGTTATGTGTGCTCACTCATGAATGATTTTGGCTCTTATTCAAATAAAAACTCATGAACCTATACTCATGATTAAAAAAGAAAAAACTTATGAATTAAGGGTAGTTGCCTCAAGTTTATATACTTAATTGAAAAGTCATTATCGACTAATGTGGGTAGTTCTTAGGTATGGCAATAGGTATCATCCGTTATGGGTTTTATCAATTACCATACTCACCCACAACCAATAGTAGATTTTTTACAGGTTTTCTTATTTAAAATAAAAAATACTTTTAATAATACATAAAAACTTAATTAAATTATACAATTCAAGCTATAAATTTATAACAATAGCTTAAAATTCCCTGCACAATAATCAATTCTAGATTTTATCAATGTAAATAACAAATTGAAATTTCAACATTAAAATAAATACACAAAATCTATTAATCTAACATAAGATATTTCTGTGGTACGTAAATCGCCATCACTAATATCAATGCCTTATTCTATCTTTTAATCAATATATAAGTATTATCAATAATGCTAACAAGTAAATTTTGTACAACTACCGTCAACAATAAATTAAACAAATAAAAACCTAATTTTAATAAATAATCTTTAGGTTCAAGTCATTAAAGCAAAACAAAAAAAAAATCAATCAAATTAAAATAAAATATCAATAATATTAAACTTGAAAAATTATAAAATTTTGCAAACTTCAACTTATAAATATTTATGATTAAATTTTTTTAAATATAAAAATTATGAGTAAAATTAAAAATATAAATAATTAAAATAAAGAACACAAGTTGGCGAATACAACATGTTGGATTTTTCCTTAAAACCAAATTCACCAACCACCCGGAGTGAGTTAAAGTTTGAAATATCAAATCCGCTCACAACCCGCAAAATTACTCATACCGGCGGGTTTGGACAGATTTGTAGTAATTTTGTCATCCTTACATAAGACTTGCCTATAAATAATATACACTAAAGAGAACATATATAAAAATTTATCATATAACTATCAAATGTGATCAATGATATGCAATAATATTGAGCCTTGTACTATATGGTTGCGCATGAATTATGGCCGTCTATATCTTGACTTCTAAGATAGAAACTTTGACTTGTCTCTATATGTAATTTGAGTGTTCTTCAAATCTTAATCAATAACCACAATGTAATGGGAATGCAACATGCACGCTTCCGACGTACATTGCTGTTTTCAAACACTAAGCTCTAGGACCTTGATTCAATATTGTCATTATTTACACATTGCTTAGAAGAAACAGAAGGAAACTCACTTAATTGTTTTGGAGAGTTCTACTAATGCTGTAAGCAAAGATATTTGTGTTGTTGGCAACGAAGTTAAAGTTGAACTTGGACTTGTCGAATGCGTTCCGTATTATAAATTACTAAGACTACTTAGGTAGACGTAATGCCAAGACCAAAATCTTTCCCTGCCTATAGTCCTTTTGAATCGGAACAAGCGTTCAAATGTTCAAAATCGTTATCATCAAGCTGATTCAATTTCCATAGTAGCTTTAGAGAAGCTTTGACCTTTGTCCTTTATTTTATTTTATGTTTTTGTTTTTTTTTTTTTTTGGGAAACCCCACCCATAAAGCAATTGATACTTAAGTAGTTTTTAGAATCTTTATCCTCTTATGCTAAGAGTATATAGCTTATTGGACTCTTTCTCCACTTCTTTAATTCTCTCTTTCCTTGTTAGTTGGCTCTTGGCTGTTCAGTTAAGAATTAATTAGAAATCCACTTGAAGACCAAAACCAGATGGTCAAAACCAGAGGGCGAGTGCAAATTAATGGGTCAAACACTGAATATTAAACAACAAACAAAATGTCAAATCCACTAAGTCGGAGAGGTTGGCAATTGCATGCATCTTTTTGTTTTGCTGGCTTTGCTTTCACTTCAAAGCAAAGTACTTGTTGTCATCTCTTAATAAGAACAAATCTATTAAACTTAGTTCTTGTACCCTTTTTAGCCCTATCACACACGTGTTTTTGTATCAAAGCCATGTTGCTGTATTGTCTCTGTTCTTTTCTTATAAACTAACATGTTTAATTGATTATCCTTCATTTGCTTTTCATCCTTAAGGTAGTGGCAAAAGCGTGGCTCATCTTCTATCGTGGAGGGTGCTTCTCATAGCTTTATATATAAATTGACTTTCTTTTGTTACTTACTGTTTTGGAATGAATAAATATATATATTTTTTGACTTTCTGTGGGACTGTTAACTAAAAAAAATATGTAAATGGGTGAGTGAGAAAACACAAAGTGGGCCAAACCCACAATTTTTCTAAGTGTTTTTGAGACATTCCAAAATGGAGGTCGGTTCTCATTACTCATTAGTGGAGAAACGAACAGAACCTATAGATGAGACAAGAAGTGCCCTCAATCATAATTTGTTCAAACCTTCAAAAAAAAAAAGGCTACCTAAAATTCACACCTTCTGCCCTGGAAACGACAATACATTTGTTCCCTCTGAAGTGGTACCCATGCCTCCAGAAAAGGACAATCAACAATATGTAAAAGTTATTAGCACGTGTTAGCTCCTTATTGCATGAGATAGCTACTGAAATACAAAATGGTTCAGCATCGATCAGTTTGCTCTTCATGATAGGTGATAGGACTAGAGGTCCCTTTTTTGAAAGGCATTACGGCACTGGTCGTCCTTTGCTTGTGACTATTCTGTTGCCACACGATTGGCATCTTTGAATATGATGAGTGGATCATGTATCTCCCCACTATGCATATATCCTTTCCTTTCACAATATATAGGGTCAGTCAGCACGGATGCTAACTCGTAGCTAAGAAGACCTGGTCATACATTTGCAAGCTTCAAACTTTTTTCACCAATTAAAGATTGATCCCACCATTGACCCCCGTTTTATTTATTTGCAAGCTAACAAAATTACCTGTGTTGTTGTTCTTCAATTAAGTGTCACGCATCGACACCGATTTAGATGTGCGTATACAACTTAACTTTGAACAAGTTCAAGCACTTTATATAATTAACTACGTACACATATATGTTTGTCTTTCTTATTTGTATACATTTGACACGTCTGTTGAAACTATATATATATATATATATATAGAGAGAGAGAGAGAGAGAGAGAGAGAGAGAGAGAGAGAGAGAGAGAGAGAGAGAGAGAGAGAGAGTACTGATTTGATCTAGGATTCTAGATTTTTTTTAAAGTTTAAAAAACTATTAAGTCATATAGTTTAATAATATAATGTTATTGTACTATTAATTCATACAGCTTAATAGCTTTTATGGACTTTAAGAAATCAAAGATCTTGAATTGAAACATTTATGTGTGTGTAAGTGTAACCATGATGATAATAATTTTATATGTTGTAGCTATAGCATTATGTTTATTTATGAGAAAAATCTGTGGTACGGTACCACAATTACACCGTAGTGGGACTCTTATTTGTGTATGTACTTAAAAGAGACAAGTAAAGAATCATGCATATCAAGCGCAGGGCTACAATGAATGAGGATGCATGCATCTGAGGTGGCTATGACGACTAGGGATTTATTGTGGCTATACAGATATATATATATACATACAATATAATAATTTAAGGCTGCAATGAGACTTTATAAGAAACTTTTCCAGGCATCAATATGGGCTCTCTCCCTTAAAACTTAAAAGAGAATAACGATTCATGTCTTCCACTTTTAGTTTAATTATAGGCTTTAAATATCATATTAGGCCTATTATAAAATTCCACTTTCGGCAATGTTTTCAAAATATGAATTTGTTTTTTGACACTCAGTTTGCCAAGAATACAAGTTCCCTTAACATTCGTTGTGATGATAAAACAAGTGTTGGCCACAGCCAAGCTTCCTTTAACTTCACTCCAAAAATAAAAAAATGGACGGGGCCGAGGGGTGGTTCTTGATATGACGTTTATAGGGCAAAAGCACATATTCCATTACTAGTTCTAGGTGTTTGGATCAAAAGGGCTCGATTAATTTTATTTTATTTTAATTACCAATTGTTTGAAGCGTTTCTTTACACCTTTTGTTTATTTATTACTTTTTTTTTTTTTTTTGCTTTCTTTTCGGAGCATTAAAACCCTACCACAATTGGGGCGGTTTGATTTGTTGTGTTTTTTTCCGGTTTTGTTTTTAAAATTACATAAAGGAAAACATTTTATTGTGGCGCATGATGTGATGCCATTGGTGGGCTACTTAGTTGTTTAATTTTGTTTTGTTTTATTATTATTTTTAGTTCTTTTAGAAGTGGGCTACTTAGTTAAGGAAAAGGTGGATTGAGATTGCAAGACACGTATCGACTCATCAGTGCTCGCTTATCGGACAAATTTTTGTGCTCTGACACGCGGCGTATTCTTATTCGGTGCAAAGTTAAAAGGATGATAATTTGTGCTGGAAAATGATGGTTTCGATTGACAATTTCATTATGGGAGGCATTTTGAGGAGATTCCAATCGGAAGAACGGCTTGGGGGTGTGGCGCAAGGATCATAATTCTTTAATTTATTACATAGTTTATGCCTTCATATGTATGCATAAATACATGTACACACGCGTATACGTATTGGATGGAAGATGACATCAAGAATAGGATATGAATTTACATGTAAATGATATTGGTGCATAATTATTAACCATTAAGATTACCAAATTTTTAGTGCAAAAAGTGTGCCATGTAACTGTTTGATAGGAAAGATATCTTTTCACTAGTTGAGAATAGATATATTTATATATTGAGATAATAATATAAATTTGAGACAAATTTTTAATATTTATAATCTAACGTTTGGGTATGAGTTAGGTTTATAAACTTTTTAAAAATTATGAGTTTAAAATATCAACATGTCTACATACAATACAATTATAAAGAATTAGAAAATAGAAGAGTGCGATTAAATTTTGGAAGGAGCGAAAAGTTGATTTTTTTTTTATTTTTTATTTTCTATATTAGCACAACTTGAAAGCATCTTTAAGCTTTTATGATTCAAAAGAAGCTATGCTGTCAATCCCTTGTTTGTCAACCACTATCGTCCAAATACTTGGCAATTATCTAGTGAAGTCATTAATTACGGACACAAATTTTCGAAAGTCTCTCTCGCTCTTTTTGTTTTTGTTTTTTACAAGGTTTTAAGAGTAGTAATTTAAATTGACGGATAAATATTTATTTAGTTCTTATATTTTGATTTAAAGAGTCTATGTAATTTTTATATTTAAAAAAATTATTAAGACGTTCATATTGTTAATTATATTACATTTTTACCCTTAATTTTTATTTCTTTTTACAATAATACCCGTATAACAATATTCTTTGTGATATTAATGAAAAAAATGTTAATTCATCAAGTTAGCCTTAAAAATAAAATAAACATTAATGTAAATTTTTATACTATTATTTTACTTTTAGGATTAATTTGGTAAATCAAAATTTTAGATAAAATTATTAGTAAGATTGTTGCAAGAATTTTAAACATTACCTTAAGTTGGCTGATATTAATTTATTTATAAATAATTAATGGCAAGATTGCTGTAAAGATACAAAAATAATAGTTCTTTCATACTAATAATTGTTAATTTGCTAATAAATAATTATGGTTTAATTTGTTAATAAACCTTTTTTATAGATAAATTAATCAATGTCAAGAATATTATTGTTAGTTTATTATCATAAATGAGTCAACAAGACATGCTATAAACAAATTCACATGTCATGAATACAAATATGTCACACATTAAAATTCTTAAAAGAATAATAAGCAAACACGACATGATAAATAATTGTGTCATATTTGGTTGAACTTAGAAAAAAAAAAAAAGATAATAGGTACAAAGAAGGTAGTACATTTATTATCATTCAAAAGTACAAAAGAGATTTTTTATACTAATCATTATTCAAAATTACAAATGCTCAATGTATACGTGATTAAAAAGGTGAAAAGGAAAATGATACAATTATGATTATTTGAAAAATATGATTGATTAACAAAGATTGAGCTAATGGATTACTGTTCTAATTTTTCTCTCCATCTTTGTTTTGATTCTTGTTAGATCTAAACCCATCAATGTTTGTATTATGTCGGATTGATTGATCGTGTCAAAATTTGCCACCTATAATTACAAACAAAGAAACGTAATGGTGCTTAATTAATAATTTATTTTTAAAACTTTTTGCCACGATCTCATTTTGTTGGATCAAATTAGGTTAACATGTTTATATTAGTGACAATGAAAGTTTTAAAAATTTAAAATAGATAAAAATATGTGGTCCAATTTTTTAGTGGATAGGATTTTGTATATAATTCAGTTTCTTTTGATCACAAAAAATATGATTGTATCGTATCGGTAAACTCTATGTCATTCACGTTCGACATGGCTTTGCTATTAGGTAAAATTTATAAAATCATATAAACTATGGTGATGGGGTAAGAGTCAGACTATTATAATAAAAAATTAGTGACCAAAAGATAGAACTTTTAGATGTGATGAAACTATAAAATAAATAGTTGTGCATGGTGATACAAGATTTGGAAGATCATGTACATGACCGAATTCATGGTGTTGAATTCTTGGATAATTAAAAAAGATGAAACGAGTGTTGATGTTGCTGGGGCTGACTGGCTCTACCACAAGTTTTATGAAAGGAGTACCTTTGCCACAATTACAAGAGAGTGATGATAGCTGGATAGATAGAGATGGGCATATTCATATTCGTATTCATATTCGTATGTACACATATTTTAAATTAAATTTGAGAAAGAAGATAAGGGGAAAATAAATTTTTGATATTAGGGTGGCTTTGAGGCACTATCTGCTGCAAAAACCCAAGTTCAGGAAGGGGAAAAAAGTAATGATAAATAATTATATGGCCTTACGTGTACCACTCAGAAAGAGGAAGTGAATGGGGCCATTACCATGTTATCATTTTGTCATGCTGTGTGTTTTTAGAAATGAACCACAGTATGTATGCATAAAGAAAATCCCATAAACAATTCTTTTTATATATGATGTTAGTTTTTCTTCTTTTCTTTCCAAAAAATAAAATTAAAAGAAAAATAAAATGTGTGTGTGTGTGTGTGTTTTTTTTTTTTTTTGGTTGGAGATTGGTGTGTGTGTGTGACTGTGTGTTAGTATAATTGAGAACAAATATTGGAAGTAGGCTAAGGTGGGGAAGGGGAGAGAATTGAACTGCTAAAATTTGCAGAGGCACTGCTGCTAGTTTTTGTCATATTAGAAGCAGACATAAGCAATAATAGCTGGATTTTGTTTCTTCAGTTTGAAGCGCAGGCCCCCCCCTCATCCCTTCTCCTATCGCCAGTCTCATCTATTACCGATTATCATCATTCTTTTTTTACTGCTTCCTTTGCTCACTTTCCCCCCGGTTTTTAGTTATTTGAATTTTTTTTCATATGGTAATCTAAATAATTTATAAAAAGAGAAGATAGCTT
Source organism: Citrus x clementina (assembly GCF_000493195.1). Lineage (NCBI taxonomy): Eukaryota > Viridiplantae > Streptophyta > Magnoliopsida > Sapindales > Rutaceae > Citrus > Citrus x clementina. The sequence goes on along the minus strand of NW_006262201.1, from coordinate 35,076,205 downwards.
TGATTAAAGAACGAAGAAATATAGAGAATAAGATATGTGGGAATCTTGTATATACGTGTGTGCGTGTGTGTGTAGTGAATGCATTGAAACTTGGAGCATATATACAATGATTATATATATATATATATATATATATATAGTTGTTGTTAGTATAATCAAGAACATGCATTGAGAGATATATATAAGGTTAGAATAACAATGGCCAAAGATACTGGGTATATTATGACCATTTTCCATTTTAGGCAGTGAAGCTTGTTGCCTCATATGAAAGGGACCAACGATAAAGTTAGGCAGATGAAGATCATTTTTTTTTTTTTTTTCACAAGCCTCTAAACAGCCGACAGCTTAACCCTTTTCTCTTTCATCTCATGACCCATGACACAGTGTATGTAATAATAATAATAATAAGTATGGAGAAGTGATATTAATTTAGGTATATTTGTTCTATTCTACAAAGGTTATTAATTAACACAATAATACAACATACAAAACTAAAATTAAAAGAAACATTGAAAAAAAGGGTAATCTTCAACCTTACAGTAAGCTGCTAAAATAATTTTCACGTATCAGCACCTCAAGAGTGGAGAAAAAAATATTTAAAAATGAGGGAAAGTTATTAACTCTAATAAATGCACAGTACTTCATGTGGCAGATGGTGCAGCTGTAGATATGAGAGGGTCTGTTTCAAGTGATGCTGACTTCACAAGCTCATCATCATTAATGGACAATATCGCTTCAAGATTAATATCCTTAATGTTAGGCTGTTTGGTGACAATAGTGTCTTCTGGTTTTGATAGTACCGGCAATATCAGTAGACATGTTGCATTTGTTTGTGTAAGCTCTTTCGCTCTTTCTGCTTGAACCATCCAATCTGTTCTGCATAGAACATGTAGCATAACCAAAGCACAAGAAGCTTGAGCTGCTAGCAGGCCAAGCCAGAGCCCTGGAAACCCCATTTTGGCTACAAAACCCATCAGGATAGCCACTGGCATACCCACCAAGTAAAACGATCCCAAATTGATACTTGCCCCAGTCTTAGGCCTAGCACTTCCTCTTAACACCCCACAACCAGTTGTTTGAGGGCAATTTCCAAGTTCACAAAGCCCTATAATTGGCAATGCAATTGCTGTAAGCTCTAAGATTTCGGCATCATTGGTGAAAAACCTGCCCCATTTGTGCCTCATTAATGTTGTGAACAAGACGGCCATGAGGCCTAATGCAACCGCACAAAAAAGTGAGACAATCATGGAAATGCGGGCTTTTGAAGGCCGGTTGGCGCCTAGTTCATTCCCAACTCTTGTAGAAACTCCAAGACTTAAGGACGAAGGGAAGACATAGATTAGAGATGTTATTTGGATTAGGATTCCCATTGAAGCAATGGCGGCTTTTGGGTTAATAAGGAGTCCGCAAATCATTATCATTAACTCGTACCACCACCACTCAAGACATACTGATATACAATTTGGAATGGCAAGCGCGAGCAAAGAAGACCAACCTCTAACACAATCCATGCTTGGAGAAACCCAAGAATCTTTATGCACACCGGAGAAATAAACAAATGAAGACAACAAGAGGAAGAGATTTAGATTGGTCCAAACCATAGCAATGGCCACCCCTGCAATGCCCATCTTGAAATGAACGACAAGAAGGAAATTTAATGGAACATGCAAGAGGACAGAGATAGCAGAGCAGTATGTTAATGGTAATGTAATGCCTTGACTTCGAAGATAGACGCGAAGCGGGTGAAGCAATGATAAGAAAAAAAGGTCAGGAATTGCGAAAAGAATGAAAGTTTGGGCCACAGATGATATTTCGTCATCTTGGCCACACCACAAAAGAATTCTTTTCATGTTAAGCCACATGAAGGAGATAGGAAGGGAAGTTGAGAGAAGGAGAAGCACAGTTCTCTGTAGAGTTATGCCTAAAAGCTTCCATTGTTTAGCGCCGTAAGCTTGTCCGCAAATGGGTTCCATTCCCATGGCTAAACCAGAGAGTACAGAGTATCCGGTGATGTTGGCAAAACCAATGGAAAGAGAGCCACCAGCAAGCTCAAGCTCTCCGAGATAGCCAAGAAACAGCATGGAGATCATGGCTCTTGAATATAGTATTAGACCTGTCATTGCTGTTGGCCCTGAGATCTTCCCAATGGCTTTCATTTCCTCCAAGGCCTGAATTAATGAATTAATGCAAAAACAAAATTTAAAATAAAAAAAAACATGCATATGTATGATATATTATTCTAATGTTTTGGTGCGTGATTTTAGTTAAATAATTACCTCAGAAGGGGTTGGCCGTCTGTGCAGTTCTTCCGGATCATCAGTATGAAGATCCACCGTTTTGTTGAGATTGGTGTAATGGGGTTTTCTGGGAGAGAAAAATGATGAAGGAGAAGATGGTTTCGGGTTACACATAGCTAGCACCTTAGTAGCTATAGCAATCTCTTTCTGGATAGAGAGCTAGCTTAATAAAGAGATAGTTTAATATAAGAGTTGAGTTGGAATTAATGGTGATGTAAATTGCAAAGCCTTGTTTTTGTATTCTGGTGTTGCTTGCCTGTGCGGTTTGTTTGTTTTCAAGTGCTGAAGTATGAAAGGAGAGGTAAGAGGATGTAGGTATATATACATACATGTAAGGTTCTCGTTCTTTGGAACGTGTCAATTCATGTAACAAAGACAAGTCCAAGAAAAGTGCTTGTTAAAAAAAAATGCTTTTGGGAAGTTGTAGGGGGGGCCGCCCTTCATCTCTCCCCCTCTCTCTCCCTCTCTCTTTTAATCCCATGAGCATGAGGTTTGTCACTTCATCTGCATATTATATTAATATATTATGTTATTTAAGCAATTTGAGTGGAGTAGCAGGTCGAGCAAGCCTCGCCGTTGAGTGTAATAGCTAGATAGGAAGGAGGCAGCTTTTGATCTTATCCCTTTAATAGCAGATGGATAGTGAAATGCAATAGAGTTGATTGGCTGGTTTATTAATTTTTCACCGCCTTAACCTGTGTTGTCCATGAAATCATTTGTTGGTTTTAAATATAATGGGGAACCTTTACGGGCATTTAGCTTCATGGTGGGATTATATTACATGGAGTTAAAAGTAATTTTTGGGATTAGTGGATAATCTTTAAGATCCTGACCGTTTAGGTTTTCTTTTTATTTGTACATTAAAGCAGATAAACAAGTTTATCTTAATTTGCCAAGTGGAGGGGAAGCAGATTGAATCCGCCTACTTTGTGAAATGACAAAGGGCATATTGGGTACGTTTCTTTTCTTGCATCAATGGCTGGCCTTAGCTGCTGCTGCTATACCGCTAAAGCTTTGTTGTTAGGCAAGATAAAAATGTTTGGCTGTTCTAAGGCAGCCATGCATGTTCTATTCTTGTGCAACCCATGTGACTAAACCCACTCCGAGCACGACGTTTTTGCTGTCCCAAAACTTGAACATCAAAACATCAGCTTCACTACTTGCCCAACATGAGAGGTGACAAAGCTTGTTGTAAAATCTATTTTAGGCCCCATCCTTCTTTTCTCCATTTTAGTTGTTTGGGCAAAGCGCTAAGGGTTTTTTTTTTTTTTTTGACAATAAAGCGCTAAGGGTTAAGTGAAGATACATCGTGGGCATTTGCATTACGATCAGTAGAATTTCTTATTTTATTATCATAAAAAAAATACTTGTGGTGGAGGTTTCTTAAGAACCTAAAACTAATCCAAAATCATTCTTTTCAATATTTAGTGGCGAGAATGAGCCATCCATTGTAATAATTAATTGAAAAAGTAGCCACCTGCAACTTTTGATTGCACCCCTGTTAGTAGATTGCCGGTTGAAGAGAACACAGAATTTGAGACATGAAATAAGCTTTTAAAAAAATGTGTCCCATTTGATGATTGGAGGAACAATATCAGGATTGTTTGTGTAACTTGATAATTTGAGCTGAAGATACATGTGTGGTATTAGTGAGCTTCTTTAGTGGATCTCTCTCTCTCTCTCTCTCTCTCTCTCTCTCTTTTTCCTTATACAAGAAAATAATTAATTATGATTTATGATCATCATGGGTATGTGGAGTTAGGTGTTGTGTCATGAATGGGACCACTGAAGAGTGTTAATGGAGATGACAGAAGATGGCTGTATGGAGCCCCGGCAGATGGAAGAAAGGAAACACCGAGAGACAATTACGTGCTCCAATTACAACCATTTAATTTGTATCCCATTTCTCACAACAGATATGAGACTGTCTCATTGTAGGAGAGAGCCTTTGGCTGTGTGCCTGTGCCTGTAAATCAACAGAAGCAAGCAGCTAGCAGAAGCAGCAGCAGTCCTCTCCCCATCAGAAAAAAACACTGATGCAGTTTTTGACATTTGCAATTTTTCCAAAAAAAAAAAAAAAATTCCCAATCCAACAGTCTGAGCTGCTTCAAGAATCAGTTTTTCGTTGTTTCCTTGCATAAAGATATTACTTCTCTGAAATTCATACCCACCCAATGTCAGATTCCATGTGTATACAGCTCGATAAGTGGCTGTAGATGAGAGGTGTGTGTCATGCAACGAAGCCAACGGACAAAAATTAGTGTTGAAGATAAATATTATTCAGATGATGATTTAAAAGACATTTCGAATTTAGCATCCTAATTTTGGGAAGTGGGGATCACTAAAGTTAGATCCGAACCAGATTGTAGTAAATGAAATTGACAAGTTCTAGGATCACATGATGATGCCATTCGCTTCTACAGTTAATTAAATCAGCTAAAATAGTAAGCCATGTTGCCTCAAGTTGTAGGAGTAGTGGAACTCAGACAGAATTTTATTGGCATCATAATAAACAAATTACAATGCCAAATGCAAGTTTCAATGGAGGAAAAGGGGCGTGCAACAATGACAAGACCTTTCGATTTTTGATAAAAGATTTATACTTCTCTAGAAACTCGAACAAATTCACTGATTGCATCTATCGCACCTTTATTTTTTCCTGGAAAAGGTTGATGCTTGGTTTTCAGGAGAACTAATTGTCAACAGGAATACCCAGAAACTTCTCTCTCTCTCTACCCCTCTCCCTCTCCATCCATGGATCCCATTATAATGTTTATGTGCTCCCACTTAGGTCATGTGATGCACGTACATGATACACATTTGTACTATCTATTTTTTAGAGAGATTCTGAAGTGCTTTTACTGTACAACATCTATTTAATGCGTATGACATTTATTTTTTAAAAAAATCATTATATATTTATTAATTATATTTAATTTATGCACACACTAACACACATACATTAAGCGAATGAGTATAGTGCAATAAAACTAGTCTAAGATTGAGTTTACTTACACGTGCAGAAATTTATCCCTTCATATTTAACTGCAAGTTGCTGATACAAATTGTACCTGTGATAGAATTTAAATGAAGCCCAGGCATTGGTAGGAAGCATGCATCGAAGCATTTAATGAAACCAGGCTTTCATAGATACTGATAAGTGCAATAAACACAAGAATTTATTCCAAGGTTCAGGTGCAAGCCAGAATGAGGAGAAAAGAAAACAGAACAATAATAAAGGGCGCCTTTGTAAAAAAATCAATCCAGCTTTTCAAAAAAAAAAAAAAATCAGGGCATAAAAGGTATGTCAGCATCAGGGTTTCAATCAGCGCAACTCACACAGTAACAGTTCGCCACCAAGCACAATTCACCGCATTCATGCATCAAATTACAGGCGCGAAATGTATGAGAATCCAACACATCACAATTGGACCACAATAGGGTCAATCAACTTTGCCTTCAGAAAATATGATGTTTCCATGCGGAATAAATCCCAAATCGGCAGCGGCTTCTCTTGAGTGGTAAGTAAGTACTCTTGGGAGTCACAACGCAGCAATTCTAGAAGTGAAAATGAATTTCATCAAAGAAATGTTGGACTCTTTTGGATAGCTCTCTCATGCAGTATTGAGTAGCAATGATAATTAAATGTTACATTTAAGTTCCTATTATGGTTATGCACATATGTTGCTTGTTTCTCTTTGTCCACAAGCGCCACTGTTGATAGAGTCCCTTTGAGCCTATGACTTGATTCCCAGAAACTTTCTCACTGTTTCCAGTTTAATTTATTATTTGGCTATAGTGTCCTCAAAACTTCAAAAACTTCCAAGCAATTCGATGCATTTAGACACTCACACATTTGGTAACCAAAGTAGGATCAGCTGCAAGACAAAAGAAAAAAAAAATGTAACATAACTACAGCAATCCCCTCCAGCAGTTTGGAAAACAAAATAGAAATTTGGAAAAGCAAAAAAACTAGATAAAGAGAAACCTCAGAAGAAAGTGCTTTTCCAGCTCAAAGAAGAAGCAAATACCTTTAATTTATCAATAATAGTAACAATAACTATTTACAAATTCTTGCTGCATTTTAATCATCCGTGCTGATTGAACATCATACAAAAAGGGGAACAACATAATACCTCATGGGAGGGCCCTGGGCTTCTGAGCGCTAGATCGAGGAATAGCTAATATTGCTATGAGTCCACCAGCAAGGGCTGAAATTCCCCCAACAGCAAATGCTGGTGAGTTTCCACCACCAAAGAGTTGATCCCATGGTCCGCTTCCCATGGAAACCACAATCTGTTGTCAAAAACCAAAATCTCATTGCTAAGTAGCTAAAAAGACGTTTAACAACATTTTGAGTTTAAGCATGGTGTTGAGATCATAAACATTTAGAATCTAGAAATCAATCAATAATGCCTCATCCATCAGAGAATAACTCCGAAGTCATCAAATGGCTCCAGAAGCAACATTACTTTCATGATATCTAAATATGAAATTTAATACGGAAATAAAATTTTACAACTTTTCTAAAGCTTCCACAGAATGCTGGTAACTCTTAGATGTCCTTTAGCCACTGATGTATAGTTTCTGTAATAAATACTAACTGTAGCAACCGTCCCTCCATGCTTCAAGGGCAATAAACTGAATAAGGTCCTTTATGGTGGGGAACAAATCTTATTCAGAAGCATATTACAGCCCATCATCACAAAGGGGGACTCTCTAACGAAAATGAAAATATATATAAATGGTGGTGAACTAAAGCAGTATTCCACGATTTACATGACAGGTATATAAATATTAAACATATTCATATGCTTTCAGAACTTTCATTGGAACCAGAGTTAAGCCACCTGCTTTCACGAAAAGCATATGAGTGTTTTATTAAAAAAATCCATTTTTTTCTTTTCTGTAATAGGAGAAGTAAGAATTTTATCAAAACAATGTTGTTTGACCATAAAAATACTTACCTTCAGATAGAATATTCATTTATAAATGCGTAAGCATAAAAATCCTCATATAAAAAATAATTCACTAATGAAAGAGAAGAAACTGCAAGTAGGAAATTCTACTACAGAAAACTAAAATTCTATATAAACTCAACTATCAGAGTTACAAACATTTGCCATCATTTACCAGATATCGGATATAATATACAACTGAATCTCTTGCAGCTCATGAAATAATTACACTTCAACTGTTTGTGAGAGAACCTAGTATCACACTAATATATGTTGGAAGAGAAGTTAAAGAGAACTGTCATTTATCATACCATTTAATTATATACACTTAATTATATACATTTACTAACATGTTACTAACATCTGAGTTTATACATATCTGGATTCTTACTTGATGCTCACCATTATCTAATGTCAATTATGTAAGGTTGCTTTTGTCCGTTGAGGATCTAGCAATTTGAACTCCTAAAGGCCGAATTTTTGGATGACAGTTTGATGGCATATAAAAGTTTATACATGCAAGAGAAAGCAGTAGAAAGGGAGAGGTGAGGGGTTCTTGATTTAAATAAATCTCTTCAAGAATTAATTTGAAGTAACATCTTTCCCCAATTCATTTACGAAAACAATATTAGCACAATTAAGCTCACCAAGAAAAGGAGCTCTACCTCGAAATTCGTGGGCACCAGTAATATCTAAGTTTTTCTCATTACTGGCCAACAATTAAATAAAGTATGCAAGTACTTCTTATTAGGAACAGAACCTTATCCCAATTTCTCTTAGTACTGCACTAAAAGAAAAGAAACGAGTAACTGGTAAACGACTCTAAAAAAGGAAACTAAGAGCATGAAGATACCTGTGGGATCACAATTGCCAGATTCAAAACACCCAATGATAAACCTGCATGTATCAACAATCATCACAAGCAGTCACAATGCCCCACGACCACATCTCAAAAGAAAATTTTGTAAACATACAAGCCATAGAAATGCCCACCTTGGCCAAGTCCCAAAGACTCTGTGCGTATGGAAACCAAAGCATATGGAACACTGTAAGTTATCTGCAATTAAAGGTGTGTAATTACATACTGCATGCATAAAATAAGATTTGGCAAAAGTAAAAACGAACTTGTATCAGAATGCCAGCATACCAACAAAATTGGCCTCCCTCTCCTAAAAACTAAATTAGTCAAATTAGGTTTAGCAATGGTGATTTAACAATTAACTGCTGATCCCGTGAATACACAGACCATAAGCAGAGTACATGCAACCTAGTAGTCTCAATCCTAAACCCTTTTTCATCCCTTTAATCTTGAGAGAAAAGGAATAGAGAACATGCACATCTTTTATGTAGAACTAAGCAACTTACCGCCAATGGACCACCGAGAATTGTAAAGATTATCAGAGCAGCTATCACAATGCCATTTGGCGGTAGATCATGTCCTCTATAGTCCATGTGGATTGCCACATAGTAGAGTATGAGCATAGCAAGAAAGCAAAGAGCCATGAGAATGTTTGAAATTCCCCATATAAAACCAGCACCCCATTTCCTGCAGAGCTTCTCCATGAGCACGGAAGTTATTCCTAGAACAACTGAATTTAACATCAAACCAAGTGCACCCATTCGGACACCAGTAGCATAGTTCTGCCCTTCATTTGGCTCACCACCGTAGATCTCTCGACCCATCCAATCAGTATCAAATAGAAGAAATGGAAACCATCCCAACCATGTTAGAGCAGTGACAATCAAGATTATCCAAATAGTCCCTGAGAAATATCTGAAAGTTCCAAACAGTTCCCAAAGGAAAGCTTCATGGACATCGCTTGATTGTTCATGCCCTTCTTCAGAAAAAGGAGCAGATTGGTCACGTGAACCTAGAGGAACTTCATGAGCTGCGGAAGTGCTTATACAGGTAGTGATCACAATAAAAATAACATCAAGAAAGAAAGCAGACTTGAGATTGGCGCAGTCAACATTACATGCCGAGGTAAGAGTAAAAGGAAGAATCTTGAACCAACCACTGAATGATCCAGTAGCGTAGCCAAGAATATTACCAACAGC